>NC_090265.1:1226042713-1226378713 GCF_040414725.1 Anabrus simplex | reverse complement strand
TTACACTCTTTGTGCAGTTCTGGGGAGCAAAACACGACCGTGATCCGCAGTCGGTAAGTGTAACATTATAATAATAATCTTATTGGCTTAACGTTCCACTAACTACTTTTACGGTCTTCGAAGACGCCGAGGTGCAGAAATTTAGTCTCTCAGGAGTTCTTTTACATGCCATTGAACGTATCGACACGAGGCTGTCATATTGGAGCAACTTCAAATACTACCGCACTGAGCCAGGATCGAACCTGCCAAGTTGTGATCAGAATGCCAGCGCCTCAACTGTCTGAGCCACACAACCCGGCAAGTGTAACATTTGTGTAGCTTACAAGAGTGCAAGCATTTTGTCCGGCTCCCCTGAGTCATACGGGTGGACATAATTGAGAAACGGATGGCGTATATTCATTTTTTTGTTTACACGGTTCATCAGGAGCCCTATGTAATGCAATAACCGCCTAGGGGAAGATAGATATTTTGTATTACACTAAACCGGTCATATTTTATTCAGTGCACAGACTTCTTGTCCGCCTGTGTAGTGTAGTGGTTAGCGTGATTAGCTGTCACCCCCAGAGGCCTGGGTTCGATTCCCGGCTCTGGCACAAAATTTGAAAACGTGGTATGAAGGCTGGAACGGGGTCACTCAAACTCGGGAGGTCAACTGAGTATAGGTGGGTTCGATTTCTACCTCGGCCATCCTCGAAGTTGTTTTCCGTGGTTTCGCACCTCTCTTCCAGCCAAATGCCGGGATAGTACCTAACTTAACACCACGGCCGCCTCCTTCCCTCTTCCTTGCCTGTCACTTCCAATCTTCCCATCCCTCCACAAGGCCCCTGTTCAGCATAGCAGGTGAGGCCGCCTGGGCGAGATTCTGGTCCTCCTCCCCAGTCGTATCCCACGACCAAGTGTCTTGCGCACCAGGACACTGCCCTTGAGGTGGTAGAGGTGGGATCCCTCGCTGAATCCGACGGAAAAGCCGAACCTGGAGGGTAAACAGATTAAAAAAAGAAAGAAAGAAAGAAAGAAAGAAGCACAGAATTCTTCACAATATTTTTTTTGAAAAATGTGCAAAGTGTGTACCACTTAGCGTAATTAATTACACAATTACCCTAAATGGCAGCACAAATTTTCTGACCATACGAAAAGGTACAGATCAGAGTTGTGGAAACGTGCGAGTCCAAACAAATATCAAATAGGTAAATGAACAAGTACTCACCATTTAATAAACCAGTGACACCAGAGGGATGGATAAAATGGAGACCTGGTCATCATTCTAAAATGTTTACCCATTTACCCCAAAAAGAACACAACCTCTCACTTGGAAACAAGGAGAGATTTAATAATAGACTATACGAAGATTTCCCCGCCTCTGTGGTGTAGCGGTTAGTGTAATTAGCTGCCACACCCGGAGGTCCGGGTTCGATTCGCGGCTCTGCCACGAAATTTGAAAAGTGGTATGAGGGCTGGAACGGGGTCCACTCAGCCTCGGGAGGTCAACTGAGTAGAGGGGGTTCGATTCCCACCTCAGCCATCCTGGAAGTGGTTTTCCGTGGTTTCCCACTCCTCCTCCAGGCAAATGCCGGGATGGTACCTAACTTAAGGCCACGGCCGCTTCCTTCCCACTTCCTTGTCTATCCCTTCCCATCTTCCAGTCCCCCACCAAGGTCCCTGTTCAGATTAGCAGGTGAGGCCGCCTGGGTGAGTTACTGGTCCTTCTCCGCAGTTGTATCTCCCGACCCAGAGTCTGAAGCTCTAGGACACTGCCCTTGATGCGGTAGAGGTGGGATCCCTCGCTAAGTCCGAGGGAAAAACCGAACCTGGAGTGTAAACAGAATAAGAAGATGAAGAAGAATAATAAGCTTAAAATATAATTAGAATAATCCTCGCTGGAAATAAACACAAAAAGCTTAGTGCTCAAAGATTTTATTAAAGAAACTACGGTCGACCGTTTCATTAGAAGTTAATAGAATTAATTAATTAATTAATTAAGACCATACGCCATACTAAAACACTTCTTCCACCTTTAAATATCCTGTAAGTACCGATACGGGCTGCCTGGCCGAGGCGGTAAAGGCATGCTCGTTTCGCCCTGAAGGACGTGGGTTCGAATCCCCGTCAGGAAGTCGTTTAATTTAAGAAATGAGATATCCACTTCCGGAGGTGCATATAGCCCTGAGGTGCACTCAGCCCACACCAAAAATGAGTACCAGGTTAATTCCTGAGGGCAAAGGTGGCCGGAGCTAACCACCCTACCTCAACACGTGCCGAGGTTAACAATGGTGGAAGCCTTTACCATCCACTCCTCCAAGGGCCTTCATGGCCTGTACGGAGGTGACTTTGCTTTGCTTTTTATAAATACTGATAAATTTCATTCCAAGTTTCATATCACCATCAAATACTTATTTCAATCTTCAAAACAATGTTCACTTAATAGCCTTTCCTTTTTTTAAAATCAGAAATGTTATTTAGAGTACATCGCAAGCAGTTCCTACAAGGAAAGGGTGTAATATCACGATCAAGTTCCAAGAAACGTTTACCCCAAATTAATAATAATAATAATAATAATAATAATAATAATAATAATAATAATAATAATAATCAGGACCGCGACACGGGGTAGGAACACATGCCAACAGGGAGAGAAAAATTCCAAATATAATTAAAGAAAAACAGGTAGAACCACCCACAATACTAATTTTATAACAGGGACATCAATTCATTTTCATCAACATTCGTCAACAATCAACATCACCAACAACAACATTAGCATTCCCATGGAAACGAAAACATGCTAGGACAGTTAAGGGAAGAGCCAATCACAGCCCGCCAATCAACAAGAGGCGAATACATGTTAAGAGGCAAAAGAAGAACCGGACGAGGAAATACCACGAAAATACCAAGCAAATTAATAATAAATTTAATTAAGAAGTCGGAAAAGAAGTTAGAATGGAAATGGAGTACGAACGTAAACCCCACACACTTGTAGCAACTATCTTGGTTAGTAACCTTGCCAAAACATTGCGTTAACCCCTACCTATAAGGCCTAGAAGGCCAAAACCAAACATTGACTATTGAATTGAAAATTTCCAAGAATAAGAATTAACATCAATTACCAATAGATGCAAGTCCCTAGTGAACAAAGCTAGTTGACATACAATTTCTTTCTTCTTTCTTTAACGAAAAAATGTTCGAAAAACGCAAGGCTGAAGTACTGAATTTAGATGACGCAAAGCTTCATTATGTCCCGGTACGCAGTTCTCTTTTCGAAATATTCGGTTCAACAAACGGAATCAGTAAAAGGAGAATTGGAAAAGCACTTACAGTGTACCAGCTTGATGTTGTTGAGAAGTAGCTTCAACTTCATATGTGTAATTACTTATGGCAGAGGAAATCCACAAAGACACTTAAAACTTCCAGGCGACGAAGAAGTAATAATAATAACTTTTTAAAAACTTCAAGGTTCACAAGGGCATACGCCCTATCAAGGTAACTTCACCCTGGTTTCATGTTGAATACCAAATCCATCCCGCC
Source organism: Anabrus simplex (assembly GCF_040414725.1). Lineage (NCBI taxonomy): Eukaryota > Metazoa > Arthropoda > Insecta > Orthoptera > Tettigoniidae > Anabrus > Anabrus simplex. The sequence continues at coordinate 1,226,375,191 of NC_090265.1, read as the reverse complement.
AAGCAGAGAAGCAGGCCGCCCTTCCATTTCGATTCACTCTCAGAACGATAATGGCGATTACCCAGGAGCCTGCAGTCAGTGTACAGCCGCGATGATGACGTGCACATACACGCCCAGTTGATGAGGAGCGAGTGGAGAGGTAGTTCATACCTACGACACTAGAATGCAGGAGAATACAGAAAAGGCACCGTCTGGGCATACACTACAGATGGGCATCTTAAAAACATTTCAAGCCGATGGAAGTTCCTGTATATAAGTATCGAAAACCACGGCATCTGTGACCATGAATTACTTGTTGAATACGTAGCGGCGAACCACTTTATAGACACGAATTTCAATAGCTAAGTGGCCAGTCCTAAAGTATTTCCGGAGAGAGTATAAATTATTACGCCGGTAATAGTCTCCCTCCCCGAAGCTCCACATATACAGTACATGATAACCTTCATAATGCGGTAGTCTTGAAGCAAGCCAAGATTTTGGTGGAATAGTCCGAATAAGCAAATGGCCACCAATCACAAGTCCCAGTTTATGCACCACCAACGGGATGTATCCAACAGTCATTAAGAAACAAACATATATTAATTTAGTAGAAGAAACAATAGAGTTCACTCAGACGACACTATATGTCTAGTCACCTTCAATCATAAGGAAGTCCCATGCACCAAACTGGTGCTACACACAAGTCGCAGGTAAATTTATTAATGTTCCAGATCAATGGTGACACAGCCTCCAGATCACTTGCTAAGTTTTAATTCCAATAAACAAGTCCCGCAAGTTTATATGCACCGTCTTCTCAAAAATTACGTTACCTTGTGGTACACGCACACAATTAGAACAACCTTTTAAATATTCACTGGTAGAACTTTAGACCTTCTTGGTCTTAACTGCCCGCGATCACATAAATAGACTGAGCTACTACATGTTAGACAAAGTAGTATTATTTATCTATTTTTTTTATTTGCTTTACGTCGCACGGACACAGTTATGTGTCATGGCGACGATGGGATAGAAAAAGCCTAGGAATGGAAAGGAAGCAGCCGTGGCCTTAATTAAGGTACAGCCCCAACATTTGCTTGGTATGAAAATGGGAAACTACGGAAAACCATCTTCAGTGCTTCAGGAAAAACTCCCAGAAGGGGAAGGAACAAATAGAGGAAAACAAAATTGGTGAGCATGAACAAGATTACGCAGTCCAACAGGAGAATACTTAACATAAACTAGATTAACATGACTTAAGACTATGGTATGGCACTGGATAACACTACTAGAGAAATCAAGGAAGAACAGGATTACAATACAATAAATACCTAGATAACCCATGACCAGGTACAAGAAATACATTACCATAAATATATCATGTCTAAATTAAATATATAGGCAGAGATTTTACGCACAACATTTAAGGAAAACGATAAGCTTGAAAATCAAAGATAGTCAACTCAAATTATTTTCTATACATATAACCAACCCTATCAGCATGCCACATAATAACGGTACCACCAACAAAATGAAACCAGAAAGCTACCGGTTCATAGACATAAAACTCCAGACATGCACCTACCCACAGATGCCGAATAGTTCCCGGAATAGAAATACTAAAAGAACACCAATCCACAAATAATAATTTCAAATAACCAGACGTTGACCAAGGAAGAACATGTTGCGAAGTAATGGCACATTACACGGATATACAAGTTAATTGAAATTACAACCTCCTCTCCTTTTTTCCTAAATCAGCGGAGTAGAACCATAAATCATTGAGCCAATAAATAAAGTTTTTAAATCCTTAAATGCACGTCCAAAATCTAGAAATAAATTTTGCAAACGCTACGTATACTCCCATGCATAAACAAGAAATAGGGCCAGGCATAGTTATACTCACAAACAAGAGAAACACCAAGAAACTGGACATAAGATAAAGCTCAAAATCCATGGGTTACTGTAAATAATTACGCAAGACAAGATGAATACATTAGCTGCTGTTAGAGACTTCAAGATCTTTCAGATGGTGGGTGCGCGTATAGTTGATTATCAGCAACAAGCTACTAGCAACACGAAGCCAAGAGTAATACTAGGATCGAACTCATAATAACACAATCATTAACACCATGGTGGAACAGGACAGAAAATGGCAGAAAGAAAAACAGAAGTGTCACCCAATCTTAAATCATATTCTTCACAACTTCACTGAACATTCAAACATATACATCAACAATGGGCTACTCAATTAAATAAAAGGTTCAGTAAAGCACCTCAATTAAGCAGTCAATTTTGAAATGTGGGAGCAGAGACGTGACAAGATTCCCTACCGATTATCTACAAGAGATCTCGGACAAATCCGGACTAGAAATAAGTGATATCCGCACACTCACACTGTAGCCACACAGCCGCAGTAACCTCACCAAATAAATATGGAACAAGGTAAATAAAATATAAATGGTAGCTCACGAACCAGGTCGATGGAGAACGCTGAAAATAACGGAGAAGAAGGTGAAACACCATTAAACGACCCTTTCATCAGACAGTGGGAGGCTTCAGTGCCGCCAGTAAATCCCATACGGATGAGGCTGAGGAATTAAGACAGAAATATGTGAGACTCATAAGGTCCGCTGTTATACCCGCGCCCAATTTAACAACAGGCGAAAGGAGAGCTCTGAAGGAACATAGAGATGATTCTGAACTGACCATTCTCTCAGCTGATAAGGGTAATGCGACAGTGGTTATGGACCCTGACGAGTATAAGAATAAGATCTTGGCTATATTGTCAGAGCCTGTTTACAGACTGAGCTCAGGTGACCCCACCACTCGTGTGTCCAACACCACCGTGATGCTCTTAAGGCAATCTTCAGTTCCAAAAGAGGAGGCTAAACATCTGTCCCCGGGCGATGCAGTGACACCCAGATTATATGGACTGCCTAAGATCCATAAAAATGATGCACCCTCAGACCTATTGTTAGTGCGATAGGTTCTCCTACGTATGCTCTGGCTAAATACCTAAGCAAATTGCTTCCACCACACATACTACGTACTGAATCATACGTCAGGGACTCTTGTTATTTCCTCAACAAGCTGTCAATCATAACTCTTCAACCTAATGCACTTTTCGTGAGTTTCGATGTGGAGTCCTTGTTCACTAAAGTGCCAATTGACTCGGTCATGTCTCTCATTGAACGCCTGTTCCCTGAGGACATTACCAAGCCATTTTACCACTGCATGACGTCCAGCTATTTCTTGTGGGGTGGGAATTTTTACGAACAGACGGATGGAGTGGCTATGGGAAGACCACTTTCACCCGTAGTGGCTAATTTCTTTATGGAGCATTTTGAGGAGGAGGCTATTGATTCGGCGCCCGTCAAGCCTATGATATGGTGGAGGTATGTTGATGATGCATTTGTGGTCTGGACACAAGGTCTTGAGAAACTTCATCTATTCCTAAACCACCTAAATCAGCAACATCCGTCAATTAAATTTACTATGGAGATGGATTCGGACGGATGCCGTCCTTTCTTGGATGTTCTAGTGAGAAGGAAACCGGACGGCTCGCTAGGACACACCGTCTATCGTAAGCCTACCCACACAAAACGCTATCTTCATGCAGATTCTCACCACCATCCTGCACAAAAACAAGGCATTCTCACGACACTCGCCAAGAGGGCGAGACGAATCTGTGAGCCATCACATATCCAGGTGGAGATGGACACGCTCAAAGTCGCGTTAAAGGGTAATGGTTACAGCGATTTGCAGATTCATACAGTCCTACATCCCAGAGAAACGACCAAGCAAAGCTCACAGAAGGAAGAAGTGAAGGGAACTGCCTATTTGCCTTACATTCACAACATCACAGATCGAATTGCCAAGGTCCTCCGCAAACACAATATAAAAAAACGTGTTTGGCACAGCCACTAAAATTGCTCACAGTCTGAGCAAAACCAAGGACAAATTGTCCCCACTTTTACATCCTGGGGTATACGAAATTCCTTGTACTTGCGGTAAGGTATACATCGGCCAAACATGCCGGTCCATTGGTACCCGTATCAAAGAACATGAACGTAATATTCGTTTCAACCAACCAAGACAAATCGGCCATAGCTGAGCACGCTCTATCGTCGGGTCATGATGTCATGTTCCAAGATGCTCGAGTTCTTAACCACACTAGACACTACAGGTACAGGATTATACGGGAAGCTGTGGAAATACGTAGAAATTCTCACAATTTCAACAGGGACACCGGCTATCAATTAATACCTGGTTGCCAGCCATTAAGAATTTACGTAGGTAGTTCACTTCCCGGTCCCTTCACTATTGTTATTTCGTCTCGGTGTTTTCGAAATTTGTACTTTCCTCGTCGCCAGATGTTTCATTCCAGGCTTGTGTCTATGCCATACACCTGCCAATATCATGTGTCACGCAAACACGTTATGTGAACCGCTTAGACTGATTGTGATGGTTCGGCCAGCTTCCGCTTCGAACGCTAGCGTTGCCACGTCCTGGGGGCCACCTGGTGGCGATTGAACATACCATTTTCTACTTCTATTATAACGTTCCAAATTTAAGGTGTCATTGTTTAAGAAGCCTTTCTCGTGGACAGTCGAGACTTCTTCTAAGGACGCAGGGCACAGTTCCCTGCGAAACGTTAAGAATTTCATCTTATTTTCTTGACAAGGCATAAGCCCAAAAGCCTATAGAGTATCACGTCTTTAAGTACGGGCAGTGAAATCATTAATGACAACTTTAATAACTTACCTTTAATTCCATAGTCCCCCAGAATAGCGAACATCTTTTCCTTCGGTACCCTGTCATATGCTTTCTCTAGATCTACGCACATAAACACAACTGCCTATTCCTCTCATAGCATTTTTCAACTACCTGGCGCATACTGAAAATCTGATCCTGACAGCCTCTCTGTGGTCTGAAACCACACTGGTTTTCATCCAACTTCTCTCAACGACTGATCGTACCCTCCCTTCCAAGATGACAGTGAACACTTTGCCTGTTACACTAATCAATGAGATACCTCCATAGTTGCTGCTATCTTTCCTGTTCCCTATCTTATAGATAGGTGCAATTACTGCTTTTGTCCAATCTGAAGGTACCTTACCAAAACTCCATACTAATCTTACTAGTCTATGAAGCCATTTCATCACTGCCTTCCCACTATACTTCACCACTTCAGGTCTAATTTAATCTATTCCTGCTGCTTTATGACAATGGAATTTATTTACCATCCACTTCCTCAAGCGTAATTTCACCAACATAATTTTCCTCCTCCCCATGAGCTTGGCTGTTCGCAACACCACCAGGAAGATTTCCTTTTACATTGAGAAGATGTTTAAAATATTCCCTCCACCTCTCCAGTGATTCCCTGGGATCTGTTATGAGTTCACCTGAATTACTCAAAACACCGTTCATTTCCTTTTTTCGTCCTTTCCTAAGATTCTTTATTACTGACCAGAAAGGTTTCCCTGCTGCTTGACCTAACCTTTCCAGATTGTTATCAAAATCTTGCCACGACTTCTTTTTGGATTCAACAACTATTTGTTTCGCTCTGTTTCTTTCATCTACGTACAAATCCCTGCCTGCCTCAGCCCTTGTTTGGAGCCATTTCTGATAAGCCTTCCTTTTACGTTTACAAGCTGCTCTCACTTCATGATTCCACCAAGATGTTCGCCTTTTCCCATCTTTACACACAGTTGTTCCTAGGCATTCCCTTGCTGTTTCTACTACAGCATCCCTGTATGCCACCCATTCACTTTCTATTTCCTGAACCTGTTTACTGTCTACTGTTCGAAACTTCTCACTAATCATATCCATGTACTTCTGTCTAATTTCCTCGCCCTGGAGATTTTCTACCCTGATTCGTTTGCAGATTGATTTCACTTATTGTACCCTAGGCCTAGAGATACTTAGTTCACTACAGATCAGATAGTGGTCTGTATCATCGAAAAATCCCCGGAAAACTCGTACATTCCTAACAGATTTCCTTAATTCGAATTCGGTTAAGATATAGTCTAATATGGATCTGGTACCACTAGCTTCCCACGTGTAGCGGTGATAGTCTTATGCCTGAAGAATGTATTCGTAACTGCTAAACCCATACTAGCACAGAAGTCCAGCAAACGCTTCCCATTCCCATTAGCTTCCATATCTTCCCCACATTTACCAATCACCCTTTCGTATCCTTCAGTTCTATTACAAACTCTCGCATTGAAATCGCCCATTAGCACTATTCTATCCTTGCTGTTGACCCTGACCACGATGTCACTCAGTGCTTCATAACACTTGTAAACTTCATCCTCATCTGCACCCTCAAATGGTGAATACACGGAGACAATTCTATTCCTAATTCCCCCAACTGACAAATCTACATGCATCATTCGCTCATTTACGTGGCTAACAGAAACTATGTTGCGTGCAATGGTATTCCTGATAAACAGCCCTACCCCAGACTCTGCCTTTCCCTTTCTAACACCCGTCAAGTACAATTTATAATCTTCTATCTCTTCCTCGTTATCTCCCCTTACCCGAAAATCACTTACTCCTGGCACATCCAGATGCATCCTCTTTGCTGACTCAGCCATTTTTACTTTCTTTCTTCCATAAGCCCCATTAATATTGATAGCTCCCCATCGAATTCCATTTCGTTCGCCAAGTTGTTTCAAAGGAGTCCCTCGCCTGTCAAATGGGAGTGGGATTCCATTACTCATAGGTCCGAGGCTTGATTAAAATGTTCTGAGCTCAGTAAATTCATGAAGCAGGATGCTACCCTACTTACACATAGTCCAAGTGAGGATTTCTCCTCTAACGGGTTATGGACCACCGGTGAATTGTATAGTCCTAGCCGCCTGAGCACAAGGAGGGCCATGACTCAGAATATGTCCGAGATGCCCACTTCCATTCCATAGCAACTGGTATCCCGACTCTCATGACCACTTACTAGGCCACTCAGCCGTTGCCCATGGTTCACGATCTAGGACGTGACTACAGTAAGCCACTCCATGAACTATTATTACTATTATTATTATTATTATTATCATTATTATTATTACCGGTATTATTATTATTATTATTATTACGGAATTTCTTTGGTTTATAGAGGTATAAGAAGGTGCAGGAGTGAAAGGGTGGACGGTGAAATGATCAAAGCATAAGTTAAAACACTAAATTTGAAATTTTACTTCCATCCCATTTTTTCTGAGTTTAAATTTGATAGATAATCAGAATAAGCAACAACAAATAACAGTTCAAGGGCCCATCAACTCTTATGAAAAGGGTGGGCTATAAGTCCAAAAATCAGGGACAATGACGAAAATTATCTGCACAATAAGGTGATTTCACAAGATCATATTTACTCCACTCACTTACATCGTATAATAGTTTGAGCTTCAAACGTTAATACAATCCAGCCTCATAGAGGCACCAGTTACTTACACAATCATATTGACAAACTTCAGATTACACGTTTACTGACATTTCTGCTCGACAGTCCGTCATACACTCGTCTATAAATAATGACAATTTAAACAGGGGCAATGAGTGCCCGTTATAAATGACCTTAGTGTACAAAGTAAAGGGTTCAAGACGATCCGCCATGAACAAAAGGCCAGGAGGTTAAACACTTGCACTCCTTTAGAAAGACACTTTAAAATCCTAAATGGGTTCATGGCCCGAATTTGCAGAGGCTAAGCCTATAATACAAAGGGTTGACTAGATGCGAAATATTAAGTTCCAAAACAGTGTGAAGAATTTAAAAGTTTAGAAAATCTTAGTCACCCCATATCATGTTAAATGGGAATTAATAGAGGGAGAGCACTCTTTATTCCCTAAGTCACATGTTTCGCAGCTGGGATTTGAACCAAGTCCTCAGACTTACCTGAAATTTACATTTTAACTAAATCTTTAGAATTTTACATGAATGAAAGAAGTTTGAAACTTCCCGTCAAGTTAACTGCCTGGACCTATTACATGTTAAGAGATGTCTGCCATTGTCTTGAGTTGTTGGGTTTCCCGACGACGGCAAGGCTGCCCCTGCCTCCTATTACGCCGTACAAACACTAAACCGGAGCGATGAAGATGACAATACGGCCCTACAGGGCCCAGTTTTTATATCAACTCAGAGGGGAAAGTTCAAGAACTCCCTTGAGCTAGGCAGAATACCTGTACACACCCCCAATTTTAATTGGCTACAGAAAATTACACAAAACATTCCTGATTGGTTAACAAGTAAGGAAGAAGGAAGCAGTAGAAGTGCTGATAACTTTAGCACATAAAAACAATACAAACACTTGTGGTTTACAAACATTTGCAATAGTATATTCCTACTGCTTCCTTCTTCCTTATTTATTAACCAATCAGGAATTTTTGGAATATTCTCTCTAGCCAATTAACATTGGGTGGGTGTACAGGCATCGTGCTTAACTGAAAAGGGTTCTAGAAACTTCCCCTCCTAAATGCTATAAAAGCTGGGTGCTTTAGTGTCGTATTGTCGTCTTCATAGCTTCAGTCTATTGAGTGCGCCGAGTTTAGGAGGCAGGGGCTGGAGGGCGGCGTTCGGAAGGCCTAACTACTCTAGGAAATGGCAGTAATTTCTTAGCATGTGATAACACCTCGCAGATAGCTTGAAGGGAAGGTTTCAAACTTCTTTAATTTGATGTAAAGTCCTGATGTTAGGTTTCAAATACAGATTTTCGGCAAGCCTGAGGACACTGTTCAAATCCCTGCAGGGAAACATATAAATTAAGGTAACAAAGAGTGATCACCCTTTGTTGATTCCCATTCAACTTGGTAGGGGTGAATACAATTTTCTAAATTTCTAAATTCTTAACACTCTTTCGGCCTTTAATACTTCTCGTTTACTCACCCTTCTGTAGTATAGGCTTAGCCTCTGCAACTTCGGGCCATAAGCCCATTTAGGGTTTTTCCTAAAGGGAGTGCAAGTGTTTCGCCTCCTAGCCTTTTGCCCATGGCCTTTCGTGTTAAACCGTTTATTTTTACATTAAGGCCATTTAGAATGAGCACTCATTGCCCCTGTTTATTTGGTAATTGTTTATAGATGAGTGTGTAACAGACTTTAGAGCAGAAGTGACTGTGAATACAGTATATGAAGTTTGTAAGGCACAATTTTGTAAGAAGCTTGTGCTTTTTTGAGGCTGGACTGCAGTAGCCTTTTGAATCTCAGTCTCAGTAATTTGTAAAAGTTTTTCGAATTACAATGGGTAACTCAAGTAAACAAGTGAAGGCTAAAGCCCGAATCGCCCAGCCCGCGAGCACGAGTGCCACCCCACTTTCTAAAGGCAAGGTTTCTCGCAGATTGCTCTGTCGTGGTTTGAATCATATCTATCAAGTAGATCACAAAGAGTCACGTTTGTTGACGGACGATCCTCTATCTGGGAATCAGTAAACTGTGGCGTACTACAAGGACCAGTCCTCGGTCCTTTATGTTTTCCTATTTATATTAAGGACATTTTTGAAGTCTTTGAAAGTAGTACCTTCCACATGTATGCTGATGACTTACATGCTTACTTCCACTTCAGTCCCACTAACGCACCTTCTTGTATAATGCATTTTAACCATGATATCTCTCGATTGATCGAATGGAGCGCAAATCATAACCTCCAATTAAATGTGGCTAAGACCCAGATTATTTGCATAGGTTACTCAAATCTCCTGAAAACTGTTGACCTCAAATCCCTCCCAGCAATACAAATTCTAGATACAGATATCCATTATAGTGACACCGCTAACAATCCAGGACTCATTTTCGACAAAACCCTATCCTGGTCTGATCATACGTCAAATATGATCAGAAAACTTGTGTCATCCATGCATATTTTGAAACGTAACGTGACATGTACACCACCTTTTATGCGAAAACTACTTGTTCAAAGTCTTATATTCCCCATAATTGGCTATGGATCAGTCGTATACAACGACTTATATGAAACTTTGAAAATACAACTACAGAGGGTACAAAACGCATGTGTTCGTTACGTGACAAATGCCAGGCGTGATGAACACATAATACCCTATTACATACAGCTGCAATGGTTGAAAATTCCATGAACGACGGGAAATCTCAGTAGCCGTTGCTACGCACAAAATTCTCAAAATGACAACTCCACCCTACCTTTATAATGCATTTAAATCTATGGAGTCAGTACATAACAAAGATAATAGGTTTACAAAAACTACCCTTGAAATTCCCCTTCATCGTACCACTATATTTAACTAATCTTCTGTTTGCACTGCATCCCGTATCTTCAATGTCTTTAATCTTCACCGTTTCGCAAATGACAGGAACTGTACCCAACTAAAGCAGTCCTTAACATATATCTTCCTGGAGGAGTACGCAAGGAGCTGAGATCAGGCATTCTTGTGTCTCACAATCAGAAATATGTATATTTCTAAGAAAATTGTTTCCGGTTATTATATTCTTTAGATCCTTGTAATCTAAAATATTAAATAAGTTGAATGACATACATTTTCACTTCTTATATAATTTATGTTTTAAATTTATTGGAACTGGTATCTGCATTTTAATTTTTAAGTTTAATTTTTAATTTTATATTTTAATATTAAAAATGTAGTTAGTATATTCATAAATCTTTATTGTATTATAAGGAGACGCTACATAAAGGGGCTTTTCAGCCTCAGTGGCATGTAAATCATCATCATCATCATAATAAATTAAAATTCAAATTCAAATTCTCCTAGAATGTAAATTAGTGTAACAAACATGCTCTTGTAAAAGTGTACCTGTTCAGAGTTATCTTGCTCACCCCTTATAGATTATCGTGTCGGTAATTTTCTCTAGTTCGTACGTGATTTTTGGACTTAGAGTCCGCTGTCGTTATCAGAGCTGACGAGCTCATTTCTTATTGTTTGTTCCAAATCTTCTATCATTCAAATTTTAAAATAAAAAAGGATAGAAGTAAAATTTCAAGATTTAGTACTTTAACTTATGCTCTCGACATTTCCTTGTGCACCCATTCACTCCGGCAACTTCTTACACCTCTCTGTCCCCCGATATTTCTGTAAAGAGTGGTAGCAGAGCGTGGTTGAATGGGCCTGGACAAAGCCAGTTTTAACGGCTTTTCTTAAAATTTGAAATTGAACACTAGAAATTTTTCCGTTTCTTGATTTTTTTAGTTTGATGAAAATGTTCATTCATTATATCCAGTCCTCTTGCCCCTTGGTATTTGCGCAAGGAAGAACTTATTTATGTACTATCTATTAAAAAGGTCCAATCTGGTAGCACGGTTGCAACAGACGCATATAGACTCAATAATTCTTTGGAGTTGCCTATTAGTATTCCTGAGTATGGAGAGAAAGAAGTTGGTGACGCTTTATCCACGATCATCACTAACATTACTGAGTTTCCTTCTGTTCTGAGTTTTTTTGAATGAGGTGAACCTTACGGTAACCAACTTAAACGTGTTCAAGCTAGGTTATTTCACTTTTACAATAGAGTAGGGGATCTATTATCTCTGAAACTCAATGATGAACATTCTAGTATAGCTGACTCCCTGACTGAACATAGTGTTTTTTGAGTTGTCAAATAAAGTTAATCAAGTGTTGTCCGGGTCTGCGAGTGAGAAGAGTGACTATGCTGTCCCATCAAATGTCCATAAAGAAGAGGACCCCAATAAGTCTTCTGATAGTGGAGAATCGGTTGAGCCACAACAAGCTTCTGCCCCATCACAACAAGTTGTAAACCACGTTGGTGATCCACAACGTCTTCCTCATTTTTTATTAGTAATGCAGCTTTTGACTCTCCTCAAACTTCCGGAGCCCCCTCCGGTCATATCACCGGGCTTTAGTAGCTTATCCAACCATTTAGCCATGTTGCTTGAGAGGATAGAAACATTTTCGCTGAATTCAACTAATGATATAATAGCATTCTTAAGATTTCTAGTAGAATTTCAGGACAATGCATTAGTGTTTGCCCTCTCGCATTCACCGATCCTACAAATCATTTACCCGTTCTTTGTTGGGGTTCTATTAGATAAAATTGTTAAGACGATATCGGAAAAGAGTTCTTTCGAAATATTGGAAGTTCATTGGATCTGATTTAATTTTATCCTAATTTATGTTCTATGGTGTTATCCTTGAATATTTTCCTTCATTTAAATTTGTTCCTTTGTCTCATTTAAAACGTATTCGGTGATACCTTACTACCGGGAATTGTTTTATATCATTATAGACTTCTGCAATTATTCTAACACATCTTCTTGTGGTAACTTTTCTCTTTTAGTCTGTAATTTATTCCCTTTCTGCTCGTGAAACTTGCGACCTATTTGAATAAATGGTAACTCCTAGTGCCAAGGATTTTAGTTCGTGTTATTTTGTTGAATTAATCAAAGTATATTGGATACTCACCTAACTAAATCTTATACTGTAATTACCTTAATTACACAACTTCATTTAATCTCATGTTATTTTCTTCATGTTAATTCCTGTTATCTCATGGGCTGTTATTAAATTATATTTCATTCCCTGTTTAAGTCCTCTTTGAGTAGAGAGTATAAACCTGTATTTTGGGTCCGGCCCTTTTTTATTTTGGGATAGGTTTCAGCTTATTTCACAAGGACCTCCTGGAGTGTCTTTGTGGTAAGTTTGGTGATTGTTTTGCTTTTTAAGTGACGAATTCTTGTCCTTTTTTCTTCTCTTCGGTGCATTTATTTGACCTGTACCCTCTAATGTTCTTTTTATCTGGAGCGTAGCTTAATTATTATTATTATTATTAACCGTACAGGTAGCTTGGGGTACGTCAAGAAAATTATTATTATTATTATTATTATTATTAATATTATTATTATTATTATTACATTGTTTACCAGGAGCTGTTTTAGCCAGGTACATTATTTTAACGTTGCCGGAATATTTGGAAAAGGACGGCAGTAATATGTGTTCATGTGCCCGACATCTTACGTGAGCTCGATACTAAGTTCCTCGTGGCAAGCAGGACACGTCACGAGCGATGAACCTGCGGGTGACGTCAGTGCCACATGTTGTATGCCTTTCTCTTGAATGTACTAGAATAAAAATTTACTAACTTTCAACAGATGGAGAAACAGAAATGTGACATACCTCATCGTGTAGCTAGTGTTCTGAAGGCAAACAGATGTCAGTCTCAACAAATTCCATCAAGGCGTTCAAGATATATCAGACGAGAAAAAAACACATTTATTCTCGTGACGTGATGAGTAACCTTGGCCTTACGGAATAAAAGCCGCGGTCCAGGCCGAAGCAAACCAGTTCAAATTCTTCGCTCACAGCTGGCTCGTCAGTCATGCTGCACGCGACAAGTGAAGTCGAACTCAGTGTTTATTCTACGGGAACGTCGTGTTACTTGTATAATTTTCGACAGCAAGTTGACACTTAGTTTATATTAACATCAGTGAGTAGCCAGTTGATTTTCTTGATAAACTGTTGGACTTACAATTCGTCAGGGACATTTGAACTTCGGAATTTATTGTTTTTATAACCTCGAAGCTATAAGACTTGTAATATTTCGCGACTATTGGAACTTATAAAATACCTCGATTTCCGCGTGAATAACAAACTTGAAACTAGAACGACTACTTTAAATTTTAATGATGATGAACTGTTTCAACTTAGAACATCGTGAGTGTAGGTTTGCAACATTAATTATTTAGAATATTATCGAAGTCTAAAACCACTTTAACTTGTGCATAAAGACTGTTTACTAATTTTCGTAACAGACTGTACCATCTGAAACCAATTCGTGTGAATAGACTGCCTAATGAACTGTAAATACGCCGTAATACGTTACGCATACTTTGTAATTCAGTGACATTGTGAATTATAGGATTCGTACAAGAATACTTCAGGAACTGTGACAGTGAGGAGGAGCATTACGATATATTACGAGAGAGAGCTACTTATTTCTTTACTGTGAAAGTGAGTCATGATAAACTGTGCTTCGAATGAGAGTTATTTCTGACAATACGAACGGTGTGCAGTGAGTGTAAAGATGAACTATGCATAGAAATAATTTTTTTCATTTTCCGATTATTGCAACTTACGAAAAGAAACAGTGCTTCGACACATTTCTCATCTAGTGAATGGTGAATATTTCTGAAGCAGTTATAATCAGTTCTAACACCACACATCGAATTGTGCTCATTTCAACGTAAGACACTGTATCAGTCACCTAGTCAGATGGACTTTCTTGTGTTAAAGCGTCTCTTTCATTTATATGAGAAGTCCTGACTCAAGACGACGCAGATTGACGGAGAACGATGGAGATCGACGGAGAACGTCGTAGATCGACGGAGATTGATGCAGATCAACGCGGAATGTGGACTTGGTACTACGAGGGACGGTTCCTGGGACGTAGTACTATGGAACATCGTGGTGCGTGCTGTTAGCTGAGTTCCAGATTGCTGCTTGCAGAGCGGCATTCAACAGTTCGAACTTAACAAGAAGACATAATTAAGGTGATATAAGTGTCCTTTCATTCAAAAACGCGATTCTGCTTTCAACAGAGCTCTTATAGACAATATCATTGCTGACTAAGAACTTTAATTCAACTCAAAAGCTCACTTACCTAATATTTTGACAAACGATTATTAGTAGATTATAAACTTTAACTTTCTACAATACTTAAAAATACAGACAGACTTTTGGAAGACAGTGTACTCTCGTAATATCGTATGCTCTCACTTGTTAGAACTTTAGAATTTCAATTCAGTGCTTTATTTATAGTGAAGGCGTACAATAAACTTTTAGGTCGCAATATTCATATAAAGTAAATAATAAGTTACGTAAAATAGGACAGTACTTAGAACTTTCTATCAGAAGATCGAATTTAATTTCAAGTGTTTCTTATTTGACTGTAAATAGTTTGAGAAGTTCACGAGAAGGAATTACAAAATTTACTTTTTTCATTTACATAGAAAACATACTCTGAAATCACAAGTGATAATATAAAGGATTTTAGGATTTCGTTAAAGTGGAATATTAACGTACTTTCAACATGCTTTCTTATTTTACATCAAGAAAATCATGATGAGCATAACTGATCGAAAATATCATTATTCATTTGGATTTTACACGATCAACATAATTTTTTTCGATATTTTGTTGTTGGAATTGGAATATATTTTCCACATAAATATCTATGATCACTACAATTCAGCGATATAATAGGGTAACGTTTCATAGATTTAATAAATGGGAGTAAGTTATGATATCTATTATTTCTCTTTGCGATCCTCCCTCCCTGTACCCTCTCCTAAGGTCTAGGCACCCCTCAGAACGACCTTATGCTCTTTGAAATCAATTTTTCCTGGTAAATACATCCATCCATCATCATTATAGACCGTCATGCCTTTCAGCATTCAGTCTGCAATCTTCTTTGAATTTACAAAATGTCGCCAGAATCCTCTATATGCAACTGGTGCTGTGGCCTCATTTAGTTCTGTACCTCTTATCTTTAAATCGTTAGAAACTGAGTCTAACCATCGTCGTCTTTGTCTCCCTCTATTTCTCTTACCCTCCATAACAGAGTCCATTATTCTCTTAGGTAACCTATCCTCCTCCATTCACGTCACATAACCCCACTACCGAAGCCGGTTTATGCATACAGCTTCATCCATCAAGTTAATTCATAAGTTAGCCTTTATCTCATCATTCCGAGTACCCTCCTGCCATTGTTTCCACCTGTTTGTACCAGCAATCATTCTCGCTACTTCCATGTCTGTTAATTCTACCATATTGTAACCGTTCAATACCGCGTTCATAGGCATGTTATGAGGTCCAGCTAATAACATATGCATTTTTCCGCGACATTCTGCGACATATTTTTTCCTGATGAACATTTTTCGCCCAAACCGGGATACGAGTGGTGAGGCGCTAGCTCAGAGGGTGAGGGTCTAGTTACGCGCACAGAGAGAAAGGGGGCTCAGTACCGCGAGTCCTTGAAATCGCGCTCTCACTTCTTAGACAGAGAAGAGAACAGCCACGCCAAGTGCAGGAGAACATTTGGGTTTTAACACAAGAGCTGGATATTCTCAGCGATTTCCCTTTATGTCCACTAGTGCCAACTCATAGTATTCACTTGTTAATAATAATAATAATAATAATAATAATAATAATAATAATAATAATAATAATAAATATAATAATAATAAAAATAAAATAATAATAATAATAATAATAATAATAATAATAATAATAATAATA
Source organism: Anabrus simplex (assembly GCF_040414725.1). Lineage (NCBI taxonomy): Eukaryota > Metazoa > Arthropoda > Insecta > Orthoptera > Tettigoniidae > Anabrus > Anabrus simplex. Next base: position 1,226,358,985 of record NC_090265.1, on the reverse strand, counting down.
ATAATGATAAAAGTTCTGATACACGCTATGGAATTTTACGAGTATGGACTCATGTGAACCGGCGTATTTTGTGCTAATTAATGACGTCAGAAGATGTACTACATAATGAGGGTATCAGTAATGACGCATTTTAGTCAGGTGTGCGTAAATGGAAAACAGATGTTTGAGGCAAGCCGCGCGACAGAAACGAGGGACTCCCCACGATACAATAGCCCAAGCGTCAATTTTTAAAGGAAAGCCTACGAGATTACGAGAGATCCAACAATGCGGTTTGAATGAAACTCGATCAGTGCAAAGTGGAAATTTTGGGCCACAATTTGACTTCTCACACGACTCTGAGAAATCATTATTAACGGACCGAATTTTTTAAGTGGGCAGGGCTTACTACCGCTCTAGGCGACAAGCCGGTTTCACTATATAAGAAACCCCAAATAGTCCACAGTATTCCATTCTGATACATTCGACCGCAGTTGTTACGTGTTAGCTGTGGAACTTCATTAGTCTGTGTGAGCCAGTGTGCTCAGTTATTGTAATTCAGTGTGACTGAAAAATATTGTTCGCTATTCACTTTGAATTATTGTGTTCAACTTAAGTCTGTGTAATATCAGACATTTCCGCGTGAATATATGATCCAATCAAACGGGATGAAAGAAGGATTGTGTGTGTGAGTGTACGTGCTAGTAGTTCCCATATTAACATATTCACATATTAAGGGAAAGCCTACTCTTAGAGTAAGTGGCGGCTCATCTGTATATCATTTAAGGAGCGGGTAGCTTCTGTTGATTGTGAGAACGTAGTGAGATGCCGGTATTTTCTACTAATGATTAGTTGCTGCTTATCTGCTTTCTTTCGAGTTGTCGGAGAAGATAATTATATTTCTCAATTTATTGTAATATTTTATCGTGGTGTGAACAAGTCATCAACTCACCTAATATTTTGAAGCATCTTTTCTCACGCATTTCGGTGCAATTTCATCTACACACCTTTCAGAAGAAACTGTTTGATTATATTTAAACTTAAAGTGAATTTATCTAAATTATTATATTCTTGGTCTGCTGCGTTGTACTCTATTGAAACATGGACGCTCAGTAAGGAAGATATCAAGTGGATGGAAAGTTTCTAAATCCAGAAAGAAAGAAAGAATGAAAGAAAGAAGGTCCATGCTGAGTGGCTCAGACGATTGATGTGCTGGCTTTCTGATCCCAACTTGACGGGTTCGATCCAGACTCAGTCCGATGGTATTCGAAGGTGCTCATAAACATCAGCCTGGTGTCGGTAGATTTACTGGCACGTAAATTAACTCATGCGGTATAAAATTCCGGCACCTCGGTGTCTCCAGTTAACCGTCAAAGGTAGCCAGTTGGACGTAGAAAAGATAACAGTATTATTATTATTATTATTATTATTATTATTATTATTATTGTTATTGTTATTATTACTATTATTATTATTATTAAAGAAGGATAGAAAGAAAGAGAAGGAGGATGACAAACGCTGAAGTGTTAGTAAACAAGACAAGAGACAACAGTTGAGTCAGATTAGGAATAGACTGCTCATGCGGATAGGCCAAAAGCTTCGGCGATGACTGAGGCTACTGAACATAAAACAGAAGGCAAGCACTCGTGAAAAAGTTTCAGCGTCGCACCGAATCAGTTAGCTCTTTTGGCGACGATGACATAGGAAAGGGCTAGGACTTGGAAGGAAGCGGCCTAGGCCTTAATTATGGTTCTGGCCCAAGGGTCTAGGGGACATGAACTTCAAGGCTGCTGACAGTGGGGTTGAAATCCACCATCTCCCGGATGCAGGCTGACAGCTTTTCGATAATTTGTTAGTCTGGTCACTCTACGCATATGGCTTACCTGCTTCATTGGGACGCGCAAGCTTCCCCACCGTACCAAGATTAGATTGTTTAATATATTGACCTTCCTTGACTGCAAAACTGTAATTATATTGTTAGTAACGACGTGGTTATGTAATATCTTAGCAATGGTTGCCATCCTAATGATATACACTATATGTTATTTTGATGGTTGGAACTTAGTAAAGGTCATTGCAGTTTTCAGGTATTCGGTGTCTTGATAAGTTCCGTCGCAATAGCTGGGTATGAGACAGTTTACGAATAATGAAGATGAATATCTGAGAAAACAGAAATTTTGAAATTATACACCAAAATGGGTAAAATTAACCATTATTTTAGATTATACAAAGCGTAAAACATTAAAAATCTATCACGGGTTGTAAAATGATTCACGATGATGATTATTGCTTTAAGTGGAAAAACTACAACCGAGTGAGTTGGCCGTGTGGTTAGAGTCACGTAGCTGTGATCTTGCATTCAGGAGATAGTGGGTTTGAACCCTACTGCTGGCAGCCCTGAAGATCGTTTTCCGTGGTTTGCTGCACTCATGCTCATAAATTAAGGATAATTGCATATTGTGGTGCCACACAACGTGGCACTACACAAAACTGGCGCGAACAGCATAGTCACATAGTGAACACAAACGAAACATATCTGTAAGTCCACGGTATTGGTGATAAGTTGACAAAACCGTCCCAAGACAATGTGCTACAAAACGCCACTGTTTCCTGCGCATGTACCCCGACATCAATATGGGATATGATCACCATGCACAACACATACACGGGTTGGTATACTCTGGATCAGGTGGTCGAGCAGCTGCTGGGTTATAGCCTCCCATTCTTGCACCAGTGCCTGTCGGAGCTCCTGAAGTATCCTAGGGGTCTGAAGACGTGCAGCGATATGTCGACTGAGAGCATCCCAGACGTGATCGATGGGGTTTAGGTCTGGAGAACAGGCAGGCCACTCCATTCGCCGGATATCTTCTGTTTCACGGTACTCCTCCACGGTGGCAGCTCGGTGGGGCCGTGCGTTATCATCCATCAGGAGGAAGGTGGGACGAACTGCACCCCTGAAAAGGCGGCCATACTGGTGCAAAATTACGTCGCGATACACCTGACCTGTTACAGTTCCTCTGTCAAAGACATGCAGGGGTGTACGTGCACCAATCATAATCCCACTCCACACCATCAAACCACTACCTCCATACAGGTCCCTTTCAAGGATATTACGGGGTTGCTATCTGGTTCCTGGTTCACGCCAGACGAGAACCCGGCGAGAATCACTGTTCAGACTATACCTGGAGTCGTCTGTGAACATAACCTGGGACCACTGTTCCAATGACCATGTACTGTGTTCTTGACACTAGGCTTTACGGGCTCTCCTGTGAACAGGGGTCAGTGGAATGTACCTTGCAGGTCTTCGGGCGAATAAACCATGTCTGTTCAGTCGTCTGTAGACTGTGCGTCTGGAGACAAGTGTTCAAGTGGCTGTGGCGAGGTCCCGAGCAACGCTTAAATTTAAACAAATATTTGTTTAGGAACGCGAATACTTCATTTTAAACAAATATTTGTTTAGGAACACGAATACTTAAATTTAAACAGACATTTATGAACACGAATACTTAAATTTAAACAAATTTGAGATGGGAGGAATATGGTTAGAATGAACTAAATAATGAAAACCATATAGTCCAGCATAAAATTAAACAAACAAATAGTCATCACTTCTGTTGCTTTCAGCATATTTCCTCGAACACCGTTTGGAAATTTGGTTTCCGGGAGTATGGATCATCTACTTGGTATATAGCCTTCAATCAACGAAAGTGCCCGTTTTTCCTCAGAACTTGAGACACTCCGTTTCAGATTTATGATCGCTTTCGTAAACCTCATCTGTTTCATTACCGTCACTTTCAGTATTCAAGTCCACTTCCTCCACCGTTTCACCCAACCACAAAAGTATGTGATCAGTGGGTGCCATTATAACTTGTATACATTCACCAACAACAGTTCCAGTGTAAATATTTTACAATAAAAGGAAGTAAAGACAAACCTTGACTTTTCACAAGGGGAAATGTGAGTAGCACTGTTACGCTCACCAAACATGCACTGTCGTGCCTATTAATGGATCGTGGGTATTGGTTTTCAAAGATAATTAAAATGACTGGCATCACCTCTTCCTAAAAATTTGTTTGAAAGGTATAGGGAGTTTCAAATGTGCAGGTCTTATAACATTCCAACAACATGCAATATACTACGGAGGTGAGCAGCGCGTTTACCATGCGAGTAATCGCGGGTTAACGATCTCCGGTGTCACACTGGTGTTTGCCCAACAGAATTAATTGAGACACAGCCAATGATTGGCCAACAGAGATATCAACTTTACTCTGCCATCTGGTAGAGTAAAATGGAACTTTGAAATTGATGAGCAGGCCGCCTAACGGCTTAAAATCATAACGCCAGCACACAACTGCTGAGGCTGTACGATGTTGGTTAGGATGAGTGCACTGTAAACACTTATCTCGCAAGTATATTGTATTGTAGGTACAATACAAAAAACAGCAAAGCCATCTCCGTGCAGGTCATTAAGGCCCATGGTGGAGTTTTTTATTTTTATTCTGCCCGAAGGCAGATCCGAACCTCTGCAAAGCGTGCGAGAACCGGAGTTTACGTACAGTAGGGTGGCCAGCTCATTTCCGCTCCTCTATTCCCTTACCCCCCACCAACAGCACGTGGTAACCCATCCAAATCTTGACCACGCCCAATGTTGCTTAACTTCGGAGATCTCACGGGATCCGGTGTTTCAACACGGCTACGGCCGTTGACAATGGTGGAGTAGAAGGTAAGAATTCAAATATCACTAACCTTAGCACTAGGTTAGAGTAGTGCCGGGCTGAGTGGCTCACACGGTTGAGGCGCTGGCCTTCTGACCCCAACTTGGCAGGTTCGATCCTGGCTCAGTCCGGTAGTATTTGAAGGTGCTCAAATACGTCAGCCTCGTGTCGGTAGATTTACTGGTACGTAAAGGAACTCCTGCGGGACTAAATTCCGGCACCTCGGCGTCTCCGAAAACCGTAAAAGAGTAGTTAGTGGGACGCAAAACAAATAACATTATTATTATTATTATTATTATTATTATTATTATTATTATTATTATTATTATTATTATTATTATTATTATTTGGGTTAGAGTAGTTAGCTCTGTCATGACCACGTTTCCTCCCAGTAATGAACCTGGCAATTATTTCTGGGGTATATTTTTAAAAATCTATATATATATAATTAGAGTTTTGTCTGTACATTGCTCAGAATTTGAAAAGAATGGTATTTCTGTATCGATCATGTCCACAGTAACAAGAAAATGCACTTTTTACTTTTCCGTAATTTCTGTCTGTCTGTCTGTCTGTCTGGCTGTCTGTCTGTCTGTCTGTCTGTCTGTCTGTACACGCATCACGAGAAAACGGCTGAAGAGAATTTAATAAAAATCGGTATTTAGAGTCGGGGGGTTAGCCGCTACAATCTAGGCTATAAATAATTTTATTCACGCTGAGTGAAATGGTAGTTTAGGGGAAGGCCTAAAATTCAATTCTCAAATATTTATATTATTAGTGGTCATATCGATAAATACGACATAACTAAAGTTATACAGAATTAAATTTCTGATCATTTTCGTCTTATGCATTTTTACCGTACCGGCTGTGATAACAAAGATATTCATGAATTTGAATTTTTGTTGCTAAGTCCATATCAACGCCGAGCCCCGACAAAATGGGTAAACAGAATTTAATGAAAATCGGTATATAGATTCGAGGAATAAGAAACTACAGTTTAAGCTATAAACAATGTTATTCACCCTAGGTGAAATGGTAGTTTAGGGGAAGGCACCTAAAATTTAATTTTTAAATACCTATGTTCTTGGTCCTATATAAAAGTACTACATAAGAAAAGTTATAGAGAATATAATTTCCGATCATTTGTGTTTTATTCAGTTTTAACGTACCGACTATTATAAGAGTTGTTTTTCAGAACCGGAAGACAATTAATAATGTGAAGGCCTACAATATCGAAAGCGCGTAACATTGATCAACAATAACATTACACTGGCCGTTGTTTGTTGTAATGTTCTTTGTCTCTTATGCTGCCGCTCAACTCCGATAGATGGGATTACTGCTGCGTACCGAATAAAACAGCCTAACTGAATATTGGCGGGAAATAGCTGAGGAGTTAGATAACTTTCTTCTTTAGCATGCCAATCCTCTGGTTCATACATTTTCTGATACTGCTGGTACGAAACACACTGGTTCATCATAGTATGCCAGCTATTCGATACCCACTCTGACGCGCTGTTTTGAATGAGCAGTGTGCGCACTCAAGTCAGAGGCTCAGTTAGTAGTAGTAGGAATAGTAGTATGAACTGGTCTGGAATTACAATTTAGCCCTATTCCAAATTATAGTACCACAATTCACCTAACTCAAAATACAACCTTGAAAAGAGCCGTTTCTTAGGAAAAGCTTCTTCCTCTTCACTTTCATTAAATCTATTAATTTTATTCCAAATTAGCAGCGAAGATGTGGTTTCTTCTCTGGCTTGGAGGAAAAAATGCATTTTTTTAATTTTCCGTAATTTATGTCTGTCTGTCTGTCTGTATGTACACGCATCATGAGAAAACGGCTGAAGAGAATTTAATGAAAATCAATATGTAAGGTCCGGGAATAAGTCACTACAATCTAGGCCATAAATATTTTCCACGCTGAGGGAAATGGTAGTTTAGGGGAAGGCCAAAAATTTAATTCTCAAATACTTATGTTATTAGTGGTCCTATCTTAATGAAAACCGGTATGTAAAATTCTAAAATAAGTCGCTACAATCTAAGCCATAAATAATCTTATTCACTCTGAAAGAAATGGTAGTTTAGGGGAAGGCCTAAAATTTTATTCCCAAAGATTTATGTTATTAGTGGTTCTATCTTAATTAAAATATGTATTCAAAGTCGGAGTATAAGCCGCTACAATCTACGCCATAAATAATCTTATTCACGCTGAGAAATATGGTAGTTTAGGGGAAGGCCTACTGTAAAATTTAATTCTCAAATATTTGTTAGTTGTCCCATCGTAAATAATATCGGTATGCAAAGTCGGGGAATAAGTCGCTACAATCTAGGTCATAAACAACTTTATTCATGCTGAGCGAAATGGTAGTTTAGGGGAAGGCCCAAAATTTAATTCTCGAATATTTGTGTTATTAGTGATGTTATTGACAAATACTATAAAAATAAAGTTACATAGTATTAAATTTACGATCATTTAGGTCTTAAACATTTTGACCGTACCGGCTATGATAACGGAGATATTAATGAATACGGATTTTTGTTGCTAAGATCATATCAGCGCCGTCACGGGAAAATGGGTAAACAGAATTTAATGAAAATCGGTATGTAAAGTGGGGGAATAAGGAACTATAGTCTACTCTATAATTAATTACAGTATATAAGACGGCCTTATATTACAGAGTCGAAAGAAAACCAACGTGATGGCCTACAATAGAGAAAGTGATGTTATTCACAATTACTATAAAAATAAAGTTACATAGTATTAAATTTCCGATCATTTATGTCTTAAACATTTTGACCGTACCGGCTATGATAACGGAGATATTCATGAAAATGGGTTTTTGTTGCTAAGATCATATCAGCGCCGTCTCTGCTGCCATTCATCTCCGATAGATAAATTCTTTTAAATTTGCTCTACGTCGCGCCGACACCGATAGGACTCATGGCGACGATGGGATACGAAAGGGCTAGGGGTGGGAAGGAAGCAGCCCCTACGTTAATTATGTTACAGCCCCAGCATTTTCCCGGTGTGAAAATTGGAGATCACGGAAAACCATCTTCAGGGCTGTCGACAGTGGAGTTCGAATCCACTACCTCCCGGATCCAAGATCATAGCTATGCGCCCCTAATCGAACAGCCAACTCACCCGGTCGTACCGAATATAATAGCCTGCCTGAAAATTGGCGGGAAGTAGCTGGGGAGTTAGATAAATTTCTGATACTACTGATACGTAACAAACTGGTTCATCATAGCATTCGAGCTATTCAATTCCAACTCTGAGGCACTGATTGGAATGAGCAGTGTGCATATTTAACGGAATAATGGCATAGAAGTGTACACGGCTGTCTGCGGTCTGGTCATTGCAGCACTGGAACTTTGGATCGTAAGATCGCCACTGTAGTACTGTTCGTCAAAAGTGAGAAAATGTGCGGTTTATTAATTTGATCGAGTATTTTATATAACGTTGCTTTTAATCACTACATTCCTTCTGACGACTTCAGGTAGGAAAACCACAAGGACAGTCTTCCTGAGAATCCCGTAGCGAAGCACGGGTACATCAGCTAGTTACGTATAACAGTCAGGTTCTTCAGTCTGCCGAAATTAATTTTCAGTAAATAAATTTATAAACTACGACTTCATACAGGTAATATTAACGATGATGTAATTTACGAGCTTCAGTGAACATGTGACTATACTGCGTAGTGTTTTGTTGCACGTCGTCATGAACATTCGTTAAGAACATTGTGCGTCTATGTCTGTCTCCAACGGAGAATGCTTGACACAGCCTATACGTAAAAAAGTCTCGCATAGAACAGGCAGTATACGATGATCGATACGGCGGTGCTCAGAATGAGTATTGTTAACTGTTGACTTGTGCTTTGTCTATTTTATTGCCACTTACTTTCTGCTATTGTATAAAGAAATGAGTCGTTTAATGATGGGTACAGCAACTAATCGTGAATAAAATTAGGGCACTTTTCTGAGTTGTTAACTGACAGAAAATAGTAATTTAGAATTCTATTTAAAGTGCAATTCGCCTTCTTGGCTGAAGGGTCAACGGTGAGACCTTCAGCTCAGAGGTTTCCGGGTTTGATTCCTGGCGTCTAGGTGATTATTTTGATTCGGGAAGTTGGGATTTTATTTTTCCCAATACACGTCTCTTCATGGTGATTATATACATCCCTCCAGATAAGATTGGCGACAGGAAGGGGATATGGCCCTAAAACACCCGTGACCCCATTAGGGTGTGGTTTTTTTTTTTTTGCTATTTTGCTTTACGACGCACCGACACAGATAGGTCTTATGGCGACGATGAGACAGGAAAGGCCTAGGAATGGCAAGGAAGTGGCCGTGGTCTTAATTAAGATACAGCCCCAGCATTTGCCTGGTGTGAAAATGGGAAACCACGGAAAACCATCTTCAGGGCTGCCGACAGTGGGGTTCGAACCCACTATCTCCCGGATGCGAACTCACAGCTGCGTGCTCCAAACCGCACGGCCAACTCGCCCGGTGGGGTGTGGATTAAGCTTCGGAAAAGGATGACGGAGAGCTAGGGAAAGTGTACAACTAGCTACCTCAACAACTTTCAACTTCCCCACTTTGTCCATAACCTCACATAAATAGGATGAGCATAGCCCGTATAAAGTTCACTTCCTGGAAAATATATTCATTTGTTATGCTTGGATGTTACGTGCCTTACTATTTGTGTTGCGTTACTTCAAAGCGCGCTCACTCAACTTGTTGCATAATACACCTCAAGCCAGAGAGAGACCCGTTAAGAGTATGTAGTTAAATAGTAGCAGAGAAAGTATTACGTAAATATTGACTGATAGGAACAAAGATTGCGCTTTGCCAGTCATCCATGTAGGTAAGTTCTACCAACGGGACACAATGATACACCGATTATTACCTATCCCCTACGAGGTTGTGATTAGAAAGTCAACTGCCTTATATTTAGTGGTAAATTACAAACTGATTTTACGGTACGTCACGTCGTGTATGATAATAAAACATAATTAAATTATGAAAACTGGCATTTTTGATCTCACCACTTCAAAGAAATTCTTATTATTATCATAACTATTATTATTAATAACAATAATAATAAAATATCCCACCTGCTGCCATGATCGTTAAGGTGCCACACTGTGGTTAGCCAGGTTCGAGTCCCGTTGGTAGGAATAAATTTACCGTTAGAAGATTGGCTGGCGGGGTAGCAGACGTGATGGTGTACAATTCTAATTACTAGACTGCGTAATAAAAGCCTGTGATAATACATATATCACACTCTCGCACGGTATTCAGAAGTGAGGGATATTACTGTCATTATTCGTATTATTATTATTGTTATCATAACTATTACTTCATTTGTACATTTATTCTTAATATTTTAGGCTGGAGGGCCTTCATATGTGATATTAGTCCTTTTTTGTACAAGCGGATGGGAAAACTGTGCTATTTACAACTCGGAAAGTTTCATGGAACTGCCCAGAGTCCAATGATGCGGCCTGGTTTTTATTGTCATGGGACGCGGATGAGGCTCGGTTCGTGGTGTTGGTACGGCAACAGGATTTTCCACTCGTGATTGGATGGCAAGGATCAATCTAGACGTATCATGTGAGAGTAGGGGAAGCCGAGGTCTATTTAGGCATTAATCAATACTGATCTGCATTTAGGGCAGTCGCCCAGGTGGCAGATTCCCTATCTGTTGTTTTCCTAGCCTTTACTTACATGATTTCAATGACATTGGAAATTTATTGAACATCTCCCTTGGTAAGTTATTCCAATCCATAACTCCCCTTCCTATAAATGAATATTTGCCTCAATTTGTCCTCTTGTATTCCAACTTTATTTTCATATTGTGATCTTTCCTACTTTTAAAGACGCCACTCAACGTCTACTAATGTCATTCCACGCCATTTCTCCGCTGAGAGCTCGGAACATACCACTCAGTCGAGCAGCTCGTCTCCTTTCTCCTAGTTCTTCCCAGCCCAAACATTGCAACATTTTTGTAACGCTACTCTTTTGTCGGAAAAAATCGAGCTGCTTTTCTTTGGATTTTTCCAGTTCTTGAATCAAGTAATCCTGGTGAGGGTCCCATACACTGGAACCATACTCTAGTTGGAATCGTACCGGAGACCCATAAGCCCTCTCCTTTACATCCTTACTACAACCCCTAAACACCCTCATAACCATGTGCAGAGATCTGTACCCTTTATTTACAATCCCATTTATGTGATTACACCAATAAAGATCATTCCTTATATTAACACCCAGATACTTACAATGATCGCCAAAATGAACTTTCACCCCATCAACGCAGTAATTAAAACTCAGGGGAGTTTCCCTATTTGTGAAATTCACAGCCTGACTTTTAACCCGGTGAGAAAACGACGGAGAGACTTGACTTAAAACAGTGGAGGAGTTGATTTAGAAACTTCGGTGTACGTAGAGGAGATGTAAATTTTGTGAGACATGTTTGTCTTAAATTATTGGTAGCACGTGGAAGTGATGTAACTTTTGTGGTACATGTTTGTCTTAAATCTTTGATGGAACGTGGAGGAGATGTAACTTTTGCGAAATATGCTTATCTTAAAAACTTTGGTGGTATAGAGGAGATGTAACTATTGTGGAACGTTGTTGACGTGAAATTTTGTGGAGTATGACATGTGGCACTAACCTACAAACTGAGGAGTGCTTGGACACTTGGTATTTTGTCACTTGTCCCGACTGGGTGTCTTATATGTTGGTGAGAGCTATGGGGTGCTGTATTTCGGACTTTCCATAATTTATGTTCTGGAAAAATCAAGCGTGTGTTGCTCGAATAAATGTATCTTTAAACCAAGTGTTAGAATCAGTGAACATAGAATTGTACAGTATCTGTGTGATATAACAAGTGCCAATTATGTGAATATGCAAGTTGTGTTGATACAGAGAAAGTGAAGGGTATTTATATACATATATATGTGCTTCGTTCAACCGACTAACTGCATATGGTAGTTTGGTCCTTGCTTTTGGTTTCCGACTGTTTTTGTTGTTGTTGTTGTTGTTGTTGTTGTTGTTGTAAATGTGGAGTCTTCCAGCGGTAATTTTCTGAGTGTATTCTATGTATATTTTGGTGTGTTGATGAGGTGCTCATGTACTGATATTATTTAGAGTATAGTTAGTTATTTTAGAATCAGTGGAGTTATTGTCCGACTCGTTGGCTGAACGGTCAGCGTTCTGGCCTTCGGTTCAGAGTGTTTAGGGTTCGATTCCCAGCCGGGTCGGGGATTTCAACTTTAATTGGCTAATTCCATTGGCACGGGGGCTGGGTGTATATGTTGTCTTCATCATAATTTCATCCTCATCACGACGAGCAGGTCGCCTACGGACGTCAAATTGAAAGACCTGCACCTGGCGAGCCGAACCCGTCCTGGGATATCCCGGCACTAAAAGCCATACGACAGTGGAGTTATTGATGAACCTAGGTGCAGTTCCTCTCTATTTAGCCGTTTTCAGATGGTTAGGTAAGACCTGAAGCAGATGTACCAGTACGCAGCTATATGTGTACGCCTTGGAAGAGAAAATTATATTGCTTTATTAAAATTTGAGGGATCCGTTCTCTTGAACTCTGTCGCCCATACTACAGGCATTTGGATTAATTTTTATTTTTTATTTTTTCAATTATTTTTCACATAATAATTTATATTTCAAGCCAAGATTCACTTCTCTGCAGTGTTCATATGAAGTGAGGGATATGGTGCTGTTGGTGGTGATTCGTCCGCCGGATTGGCCTTGAACAGGCCCCGTTTTGTTGGGTAGGTTTGTGTCGACACCGGCTGTCACCCTACCCTCATTATCATCTCAAACCTAGACGAGCAGGTTACCCTACATACTATAGGCGATCTGAACCTGTCGTCGGACACATCAAAAGCCACAAACTAAATAAAGAAATAAATAGTAATAATAATAATATTAACAATAATAGTAATAACTGCTACCCTGCCCACAATAGAACAAATAGAAATGGCAGTAGACTTATTAACGTTCGTGATCCCTTAGGTCTTAAACTTATGTCAACTCATTTCAAAAGACATCCCAGGAAAACGGAAACTTGGCACTCTCCACGAGAAAATTTTGGTGATTTTCAGTTGAACCACGTCGCAATATTGAAATGGAATATTAGAGAAATGATGAATGTAGAAGTAATAAAAGAAGCCAATCTTGACTCAGATCACTTTCTTCCATTAAATGAAAACAAACCTGCCCCAGATTAAAGTTATGAGGATTGACACAGATAAGCTATGTATCAAGAACCGGCCCCGTGGTGTAGGGGTAGCGTGCCTCCCTTTTACCCAGAGGCCCCGAGTTCGATTCCCTGCCAGGTCAGGAATTTTTACCTGACCTGAGGGCTGGTCCGAGATCCACTCAGCCTACGTGATTAGAATTGAGGAGCTATCAGACGGTGAGATAGCGGCCCCGGTCTCGAAAGCCAAGAATAACAACCGAGAGGATTCCTCGTGCTGACCACACGGCACCTCGTAATCTACAGGCCTTCGGGCTTAGCAGCGATCACTTGGTAGGCCAAGGCCCTTCAAGGGCTGTAGTGCCATGTGGGGGGGTTTATGTATCAAGAACTGTTACAGCAAAGAAAACCAGAGACTTGGCATGATATCCGAAAAAATATGACACATAATGCAAAAGAAGTTGCACTCTTACGAAGGAGACGTAAGCATCCACGGTGGACTGAAGACTGTGATAAGGCAGTGGACCAAAGAGCAATGGCATTTAAAATATGGTACGCAGACAAAACAAGCTCTCGGAGCACAAAGAAGTGCGGAACCAGACTGCAAAAAACTTCCGTAAAGCCAAAGGAGTCAGAATCACAGAAGAAATCGAGAACATTCAGACAGAATTTAAAAGAAACAACAGTAGAAATGTTTGCAGGCTCTTCAATCAGCATGCAAATGTCAATCAACCACGATAGGAAACTGGCAGTTAACAATGAATAAAAGTGTGAGATTAACTGCGAACGACCCAGAGAAAAATGGCCGAGAATAATTCCAGAGCAAGGAAACAACGATTCAGTTGAGGAACTGAAACATAACAAAGCAGCCAGAGAAGATTCAATAACAGCAAAAATGTTGAAAAGTGGAGAAGAAATTACCATTAAAGCCCTAAGTCAAGAGATGGAAGGGACCTGGGTAACTGGAATATTACCTAGTGAATGGACAACAGCACTGATTAATCCACTATACAAAAAGAGAGAAGTGACGTCAGCAATAATCGCGGCATTTAAATCATACCTCATACTTACAAGGTACTCTCCAAAGCACTACAGGCTAGGCTAGTAGTGAAATTATATCATCAACTAGGCGAATATCAAGGTAGATTCAAGCACTAAATCTGCGTTGAGAAGATTTAGTGCTTGAAATTGGTATTTGAAAATTACGTCTGTAAGGACCTGGTAGTGGTCTCCGTTGACTTCAAGAAAGCCTATGACTCGATTGATTGGGAAGTATTGTTGGACATCTTGATAGAATTTGAAGTGGACTCTAAAACAGTGGAAATTATCAAGCAAACTTTAACACAGACACATTCAAAAGTAAAATTCATAGGAGAACTATCCGAAGAGTTTTTAATTAAAACTGGCGTCAGACAAGGTGATGGACTGTCCCCAGTTCTCTTCAACTGCCTGTTAGAAAAGGTCATCCGAGAATGGGAAAAGGAATTATCCGAAAAAGGGTTACTGAACAAAGTTCACATTGGAGGCTCGAACATTGGCGTGAGAGTCAACTGCCTTGCCTTCGCCGATGACCTGGCCATCCTGCTGAATGAGCAGGCATAGAAATCTGGCTCCCAAATTTCTTTTGAAAACAAAATACATAACAGCACCTCAACACCTAACAACAGAGTACGGTAAAATAGAAAAAGTGGACAGTTTCAGAAATCTTGGTGAGATGATGAAGATGAAAACTAGTGAGAAAGAAGCTAACAACAGCAGACGAGAGAAGATGGTCGCAGATTTTGGTAAGACGTATGCCCTGTGCAAGAAAAAGGTAATCACAAGGAAAGCTAAACTCAGGCACTACTACACAGTGATCAAACCCGAGTGTCTGTACGCAAGTGAATGCCTCAGAATGACAGGAGAGGCTGGAGTGAGAGAAACAAAGGAGTATGAGTGCAAGATCTTTCGCAAAATAATGGATCCTAAGATAACAGATGGACCCTATCCCAAATGTATGCGGAGAGTCTGGAAAAGAATGACAAGAGACATATGTCGAGAGAGGAGTGAGGGAGGCGGGGCACATGAGGAGATGGATTTCCACCACATGTGGCCGGCCGCAAAGGGAATGGTGATAAATTTGCACTGTCAGCTGGTAGGGGGTGTTGGGGTCTTCCTTTGGGGCCCCACGGGTAGGGCCGGGCGTGTCATCCCTGGGAGGTCGGCTCATTTTCTCACCAGGGGGATGACACGGCCGAACAGTAGTTGTAGGAGTGGCGCCTTGTACGTGGACTGGTTTCTCGCCCGTGTAGGGGGTCAACAAGTTAATTATAGGGTTAATTTAGATTTAGGGGTGCTCTAACATGTGGACTAGTCATCCGCCCATGTTAGTGGCAGCTTAGTAGGTTTAGTTTAGGGGTGGTTCCTTGCAAGGAGACTGGTATCCCGCCCGTGTGTGGGGCCACCAAGTTAGTTGTAAGATTATAGGGTTGTAGGGTTGGCCATTAGATGTGGACTGGTCATCCGTCTATGTAGGGAGCCGCTTAGTAGATTTAGTTGGTGTGCTTTTAGTTCTGTTTGTAATTGTTCAGTTTCATTGGTTTTAATGGTTCTTTCTGTTTTATGTAGTTTGGCATTATGAACATATATCTGGGCGAAAAGCCTGTAAAGTTCAATAAATTGCTATACTATACTATAACAGATGGACAGTATAGACTCCGAAGAAGTGAAAAGTTATACAAGGATAATGACCGGCTGATGGAGTCAATAAGGAAACGACGACTGGATTTCTACGGACATATGTTCAAGATGGATGCAACCCGACTAACGAAGCAGATTTTTAATGTGTTGGACAACAGGCCTAATGTCTCAGATAAGTGGCTCAAGGAAGTAAGGAAGGACCTCAAGAGCATGGGACTGAATCGGGAGGACATTTCTAATCGATCAACATACAGATCACTGATCAACAACTTTAAGGTATTCCACGATTAGCAAAAGCTGAACAACGGCTGGACAGAAAAGAGAAGATAGGCGGACAGAGAAAGAATGTAACATTGGGGCAAATATTCATTTATAGGAAGGGGAGTTAGGGATTGGAATAACTTACCAAAGGAGATGTTCAATACATTTACACTGTCATCGAAATCATTTAAGAAAAGGGTAGGAAAACAATAGATAGGGAATCTGCCACCTGGGCGACTGCCCTAAATGCCGATTGGTATTGATTGATTGATTGCCATTTTGGGGCTTCAAAGAAAGCTTCCAAAAATGCACTATAGTTACTTGATGAGGTCCCTATTGGTCCTAAAACAGAATAATAATAATTGCTAGTGTTTAATGTCTCATTAACATATCAAAGGTTTTCGGCAAAACTAGGAACAAGGACGACTAAGGATTGTGGATTTAGTGGCCGCGGCCTAAATTAAGGTACAGCGGTAGAATTTCACCACCATCCAATCAGTTTATATTCAAACAAAGGCCGTGGAAATTTATGAAATATTTTTGTTTTACATTTTGCTTTGCGTCGCACCGACACAGATAGGTCTTATGGCGACGATGGGATAGAAAAAGGCCAATAGTCGGAAGAAAGCGACCATGTTCTTAAGTAAGGTATAGCCCCACCCTGTACTTCCCTGATGTGAAAGTGAGAAACGATAGAAAACTATCTTCAGGACTGCCGACAATGCGGTTCGAACCTACTACCTCCCAAATGCAAGCTGACAGCTAGGTGACTCAAACCCCACAGCCACACGCTCGGTCGTATAAATCTTACCTCGTATGACGTGTGGAAGGTATAGACATGTTCATTGCTACAGCTGGGGACCCACCAACCCACCCTAAATAATGACTTAATTTTTATAGTAAATATCGTAAATCTACAACATTTTGGTATAGTAAGTGGAGGTGGCTGAATCTTTCAATATGGCATCACCCCTATAATTCAGTACAGATACGTAGAAGCCAATTTCAGAACAATAAAATCTCCTAAAGCGATGGTGATGAACTAATATGAACCGCAGTCAACACCTGCTTTAACGTTACTTACAGATATTCTCCAGTGCCTTCTTAATAGTACATAATTAATATGATTCTTGAACTTGATGGGGCTGATCCAGGTGGATGGTCTGCGTGGGTGGTGTAATTACTAGGCTGTGATCTACGGTAAACTGTAGAAAGCCTTCTCCTCTTTCATATCTCACCACTACTCCAAGCCGTCCAACGACGTCTCGGAGATGTAGGTCAACTTTGGTGCATCCAACTTTGGCATTGAAGTCATCTAAGATGTAGACTGGCTGCTTTCTTGGAATTATATCGCGTTCTCCTGCTATCTGATTGTACAACATTTCAGCCTCTTCGTCTGGTGCATCTGATGTGGGCATGTAGACTTGTATCAGGTGGAAGTTCTCAGGATTCGCTTGCAGGATCAGTTTTACCACCCTACCGTTTATAGCTAAGTAGGATAGGACATACTTTGTGATCCTCTTGTTTACTACTCCATTTACACCGGTGCCTGTTGTGAAGTGTCCTCGATCGTGCCAATGAGTTTTGGCAATGCCGCATAGGCTATGTTGATATTCTCTCTCATCAGCTCTCATTTCAAGGAGTGGAGTTTATCTGTTTGCGGGAGTCCTCTTACCTCCCAAGTTCCAATATGCAAGTTGTGGTTTTTTTTTTTTTTTTGCTAGTTGCTTTACGTCGCACCGACACAAATATTTCTTATGGCGACGATGGGACAGGAAAGGACTAGGAGTTGGAAGGAAGCGGCCGTGGCCTTAATTAAGGTACAGCCCAGCATTTTCCTGGTGTGAAAATGGGAAACCACGGAAAACCATTTTCAGGGCTGCCGACAGTGGGGTTCGAACCTACTATCTCCCGAATACTGGATACTGGCCGCACTTAAGCGACTGCAGGTATCGAGCTCGGTAATATGCAAGCTTAGATGGCTCACTATTTGCTAGTGAGCTAACATTTTCCCTGTGATTTTGTGTTCTTTTTCCCTAGTACTTTCAATGACTGTTTTTCTGTTAAATTACTGCTTCCTATATATGAAGACATTCTGGTTTAATGACCGTATAAATGATATAAATGATAATTATGAGTAAAGGAGTGGAATCAGAGGTAACGCTTTTTGTGGTTGATGTTTTTCTCTATAGAGTAAGAAATAACTTACAAGATTGTGAGCAACTGAAAAATGACCTCGATAATGTTGTGAAATGGACAGTTGGTAATGGTATGTTGATAAATGGGGTTAAAAGTCAGGTTGTGAGTTTCACAAATAGGAAAAGTCCTCTGAGTTTTAATTACTGCGTTTATGGGGTGAAAGTTCCTTTTGGGGATCATTGTAAGTATCTGGGTGTTAATATAAGGAAAGATCTTCATTGGGGTAATCACATAAATGGGATTATTAATAAAGGATACAGATCTCTGTACATGATTATGAGGGTGTTTAGGGGTTGTAGTAAGGATGTAAAGGAGGGGGCTTATAAGTCTCTGGTAAGACCCCAACTAGAGTATGGTTCCAGTGTATGGGGCCATCACCAAGATTACTTGATTCAAGAACTGGAAAAAAAAAATCCAAAGAAAAGCAACTCGATTTGTTCTGGGTGATTACCGACAAAAGAGTAGCGTTACAAAAATGTTGCAAAGTTTGGGCTGGGAAGAACTGGGGAAAAGGAGACGAGCTGCTCGACTGAGTGGTATGTTCCGAGCTGTCAGCGGAGAAATGACGTGGAAAGACATAAGTAGACGAATAAATTTGAGTGGCGTCTTTAAAAGTATGAAAGATCACAATATGAAGATAAAGTTGGCATACAAGAGGAAAAATTGGGGCAAATATTCATTTATAGGAAGGGGAGTTAGGGATTGGAATAACTTACCAAGGGAGATGTTGAGTAAATCTCCAGTGTCATTTAAATAATTTAAGAAAAGTGTAGGAAAACAACAGATAGGGAATCTGCCCCCTGGGTGACTGCCCTAAATGCAGGTCAGTATTGACTGATTGATTGATTGATTGATTGATTGATTGATTGATTGATTGATTGATTGATTGATTGATTGATTGATTGATTGATTGATTGATTGATTGATTGATTGATTGATTGATTGATTGATTGATTGATTGTATTACAATGTATTTTTCTAATATTGGAAACTTTTCTTACCAGACAATGTAGGGACTCCATACTACAAAAAACGAAAAATTAAGCAATTTTCTCAATTGTGCCGAAAGCTGAAGGACTAAAGGGTCCGGAAAGGTTTCAAATTGCGAGTCTTGGACAGCTCCATCAAACTTTAAAAAATTGGGTGAGTTGGCCGTGTGGTTAGGTGTGCGAAGCTGTGAGCTTGCATCCGGGAGATAGTGGGTCCGAATCCCACTGTCGGCAACCCTGAAGTTGGTTTTACGCGGTTTCCCCATTTTCACACCATACAAATGCTGGGGCTGTACCTCATTTAAGGCCACGTCCACTTCCTTCCCAGTCCTAGCCCTTTCCTGTCCCATCGTCCTCATAAGACTTATCTGTGTCGGTGCGACGTAAAGCCACTAGCAAAAAGAACTTTAAAAATCGAAAATCTCTTCCGGCGTAAATTAAGTTTCGGAGAAAGAGTCTAAAATCGCTTGTTTCTTTACTTGCATTCTTTTTCATTCAAATCCTAGCTAAATTAACTTATTTACATAATTCTTCCTGTAATGTGTTCCTTAGTTCAATACCCTCAGGCATTTTCTGATTTTTTTGAAAAATGTCCACACCGAATGTTATAAGGGCTTAAGTGAATCAATGCTTTACTCACATTAGCGCTCGTAGTGGCAGAGAAAGGCAAACTGATAATCTAATCGACCGGATAACGATGATTGTGAAAAGGAGTGTAATTTTTAGGAATAAATAAAGAATATATTCTCATACTTTATGATATTATATTTATCTAAAATTCGTAGCTCATATCCCTAGGATGTTTTCAACATTGAGTTGCTTGCCTGAAGGGCTAGAACTGTGGAATTTTATGTGTGTTTGGAAATGCGTTTTTTGTTGTAAATATTTCGGAAAGTCGATATGATGTTTCCGTTCTTTGACATGTAATTCCGTTTACGTTATTATTATTATTATTAGTATTATTATTATTATTATTATTATTATTATTATTATTATTATTATTATTATTATTATGTTCGCCTCTGTGGTGTAGTGGTTAGTGTGATTAGCTGCCACCCCCGGAGGCCCGGGTTCAGTTCCCGGCTCTGCCACGAAATTTGAAAAGTGGTACGAGGGCTGGAACGGGGTCCACTCAGCCTCGGGAGGTCATCTGAGTAGAGGTAGGTTCGATTCCCACCTCAGCCATCCTGGAAGTGGTTATCCGTGGTTTCCCACTTCTCCTCCAGGCAAATGCCGGGATGGTGCCTAAATTACGGCCATGGCCACTTCCTTCCCTCTTCCTTGACCATCTCCTCCGATCTTCCCATCCCCCACCAAGGCCCCTCTTCAGCATTACAGATGAGGCCGCCTGGGTGAGGTACTGGTCATCCCAGTTGTATCCCCGACCCAGAGTCTGAAGCTCCAGGACACTGCTCTTGAGGCGGTAGAGGTGGGATCCCTTGTTGAGTTCGAGGGAAAAACCGACCCTGGAGGGTAAACACATAAAGAAGATTATTATTATTATTATTATTATTATTATTATTATTATTATTATTATTATTATTAGTAGTAGTAGTAGTAGTAGTAGTAGTAGTAGTAGTAGTAATCGTAAAGGAAGCGCGTGTATAAAACACAGGATTCTTTTTGCTATTTGCTTTACGTCGCGCCGACACAAATAGGTCTTATGACGACGATGGGATAAGAAAGGCCTAGGGATGGGAAGGAAGCGGCCGTGACCTTAATTAAGGTACAACACCAACACTTGCTTGGGGTGAAAATGGGAAACCACGGAAAACATCTTCAGGGTTGCCGACAGTGGGGTTCTAACCCACTATCTCCGGAATGCAAGCCCATAGCTGTACGCCCCTAACCGCACGGCCAACTCGCCCGGTCACAGGAGAAGTAAAAATGTAGATAATGAGCCTCATTATTCAATGTTCCTGGTTAGACCACTAAAATTACCGAGGGAATTGCTGTGGAGAAACACGGTAGTAAAAAGCAGTACGTCACAGTAGTTAAGAAGACACTCAATTAGCCACTACAAGGTCAACGATTAGTGTCGCGAGAAGCACGGGAGCTCTTTACCACCACAACACGATCTAACCCCACTCCCGCCTTCACTCCTACCTGCCACACTCTCCATTTCATCTGGCAATAGACATCTCGACAGTCTTTCTCCCGTAAGGCTCCTCGCTGTCCGCTCCTCGGTAACACTCGCAGGTATGTGAGAGATCTATGTACTCTATTTCTTGGAAAATAATTTGTGCATAATATGCAGTAATTAATCTTTAATGATGTCCAGATCTATTTTTGGCGAGATAATAGTGTTTATCTTCTGGTATGGACTAGAACAATTTTGTTATTTTTTTGTTATTTTTATTGGCCTGCTCAGCCTTTTCCTTTGATTTGACAACATGAAAGTGAGATGTGAACGCTGCTAGTAATACAGTTCTTTATACAGCTAGTCCCTGTGATAAATGGAGTGAAAATGTTGCTCATGTGGTCAGCGGCGTGTTCGTTTCGGTGGACTTGGCAGACTGATATATAATAGCATCTTCTGGCTCATTGAGGAACGCAACAGGAAACTACCTTATTCCTCACTTCCCTAGTAGATCTCTTCAGTGATATCTAGACTATTTATAACAGTTGACGGTCAAGCTATTGAGGATCTAGCCAGCCTTCGAGCTGAAGACTCAACATACTTTCTTTAATGCTTCATTTCGTTCTCAGGGGTCGTCATATACCGCCGGTGATACACACACATCATTCTGAGGGGCCGTCATATACCTACCACCGGTGTTACACACACGTCATTCTCAGGGGTCGTCATATACCACCGGTGATACGCACACATCGTAGTCAGGGGCCGTCATATACCACCTGTGATAAACACACGTCATTCTGAGGGGCCGTCATATACCATCGGTGATACACTCATGTCGTTGTTAAGGGCAGTAATGTACTACTGATGGCACATGCCTTGGTACAGATTCGTTTTTCTCTGACTTCTGAGCAGATTTAGTGGGTATTTTACTCATTCTTTGACGAGGCGTAAATAACGTAGTTGCTTAGCTGCAGGCTCATCATCTAGACGGCCAATGTTCAATTCCCGGTCGATCACAAGTTGGAATTTTTTCCTGGCGTCGGGACGTACGGCCCAAATCCTCCTGGAAAATCCCAAAATAACCCAGGTGGCTTCAGCAACCCTAGAAATACCTGGATAAACCTGGATAAAGTATTTTATTTAAAACTTATCAAGTGCCCAGGAGTCATAGCGAGTAGTGTATCTATCAGTCACTCCTGGTGGCAATATTGTGGGACGTACAGTGACGAGAAATGACTCCGGAAATCATCAGTAATGACAGGAAAACTTGATGAGCGTACAAATATCTCCAGCCTTAACAATTGTGATAATGATTACCTTAGAAGCCCACTGATTTAACTTTTTGTGTGCTGTAACTGCATCTATCAACACAGAAATTTGAAACACATTCTATTGTGAATTACAATAACTTGGGTAGCAAAACGTAATAATATATTACATATATCAATTATTAAACAGTTTCTATTCAAATATTGTTCATGGGCCTCAGATGCCCAGCGTTGATAATACTAAGGATCAATTTTTGAAAAATAATTACATATTAACAAATTTATAAATTTTTAAATACTACTTAATGTTTTTTCTGAAGTTGACGATTTTCTGATGTAATTTTTCTGCTTCGACCGAAAGGTAAACATGTTCAAGCGTGATATACGTGATAGCTCTCTTGAAACAGTGATTGCAGAATTAATTCAATTTAGAAGAAATTGAAATGAAATCCATAGATTTGGAAGTAGTATCTTTTCAACCGTCTTTGTATACAACTATCACGTAACCCGTATAACTGATGCTAAAAACAGCTTTCTTTGTGGGCATTTAATATCTCACTGTTGGAAATGCGTGTAACGAAAAGTATCTTGGTATTGCTGTAGTTAACGCTCGTACGGAGACCTGCTCTGTCAATCAAGATAACCTTTATGACGAAAGAATACAGATCCCGGCTGTATCACCGATGAAAAGAAGAAGACAGAAGAAACGTCGAAAATACACTGTCAGTGCTATTCATGTATCATTCTTATATCCACTACAATAATACGGTAGACAGAAAACTCCATTTAGGCAAGGAAGAGGAAAAAGATCTCCTCGGCCAGCGTGTTATTGAGCAGGTTACGGATTTTAATGACCTGGTATCTGTCAAAAAAGACCCATAAAATGACCCAAGAGTCCTCAAAAATGACCCCAATATTACTAAGGAAGCCACCTACTGAGTAAGAATATTGAAAAAGGTATGTAATTCGCAATTGTGCGATTAAAATTTCTAAACATCTCGAAATAATAATAATAATAATAATAATAATAATAATAATAATAATAATAATAATAATAATGTTGATGCAAAAACACGCTAGACGTATTTTAGCTCCGTGTTTGACATGAAGTTCCTCTTACAACAAATTAAATGCAGACAAGTATTATAGAAAGTTACGTCATTTCACAGCTCCCACTGTGAATCAGAGGTAGAGTCGAACTCCAGATCCCAAGATAGCGGCTTCATACCCGGCAGAGGTAGTCGGATTTTTGTAGGGCGGAAGAAAGTCCATTCTACTTTCCATGTCGTACGATGCTGGCATGTAAAATATTTCTGGTGACACACTTCGTGTTTACCCCACAACATTAATTAAAACTCAACCAGAGACACTCAAGGGAGATTCGGTTGACTCTCCTATCGAGTGGGTATAGAGTAAAATGAAGCGTCTAAATTCACGATCAAGAAGCTAGATGGCGTCAAATTAAAATACCTGTACACGGTAGCTGAGGCCATACGATTATGATTATTATTATTATTATTATTATTATTATTATTATTATTATTATTATTATTATTATTTATTACCTCATGTCAAAGCGTACAACTTCCGCAACTTGTTGAAGTGTCGTTCTAATGTTTGATGGTATTCAGATGCTGTAAAAATGCAGACAATTTATAATGTAAGACACATAAAACTGAATTAAACTAGATATTATTGAAATGAATAGCTGAAAAGGGCAGTACAATGATGCAAAAAGGAAGAAAATACCTAAAGTAAAAGTTGGCAGAAAATGACGAGAAATGACCTGAAAAATTATATATATTGTAAGGTCAAGAAATTCCCATTACGAATACGTGCATTAAAAATTAAATGAAATAAATTAAGCCACCTAATGAGCTTATATAAAGAAAGGTATTCATTTCGATTTAATGCCTAAATTATATGAAATCATAGATAAACATTACAATAATTATTTCTCAGAAATATATTTACTACAAAGGAAAGCAACAAAATTGAACTGAATGATAGCTTCTGATTCCTGGAAATTAGTAGGGCATAGTTATTTGACTTAATTACTGCAGTACATCTTGATAATATGGAGTCAACGAGCTTGACAAAGTGCTCCCGTGAATTTTTTTCTCCGCGCTGAGACAATTCTATGTGGAAATACATCTTATTGCTGCAGGCTGTTTTCCGAACACGTCCATCCAAGTCTCCCAAAGATGTTCTATTAGTTTCATATCCGGACTCCGGCTTGGCTATTCCAGTACGCTGACTTTCTGCTTAACCTTGGTTAGGATCACTATCGTGTTGAAATATTCATTTACCCGGCATATTATTTCTTGTACGAATCATCACGTTGTATATTAGCAACCTTCTGTATTTGGATTGGTCCTTATTCCCATCAATCTCGAACGGATGACGAATACCACTTATGGACAAAAATCACTATACCATGATGCTCACTTCTCCATGCTTCATAGTGGTTACTTGATGTCTTTTGTCGTTTAACTTTTTGCTAGAGCATCGAATATACTTCAATGGAACTTTTGATAACACACTAAACAGAATTTCTTCACTTCAGAGGTCGGTCCATGATGCAAATTTTCGCAAACTGCACTCTGGATTTTCTATTCTTCTCACTAAGGAATGATTTTAAGGAAGGACGCCCACCATTAATGTTTATAGTTCGACCATAGAAGCATGCATCTTCAGTCCATGGTTCCCTTCCAGATCTTCTCCGTTAATGACATCATTATGACACACAATATTTGGACATGTGAGCAGAAGAACACGTATCCGGCTTTTGCATGCTCGGCTTTCTGGTGATCATTGTCCGTTCAACCCCACTCATGGCGGACTTTTCTTGATATTTCTGATCCACTCCAACGGTCTGAGCACAATTTTACAATTTTGACTTGAGTATATCAGCCACTGCAAAGAGATTTTACGCTGATTTTCGACCAAATTTCTTTACACGCTCATATCAACAACAACAACATCGAAACTTTTAATTAAATATAACTAATCGTCCGAGTAAAGTTTATTTAACAAACGAATGTCATTTGCTATATTTAAATAGGACAACGTGTATATTCGTCAGTAGAGATGGGCTAAAACGTGATTTTTCGTTCACCAGTGAAGCAGTGAGGGTTCGTCTTCGATCACTGTGATTTTATCAGTGACACAATAACAAGAGGCGATTTCTAGTTGCCAGTGAACAGAGGCCAGCAGCAATTTTGATACTGGGAGTGATATCTTGCTGCGCAGTCTCTGTTACATCGTATGTGTTCAAGTTATCAGCTGTTTTGAAGTCCTAGTGAAATTAATTACGATCGAGGGATGTATGGGTGTCATAATAATGAAGGCGTAAGATATTGCGGGTGCATTAAAAGTGGGGATGAAAGTATTTTCCCGCTTGGTATATAAATGTTGAGGATATGAGTTAGAGTTAGAAGCTGTCATTATAACTATAGTACGGTAAACTCTAAATCATACTTTAATTAAGAATATTTGCATTTTTTTGAACGTTTTAATTATCATTTTCATTTGAGAGCATATAAATAATAAAAATAACTGATGAGAGTATGTGAACAAAATAACACCACCGGTACATTGTAATGTGATCATAACCTCACTCTTTATACATTTCACAGCATGGTTAAAGTGATTCAGCAAAAATCATTCATTTAAAGTACACTTGAGTCAATAATTACTATTCGTGAAACTGGTGCAAGAGCAGAGCCATCAGATAAAACTAGGTAGTGACAAATAATTGTTTTGTGGTGCAGTAAATTAATCACCGCTCGATTTTTGTATCACCGTTTAATGGAAAATAGATTGAATGGAGTGCTCGTTATTTTTATACATTTTCCTTTCTTGTCAGCAGAATGCATGACGAGGCTCACAGCGAAGACTCCAGCGTTATCGTCTTGAGAATGTGTTAGTTTAATTGAACCATACAAATGTTGTAGCAACGAGAAAGTGTGACACATGGTTTTGGGTCATATATCCGCGAGGTTGCTTTCGGGAAGTGGTGGGTTTCGAATCCCACTGTCGGCAGCCCAAAAGATCGTTTTTCATGGAACACATTTTCATAGCAGGCAAATACTGGGGCTGTACCTTGTTCCCTTCCTTCCGAATCATAGCACTTTCCTATCCCATTCGCCCCATGAGATCTGTCTGTGACAGCACGACGTAGAAAGTATAGCAAAATATGTTGTAGTCAATGTGTACATAAATTTCATTTAAGGGAAGACTGAATTTTAGAATTAATAGTAACATTGACAATACTTGTAAATATTTTCAGATCAAAGATTGTAACTGTTTTGAGCAAAACTGCAATACAGTACGTGATCTAGGCCTACGTCTTAAAAAGGTGTTCTACTATTCCTGCCACTATAAAATTAATAATAATAATAATAATATTAATAATAATAATATAGTAAAATGTGTGAGGCCGATGACTTCCACGTTTGGTCCTTTAAAGGATTTATCTTCGTGATTAGCAATAACACAGTTAAGTTCATTAATATATATATATGTGTGTGTAATGCAGATCTCTACATTCGTAGGACTAGAGGGTTCGGACCCCATCGTCAGCTGTCCTCAGATTTCCCCTCCCCCCTGTGGTTTTCCATTTTCATTTCTAGACAAACGCCGGGACAGTTCATATTCATAGGGTACAACCGATTCCTTCCATCTTCTTACCCATTTCCCTTTACCATCATTCGTTTTATATTCATTTGCTCCTCAACTGCAGCTGGCGTCAGAAAGGACATCCAGCCGTAAAAGCATGGCATATAATTCCATCTCACCTCATTCCCGACACCGTATCAGGAAATGGGACAAAGTATTAGACATATTTAAGGGATTTTATATAGCCGAGGGAAGAATTAGACATACTGTATATAGGAGATTTGATAGGTGATGCAATTGGCTTTACGTCACACCGACACAGATAGGTCTTATGGCGACGATGGGATAGGGAAGGCCTAGGAGTTGTAAGGAAGCAGCCTTGGCTTTAATTTAGGTGTGAAAATGGGAAACCACGGAAAACCATCTTCAGGGCTGCCGACAGTGGGGTTCGAACCCACTATCTCACGGATGAAAGCTCACAGTTGCGCGCCCCTAACCGCAAGGCCAATTCGATTCTAGAAGGTATCTCTCATTTCTGAAATTTTCTTCCTAAAGACTCTTTCTTTTCTGCATTTCTCCCTGTTCCATAACCACTTCTTTCGAGAATTTGTGTACCACATATAGCCACAAAGATTGGATTTTCCGTTTTCTTGCCGGGTCAGTATCTTGTGATTCGGACCCTTGGATTCATTGATGCATTTATAGGATGTTATTCCTAACAGAAATTGTTATTTTATGGAATACGTAACAAAGCTCCTCATTTAGTCCCAAGCGGAAGATGTTGCTTCTTTAACCTTCGAATCCAAAATTTATTTGAGGAATCTTCTTTTACTTTTATCAATGACTGGATCCGTTACCCCTGTCAGAATTTTCGTCACATAGAAACACACTATTCTGACAACGTACAATAATGCTTTAATGTGGCTTGAATGCGGACAGACTTGAATTTTTAATTTCAGTGACAGTCTGGAATCAATCTCCATCCTTCTCATACATTCTCCTAGTGCCACCCTTTCGTTCAAATGGTGGGGGGTTCCCAGATATTTAAATTTCTGACAGCGGTGGATGTTTTCAAATTTAGTTACATTTCTATATTATTACTAGCTGTAGTACCCGGCGTTGTCCTGTTCGTTTATGAATGTTTACTTTTAAGATTAGTATTACCAGTTAGTTATGTGTGAAGTACATTTTTATAGAGTTCCTTTTTGGGATATTGATTTATACCATATATTATGTAGTTTTAGAGTTATTAAATGTGTTTGATTTCAGTCCGACTCATTGGCTGAAGGATCAGGGTTAAGGCGTTCGGTTCAGAGGGTCCCTGGTCGGGTATTTTAATCGCATCCGATTTATTCTTCTGGCTCGGGGACTAGATGTTTATGTTTGTTCCAACACTTTCATCTTCATAGTCAGACAACATATACATTACCAACCGCCACAGAAACACGCAATAGTGATTACATCCCTCCAAATAGGGTTGACGTCAGGAAGGGCATCCGGCCGTAAAACAGAGCCAAATTCACATGTTCGGCCCCACAGATGGTGGAAAAGTGGTAGAATAATAATAAAAAGATGTGTTTCATTTCAAGTTTTAGATTACCTTGTGGAAAGTCGAATTTACTGGGAAGTATTTGATCCTTTCAAAAAAATAATACGTGATAACTACATATATTTATCAGTCGCGCTATTCATATGATGTACACGATTTCAACTGTCTTTGGGACTGTCACCAATCAGCCTCGTGACCCCAAAAGCAGTGGATTCAAAACTAATCTGTCATTTTAGACTATTTACTATTAAACCCCGTTCAGCCTCCCGTTTTAATGGAGGCGTCACAATTCGTCTCAGGGACACATAAGTAAAGGATTCGACATTAATACTGGTTATTTTCTATTATTTTTAACTGCCACCCCCCTCCCATTCACCACCCCCAGCGGGGTTGGTATGTTTCTTCTCCATATTTTTTTTCCGAGATGGTAAGTCATATGTGTACCAAGTTTCGTTGAAAGCTATTCTGAAATATACCCACATACTCCCGTATGTATGACTTAACCATCCAGAGTGTTAGAGTTCAACTCAGCTACCTCGTAAACGAAGGTATTCGACATTAATATCAGTCATTTTTGTTTACTTTTATACTTTATCACCTCCGCTAGGAGTGCAAGGGGTGTTTTAACCAACAGTATTTTGTTCAGATAGAATTGTAAGTCATATGTGTACAAATTTTGTTTGAGGGTTATGTTGGAAGAAACACTCATACATCCGTAATTTCGGTCAATTTTGACAATTTCTTTTCCACCCCTTCTCATCTCCATGCCGATGGGGGATGAAAATGGACTTGAACGACGTCCTGAATGTCACTATGCTTCTCAGTGACCACGAAAACTATGGATTCGAAAATATTTTCGATTATTTTTACTTCCCAGCCCATCCCACCCCACCCCTAGTGGTGCTAGGGTTACCATACCTTCTCGCAGTTTGTCTCCTGACAGTAGGTCATAAGTGTGCCAAGATTGGCTGAAATCTCTTCCGTAGTCCAGAAAAGTACGGATTAAAAACAAATATCCGTCGTTTATAGTTATATTTCACCCCCTTCCCTAGGGCTTCTAGTGGTGTCTTGCCCCCACAGTATTTTTTCCAGAAAGCAGGTAATATTTTCACCAAGTTCAGTGGACACCTATACTGCAACATACATACAAATATCCATAATCTCGGTCATTTGGACATTTTCATTTCTTCACCCCTTCTCATACTGGGGTTCAACTTGGACTTAAACTACATCCGGAGTGTCACTATTCATTTCAACGACTCCGAAAACTATGGATTCGACACTGTTTTCGATTATTTTTATATTCCACACCCCTCACTCGCACCCCTAAGGTTGCTAGGGGTGTGTTACCCCCACGCGGTTAGTCTCCTCACAGTAAGTCATAAGTGTACCGAGTTTGGTTCAAATCGCCGCAGTAGTCCTGAAAACTATTGATTCGAAACTATTACTGGTCGTTTTTCTTTATATTTGCATTTCCCCACTTCCTTAAAGTTTCTAGTGGTGTCTCGTCCCCACCAAGAATAATGCCCGAGAGGATTCATCGTGCTGACCACACGACACCTCGTAATCTGCAGGCCTTGGGGATGAGCAGCGGTCGCTCGGTAGGCCTTGGACCTTCGAGGCTGTTGCGCCGTGGGGTTTTGGGGTAATATTTGCACCAAATTTAGTTGACAGCTATGCTGGAAAAGGTACACATACATTCATAATTTCGGACATTTTGGTCATTTTATTTTTTACCCTTTCTCATCCCCTATGCCAGGGGCTGAACTTGAACTTTAAAAAGTTCCGCAGTAGCACTATTCACCTCAGCGACTCCGAAATCTGTGGATTCAACACTATTTCCGAATTTTATGCCTCACGATCCCCCCCCCCCCTCACGGTGCTAGGGGTGCCTTATCACCACGCTGTTAGTCTCCTGATAGTAAGTCATATGTGTACCAAGTTTGGTAGATATCGCATCATAGTCCTGAAAACTATGGTTTCAGAATAGAATCAGTTGTTTTTATGTATATGTATATTTCAATCCATACCCTAAGAGGGTAGTTCCCCCAGCAGCATTTTTCACAAATAGTAAGTAATATTTGTACCAATTTTTTTCATTTTTTCTCACCCCTATGTCAAAGGAAGCGGAACTTGGACTTAAACAATCCGAAGTGTCACTGTTCATTCCAGTGACCCTTAAAACTTTGGATACGACCTACTTTCGTTTATTTTATACTCACTCCTTCCTAATCCCCCACCACAAAGGGGGCTGAATTTGGACTTATAAAAAGTCCGGAGTGTCTCTATTCATCTCAGCGACCCTAAAAACTGTGGATTTGAGCCTATTATCTTGCTATTAGCTTTACGTCGCACCGACACAGATAGGTCTTATGGCGACTATAGGACAGGAATGGGTTAGGACTGGGAAGGAAACGGCCGTGGCCTTAATTAAGGTACAGCCCCAGCATTTCCCTGCTGTGAAATGGGAAACCACGGAAAACCATCTTCACGGCTGCCGACAGTGGGGTTCGAACCCCCTATCTCCCGAATACTGGATACTGGCCGCACTTATGTGACTGCAGCTATCGAGCTCGGTGACTCTATTATTATTATTATTATTATTTTATTATTATTATTATTATTATTATTATTATTATTATTATTATTATTATTATTATTATTATTATATCTCACTCCCCCCTCAACCCCACCCCAAGGGGTGCTAAAATTCGACTTAAACAAACTGGAGTGTCATTATTCATCTCAGCGCCCCCGAGAACTATGGATTCGACAATATTTTTGGATATTTTTATATCTCACTCCCACTCCCCCCAAACGAAATGGGTCTGAAATTGGACTTTATAAAATCGGGAGTGTCACTATTCACCTCAGCGACACCGAACACTATGGACTGAACACTAATTTGGATTAATTTTAGATCTGCATCCCCTCGACACCCCGTCGACCCCCACTCATAAGGGATAACAAAATCCGGAGTGCTACTATTCATATCAGCGACCCCGAGAATTATTCGACACTATTTTCGATTATTTTTGTATCTCACTCGGCCCCCCGCCCCCAACCAAAAGGGGCCTGAACTTGGAAAAAAAAAAATCCGGAGTGTTACTATTCATCTCAGCGACCCCGAAAAGTATGGATTCGACGTTATTTTCAATTTATTTTATAACCAACCCTCTCGCCCTCCCCCACCCACGAGGTTTGTCTCCTGACACTAAGTCACAAGTGTACCAAGTTTGGTTTAAATCGCTCCAGTGGTTTAGGAGATGTAATACATACATACCCACGTACAATTACATTTATGTATATATAAATATATAGATTACATAGACTCGCCGTTGGTCGCTGGGAACCCCCAGTTACTCTTCGTTAGAAGTGGGTGATAATTCGTGTCATTCCACTGTTGATATTCTATATTTTTGACAGTTTCTTAAATATTTTACACATCTAATACACAGCTACATTTTTTATAACTGGGCAGACTAATCAAAGTTGGTCTTATGACATGAAGGTACATCTCGATCACGGCATTTTGGATTGCTATTTCCAAATAACAGGTATAAGAATGAACCTCCTATCAGGAAAGGTAGTTTGTAATCATGGCGGCTTTGCATCCTCCTATACACAGCATTTATTACCGGACTACCATGATATAGCGTAAGCTGCTGTCACCTAGCGACGATCTGTCCATCAAGTCGATCCACTCTTGGTGCGGTTTTGGAATTTTAATATTACATAATAATAATAATAATAATAATAATAATAATAATAATAATAATAATAATAATAATAATAATAATAATAATAAAACTACCTATCCGAATTCATTCAAACCAGTTCGCAAATCCTCTCGCAAGTAATGAGAACAAAATATGACATTAACAGCAAAATCGGTCAAGTAGTTTTTAAGTAGGCCTATATTACTCTCAAACGTACCAACATCCTATTATATATATTATGACAATTAGATTATGATGTTATTATTGTTGAGCTCCGTGGCTCAGGCGGCAGTGCCCCGGCCTCTCACGCTGGGTTTCGTGGTTCAAATCCCGGTTACTCCACGTGAGATTTGTGTTGGACAAAGCGGAGGCGGGACAGGTTTTTCTCCGGGTACTCCGATTTTCCCTGTCACCTTTCATTCTAGCAACAATCTCCTATATCATTTCATTTCAGTAATCATTCATTAATCATTGCCCCAGAGAAGTGCGACAGGCTTCGGCAGCCGGCACAATTCCCATCCTCGCCGCTAGATGGGGGCTTCATTCATTCCATTCCTGACCCGGTCGGATGACTGGAAACAGGCTGTGGATTTTCATCATCATCATTATTATTATTATTATTATTATTATTATTATTATTATTATTATTATTATTATAATGGCTGAGTGTAACTTAACCTCTTTACGTCGTTTTGATAAGTGAAATCGAGTTATGTAAGATTTGCTCTCTAACACTTGTCACTAAACCCGTGACGCACGTGTGACTTCAAGCACCTTCAGTTAACACATATGTCAAACATAATAACTTCTCAACAATCTTACGGCTTCTCTTTAAGTCTTGTCTAGATATTCTCTTTTTTTTTCAATTTCAGTGATTGATTAATGACTCTGACTCCGCAGTTGAGAGAGAGAGAGAGAGAGAGAGAGAGAGAGAGAGAGAGAGAGAGCTAAGCTTTGAATCTCAGGGTCTTCGTAATGCTCATCTGTCTTTTACCTTCCATTCAGGAAACGGCACAAAATCCGTCCTCCTCCCGACTCATGTTACGTAGGTGCGTAAAACATTGCAGTGAGTGCAGTTAGCGAGAAACACGATGGTCTAGTTTCAGAGGCACAATGCTTTGGAATTGGACAGGAGATGTGTTCATGATCCGATCTACTGAAAAGAGTATGTTGCATTGTCGATAGCTTAACATTATGATAGGCCTAATACTGACCATTGCTAAAACAAAAATTGTAATTTCGAGTGTAGGCTGTGTTCTATACAGAGTGATTTCCAACAATGTGTACAACTAATAAACGCTGAGAGTTTCGAAGCATGAAATGAGCAATTGCGTTGCGCATGAGCAAACCCTGTTATGTCCATGTGAGTAGAATGGCAGAATGCTGGGAAGAAAAAAAAAAAAAGACATATTTCAATTGCTAAACTGCAGACAGATATGAATCTTGTCATACATTGTTTGTGAACACATTTTGAAATAAAATGGGAGTGTACTAAAGACTATCTATCAAGGACACATATCAGAACGCTAGAAGTTTGGATATAACAAATTTTGCAGCTGTACGGGAGACGTAACACAGTTTGCGTCTGGCAGATTAGGACTGCTGTGAAACTGTAACAAAACATTAACATAATAAATGAGGTAATAAATAAGAAAAGGTATTACATCCATTATTACCATTACATTTTATTCCGTTGTACCATTTTGACTGGATGTTTCAATTACTTTAGCACAATATTCTTCCTCTTCTTGTTATTCTCTTCATCTGTGTACCCTCCACGGTCGGTCTTTCCTTCGGACTCAGCAAGGGATCCCACCTCTACCGACTCAAGGGCAGTTTCCTGGAGCTTCAAACTCTGGGTCGGGGGATACAACTGGGGAGGATGACCAGTACCTCGCCAAGGCAGCCTCGTCTGCTATGCTGAACAGGAGCCTTGTGGGAGGATGGGAAGTTTGGAAGGGATAGACAAGGAAGAGGGAAGGAATCGGTCGTGGCGTTAAGTTAGGTACCATCCTGGCATTTGCCTGGAGGAGAAGTGGGAAACCACGAAAAACCACTTCCTGTATGGCTGAGGAGGGAATTGAATCCCCCTCTACTCAGTTGACCTCCCGAGGCTGAGTGGACCTCATTCCAGCACTCGTACCACTTTTCAAATTTCGTGGCTGAGCCGGGGGTGGCAGCTAATCACACTAACCACTACACCACAGAGACGGACTAGCACAATAATCAACATAAACAAATACATGAACAACGTTGATTGCAAGTTTGAAAGTCTCGTTGAAAATTAATTGCACCTTAAAACACAGCATCATGCATCCTAAGGATACCTGAAGGCCATGAAACTCCTCGCATCTGTTTAGAACACATTCAGGAGCTTGATTACTAGTCTTGTCGGTAGAAGAGGTATAGAGAACTAGCAAGGTGCAGAAAAGCTAGATTTTCTTTCCGATGGCTGTAACTGGTTTTAGAAACGGGATGCACAAGAACAACAATATCAGTTATAAACGTGGGTGTGATTAATTACAAAACTACAGTATATTTTGTACCGGTTGTTGACAGAAAAATCACTTTGCATGCGTATGATTACACATTTGTCGACCGTTTACAGAGTGACTCCTTCCTCCTATTCCAATAACGTCTCGCTCAGCGCTAAGACACGTCGTTATTTGTTGTACAAAAAGTAATATGTACAGGAGACAGTTGATGGGAAATAACGTTTGCTATAGTTTTAGGTAATCACAAGTATCAAAGGTACAGTTACTTACAAAAAATAAAAAATAAAAGAACGCATATTTTGTATAAGTTCCTTGTAGCTCCTCTTTTGTCAGGAAAGATTGGACCTACAGATAAAATTCTTGTTGTGGGTATCCACAGGCGTTTGTATATACATGAATTATATTTTTACAATATTTAATGTAAGGTATCAGAAAATGTTAATTGCGAGGAACGTACAATACCATGCACTCAGTTTATTTTTATTTTGCGCGACTATATAATCGTCCATCTTCAAAGAAATACTTTAAGGTTGTTCGTATAAACCTGGCGAATACCTAATATTTTTAAGATAACTGCTCCGAAACGCGAGAAATATATCTGAATTCGCCGTGATGACAGGATACGTCCAGAAAGGTTGAAGCATTAGAAGAAGAGAAGGAGAAAAGAAGAAGAAGAAGAAGAAGAAGAAGTAGAAGAAGAAGAAGAAGAAGAAGAAGAAGGGAGTTGACTGTGCGGTTAGGGTCACGCAGATATGAGCTTGCATTCGACAGATGGTAGGTTTCAGTCCTACCATAAGCAGCCCTGAAGATGGTTTTCCGTGGTTTCGTCGCCAAAAACCTTCAATGTGTTAGTGCGAATTTAAACTAGCCTAAAAAGTAGGAAAAAACGAAACAAGCAGGACGTTCCTTCAGATATCCACATCCGGAAAAGGCATATATATATTGGTTCTTGAATCTTGGCACTGGCATTGCAAAATCAGGATTTTTCTACTTTCTATTTTTTTTGTGCTATTTGCTTTATGTCGCACCGACACAGATATGTCTTACGGCAACGATGGCATAGGAAAGGCCTAGGAATTGGAAGGAAGCGGCCGTGGCCTTAATTAAGGTACAGCCCCGGAATTTGCCTGGTGTGAAAATGGGAAACCACGGAAAACCATCTTCAGGGCCGCTGGCAGTGGGGCTCGAACCCACTATCTCCCGATTACTGGATACTGGCCGCACTTAAGCGACTGCAGCTATCGAGCTTGGTCTTTCTATTTATTTTCTATTCTATTCTATTCTCACTCAATACTTCTCGAGTTGTCCTGCTTTCACATCCATAAACCAGTGTGTTCCTTACGAATGATTTTGAAAAATACTTCCCAGCCTGTATATTATTCATATTTTTCATCCTATTAATTTTCAAAATTTATTGGGATCGGCACTTGTTGTGGATTTGGCCCCATTTTATGACCGGATGCCCTTCCTGAGGTCAACCCAATCAGGAAGGATGCATTAAAAATGCATATTTCTATAGTGGTTGGTAGTGTGGTGTGTTATATCTAGATGACCGAGCGAGGTGGCCGTGCGGTTAGAGGCGCGCAGCTGTGAGTTTGCATTCGGGAGAACATAGGTTCCAACCTCACTGTCGGCAGCCCTGAAAGTGGTTTTCCGTTGTTTCCTATTTTCAAACTAGGCAAATACTGCGATTGTACCTTAATTAAGGCCACAGCCGCTTTCTTCACACTCCTACCTCTTTCCTATCCCATCTTTGCCATAAGACTTTTCTCTGTCGGCGCGACGTAAAGCGGGTTTTAAAATATATTTAGTTGAAGGAAAATGTATTAAGACGGACATAAAATCCCAGCCTCCAAGCCCAAGAAGTCAACTATACGCAGTTAAAATCGTCGCCCAACCGAGAAACGAAACTAGGGCCCTCGGAACCGAAGGCCATTACCCTGACCGTTCAGTCAAGCAGCCGGATCACTACGTTCATGTGCTTACTGGTCAAACTATCTTTTATAATTTGCTTTACGTCGCACCGACACAGAAAATTCTCATGGCGATGATAGGGTAGGAAAGGTCCAGGACTTGGAATGAATTGACCGTGGCCTTAATATAGGTACACCCGCAGCATTTAGTGGTGTGAAAATTGGAAATCACGGAAAACCATCTTCAGGGCTGCAGACAGTGGGGCTAGAACCCACTATCTTCCGAATGCAAGCTCACAGCTACGTGACAAAATAATTTTCTTTGTCGTGCAGTAATTTTTTCTTTACTAGGGCTATTCTTCTCTCCGCTTCCATCATCCATCTCTTATTTCGTGTTATAATGGAGATTCAAGGCTGGATGATCTTCGTAATGCCACGCGATTTTTTTTTTTTCTGTGAACATTTAGCCCCTTTCTTTTAGTATGTTTCGAACGTTGTGGAAGACCTTGGGTAGGAAATCAGGAACTGAACTATCGTACATCGCAATATTTGGAATAACTTTTGCTAGCTGTTAAAATGTTAAATAGAAACATGGTCCTGACATATATCTCGACCAAAGGTCGCTATGTTGACCATTCAAGCAACTAGTCAGACTGACTAAAGTGTGAATGAGTGAAAAGCTAACGCTGAAAATCAACAGTGAAAAGTAACTTATCATCCAGTTTCATACTTAACACCGTTTCTAAAACGTTAGCTGAGCACAAGGAGATTCGTGTGAACATGTAACACCACGTGAAACTGATATTATGAACATGCTGCCGGTGTAGAAAAGAATTAAAATGGCATGAAATCACTGAATTCCTACTCTACGCACTGTTACAACCAAGTGTTGTGCATTGGAATGTTGTAAGTACCTTCTACGACAAAAATAAATACTTTATAAGCCGTCCGTTCCTGAACGGAAGCGGACATTCTAAAACGTGAGGTAATAATGAGTTATTTGAATGCCGGAACGGACGAGATACTTTTAAAAACTTCCAAAGTTTTGACCTACGTTATATTTAGAGTCATCAGGCATTATGTTTACTTTTCATAGTAAGGGTGTATAGAGGAAAGTAGTCACTCTGAGGTACACTATTAAACCGTATTAGACAAGAATTAGAATGTCCAACTCGTTGGCTGAATTGTCAGCGTACTGACCTTCGGTTCAGAGGATCCTGGGTTCGATTCCCAGCCAGGTCGGCGATTTTCATAGCTTCTGATTAATTCTACTGGCTCGGGACTGGGTGTTTGTGTCTGTCCCAACACTCTCCCCTTCATATCAGACAACACACCACACCACTAACCACCACAGAAATACGCTTTAGAGATTACATACCTCCATATAGGGTTGACATCAGGAAGGGCATCCGGTCGTAGAACAGGGCTAAATCCAATTGCGCGACGTAGTTCGCACCCGCGACCCCACTATTGTGGGAAAAGCGGTAGAAGAAGAAGACAAAACTTTTTTTTTTTTTTTTTGCTATTTGCTTTACGTCGCACTGACACCGATAGGCCTTATAATGACGATGGGATAGAAAAGACCTAGGAGTGGGAAGGAAGTGGCCGTGGCCTCAATTAAGGTACAGTCCCAGCATTTTCCTGGAGTGAAAATGGGAAACCACGGAAAACCTTCAGGGCTGCCGACAGTGGGGTTCGAACCCACTATCTCCCGAATACTGGATACTGGCCGCAATTAAGGGACTGCAGCTATCGAGCTCGGTGGAAGACGGAACAAGGCTTAGAATAATAATGTTATAGGCTGTACGTCCCACTAACTACTTTCACGATTTTCGGAGACGCCGAGGTGCTGGAATTTCCCACAGGAGTTCTTTTACGTGCTACTAAATCTACCGACACGAAGGTGACGTATTTGGGTACCTTCAAATACCACCGGATTTTGCCAGGATCGAGGCGACCATTATCAGAATAGTATCCTACATTCTGGGAATTCGGCACTCAAACCGACCCTGAATTCACTCACCCTACAGCTACAACACCTACCCAAACCGATCTTCCTAATTGTGAAACTTCTCCAGTAACA
This sequence comes from Anabrus simplex, assembly GCF_040414725.1. Lineage (NCBI taxonomy): Eukaryota > Metazoa > Arthropoda > Insecta > Orthoptera > Tettigoniidae > Anabrus > Anabrus simplex. The sequence continues at coordinate 1,226,320,212 of NC_090265.1, read as the reverse complement.
TCCATGTCACAGCCTGAAATATTTTCTCCCCCTGTCAGCAAAAATCCCCCCCCCCACACACACACACAACGGAACCCGCACCACTCACACCACACCTCGCCCAAAATCTTCTCTTTTAGTCATGTGTTACAACTGTCTCCAACTGCACCATACTGTTGCTAACTGCCCTAACGAGACTCGCTGTAACAGATGCGGCGATCATCATCATCACACCAACTGCCCAGTCGCTCTGGAACAGGCCACGTGCGCAAATTGTAAAGGGAATCAGGCCACTTCCTACCCAGGATGCCCATTTGTCAAGAAGGCAATCAAAGCCCACTACATTGCGAACAAGCACCTCCGCCACTCTCAACCATCCAACCAACAAGCACAATCGCTATTAAACCTAAAGTTTAACACCTCTCTTACGTACAACCTTAACTGCCAATCAAAATCCATCCCCTCCATAGAACTTCTAAAATGTCTCCTCTCCTTCTTAACCAGTACAACGTAACCCACTTACCCCAACCCAAAACCACTTCCCACCCAGAAGCATCGTATGCCTATCCAATAATAACAACAACAACAACAACAACAATGTCGTACGCCTAACAAACTCCTCTAGACCTCTATCGCCTCCAATTCAAACACCCACACACCCCTCGTTCACAAATAAATGGTCGCCACCACCGCATTTCAAATACTATCATTCGCACCTGCTCCTACCTTCCCCGAAATACTGGAAGTTAGGGCATAAATGCTCCAGTCGTTAGGAGCAATCAAAACATCGCCACACCTCACCAGATGAGGAAACGTTGCTGTCGAAAACAGTTGCACCAGGCAAAGGAAATTTCTTCAGTTGTATTGGGACAAAGGACCTAAGGAAGGTCGGCGGTCCCAAAATACCAATTGAACCACGCGATCCCCCTTGGAGGGGAGGGAGGTCGCGCTGTGTCGCCACCAAGGAGCTCGAACCGTGAAAGAATGAGAATAATTCCAGTTAAGCGTTATACAGGATATTTCAGTGGTTATGATACAGATATTCGGGGATGCTGGAGAAGGGCACACGTACGAAGCATGTTTTCAAGTAAGTACTGTTTTTAAATATGGCCACTGCAGCGTTTCAATCGTCGTGCAGAGCATGCGCGCTCAGTACGTACATCTGTAGGCAAGCCACAGACGCCATTGCGGAAGCATTCGCCCATATTTACGTTTGTTTGTGCTGATTGAAAATGCCTCTGACGATTAACGGTCCCGCCGAGTGTGAAGTACGTGCTGTGATTCGACTTTTAAATGGAAAAAGCGTGAATGCCGTTGAAATTCATCGGTAGATTAGTGAAGTGTATGGAGAACATATTATGTGTAAAGGAATGGTTAATTAATGGCGTATGGCCTCCGGAGAAACCTGGTGCAGGTCTTTTTGTAGTAGACAGCCTATTAGGCGACCTGTATGTCTGTGAAGATGAGGGCCCTACCTAGGCTAATGTTGAATACGCCACACACACCCAGCCCCCGAGCCACTGGAATTATCCAATTAAGGTTAAAATCTACAACCAGGCCGGGAATCGAAACCGGGACCCTGGGAACCGAAGGCCAGTACGCTGACCATTCAGCCAACGAGTCGGACAAAGTAATGGTAAGAAAATGGGATAGAGCATTTAAAGAAGGCCGTGCTAATGTCCACGGCGAGAAGCGTAGTGGGCGACCGTCTGTCATTACTGAAGACTTGGAGCAAAAAGTTTATGCAAGGGTTCGAGAAAAGAGATGCTTTACGATTTCGTCATTAAGTTATGAGTTGCCTAAAAGTTGAAGGAGTGTTCTTTATGAAATTGTGTCAGGACGCTTAGATTATCGGAAGTTGTATTCACGCAATCCAAAACAAGCGGCTTGTCATTCTCACAAGGGAGATTGTTTTGCTCCATGTCAATGTGCGATCTCACACGGCTAATCGAACCCGAGACCTCTTCGCTTCATTTGGTTGGGGACAATTTGATCATCCTTCGTGCAGTCGTGACGTAGTGTCCAGTGACTACCACTTGTTCCAGCGCCTGAAAAAGAATTTAGGAAGTCAACGCCACGACGGTGATGATGACCTAAAAAAGGACCGCGCGACAGTGGCTGGCACATCAGGCGGCAGATTTCTATGCGGATGGAATTCAGAAGCTGGCTTCACAATATGACAAGTACCTTAATATGCCTGGAAATTACGCTAAGAAGTATAAGGTACGGGCTTAGATCTAAAAAAGAATTGTTTAAACATTTGCATTACTTTTTTCTATATCAAAACGGCACTTAAAAAACACGCCTCGTATAATTTGAGATAGGGAACCCCGATCCGGAAACGACTCAGTCGCTGCAAGTAAGCCAAATTTGTTTTGGGATGCTTATGAACATCGGATAAAAATACCTTAGGAAACTTTGCACCGTGGGAGCTGGCCGTGCCTTGCATTCGGAAAATGGTGGGTTCGAATCCCACCGTCAGCAGCTCTGAAGATGGTTTTCGGTGGTTTCCCATTTTCACACTAGGAATATTCTGGGGCTGTACTTTAATTAAGGCCATGGCAGCTACTTTCCCGATTCTAGCACTTTCCTATCCTTCCGTCACCGAAACCTTCGTTAAACCAGTAGACAAAACGAAAAGCGAAAAGAATGAGTGGCAGATTCATTTACCTGAACTGCGTTACAAAGGCATTTACAACAGTTGTTCAAAATGGCGTAAACCATCGTTGATGAGGAGATATCAACATTGTATTAACTTCCGACACATTCCATCGAACAACTTGGCGTCATTTTAACGATGTTACGTGCGGAGATGATTCTTGCCAAGAGACAACACTCTTCACATGATCCCAGAAGATGAAGAAGAAGTAATCAATTGGGATGAGATCAGGTGAACGAGCTGGCCACGCGACAGGAGCTTCTTTTCTTAACTACTTGTAAGGGAACGTCTGATTAAGCTGAAGTGATCACGAACAGTATGTCAAAGTGGGCTGAGGCCTCATCACGTTGAACCCTTATGTGCCGATAAACCTGTTACCTACGGAAAACGGCTTTGTGGAAGAACGTGCAACTGAGGCATTTCTGGTCCGGGATATTCTCTCTAGAATGGATACTGGTGTCTATCTCTAGCATCCCTCAAAGTCATTATCATCATTGAAACACTCTATATAATTACGTATCGTAAGTATTTTTTCGACGGGCTGAAAAGCCATGAGAGTATAGGCGTGCTCGATTCACTCGGATGGACGTCCGTTATATTCAAATTCACGAAGTTGGAAGAGAAGAAGATGAAGGTTCAACTCATTGGCTGAAATGTCAGCGTTGGACTTTCGGTTTGGAGTGTCCCAGTTACCGACCGATGCGCAGATTTCAATCGCATCTGATTAATTCTTCTTGCTCGGGGATTGGGTATTTGTGTTTGTCCCAGCATTTTCTTATTCATACTCAGACAACGCACCACACTACGAACCACCAGAGAAGCACGCAATCGTGATTACATCTCTCCGTACAGGGTTGGCGTCAGGAAGGGCATCCGGCCACAAAACAGGACCTAATACACATGTGTGACACAATTCGCACCCGCGATCCCACAGATGTGTAAAAAGCGGTATAATATTATTATTAATAATAATAATAATAATAATAATAATAATAATAATAATAATAATAATAATAATAATAATAATAATAATAATAATAATTTGAAAATCCACAGCCTGTTTCCAGTCATTCGACCGGGTCAGGACTGGAATGAAGGAAGCCCCCATCTAGCAGTGAGGATAGGAATTATGCCGGCTAATGAAGCCTGTCGCAGGTCAGGCTGAGTGGCTCAGACGGTTGAGGCGCTGGCCTTCTGACCCCAACTTGGCAGGTTCGACCCTGGCTCAGTCCAGTGGTATTTGAAGGTGCTCAACTACGTCAGCCTCATGTCGGTAGATTTAGAAGCACGTAAGAGAACTCCCGCGGGACTAAATTCCGGCACCTCGGCGTCTCCGAAGACCTAAAATAGTAGTTAGTGGGACGTAAAAGCAAATGACATTAGTAAGCCTGTCGCACTCCTCTGGGGCAATGATTAATGTATGACAGATGAAATGATTATTATTATTATTATTATTATTATTATTATTATTATTATTATTCTTATTATTATTATTATTATTATTATTATTATTATTATTATTTTCTTGGTTTTAAGTCCCACTAAGTACACTTACTGCTTTCGGAGACGCGGAGGTAACGGAACTTTTTCCCTCAGGAGTTATTTTACGTGCCAGTACATCTATCTATCTATCTATCTATCTATCTATCTATCTATCTATCTATCTATCTATCTATCTATCTATCTATCTATCTATCTATCTATCTACCGATAGGAGGCTGACGAATTTGAGCTGCTTCATATACCATCAGACTGACCCGGGATCGGAACCCGCCAGCTTGACCTCAGGTCAGCGATCTACCACTTGAGATACTCAGCCTGACGGGGGATTTTTCAAAGAGGGGAGCACGATAAGGGCGTACTGTTGCGAGTACACGATAGTTCAGCGACGCTGCACAGGTATTCCGTAGATCCCGTTGGCAACAGCTGAAGTAAGTTCTGGATTCAATTTCACTTAACCTCGTCATATGAACAGGTGCAAAAGGAAAGGAAAACTTAATTCCGGTGGTAGGTTGCGAAAAATATTTTTTTCTAACAGCTGGGTGCAAGGTTCAAATCTTTGATATGTGGTACTGCCATAGCGAAAAAGGTATAGGCCTATATTATGGAGTGGTAATAATAATGTTGTCCGCCTCTGTGGTGTAGTAAAATGAAATGTCGTATGGCTTCTGGTGCCGGGATATCCCAGGACGGGTTCGGCTCGCCAGGTGCAGGACTTTCTATTTGACTCCCGCAGGCAACCTGCGCGGCATGATGAGGGTGAAATGATGATGAAGACAACACATACACCCAGCCCCCGTGCCATTGGAATTAACCTATTAAGGTTAAAATCCCCGACCCGGCCGGGAATCGAACCCGGGACCATCTGAACCGAAGGCCAGTACGCTGACCGTTCAGCCAACAAGTCGGACTGTGGTGTAGTGGTTAGTGGGATTAGCTGCCACCCTCGGAGGCCAGGGTTCCAATCCCGGCTCTGCCACGAAATTTGAAAAATGGTACAAGGGCTGGAACTGGGTCCATTCAACCTCGGCAGGTCAACTGAGTAGAGGGAGTTCGACTCCCTCCTCAGCCATCCTCGAAATGTATTTTCGTGGTTTCCCGCTTCTCTTCCAGGCAAATGACGGGATGGTACCTAACTTAAGGCCAAGGCCGCTTATTCCCTCTCCCTTGTCTACCCCTTACAATCATCCAATCCCCCACCAAGGCCCCTGCTCAGCATAGCAAGTGAGGCTGCCTGGGCGAGGTATTGGTCATCCTCCCTAGTTGTATCCCCCGACCCAGAGTCTCAGCGCTCCAGGACACTGCCCTTGAGGCGGTAGAGGTGGGATCCCTCGCTGAGTCCGAGGGACACACCAACACTGGAGGGTAGACACATTAAGGAGAAGAAGAAGAAGAAGAAGAAATAATGTTATTTACTTCACGTCCCACTGATTACTTCTACGGTTTTTGGAGACGCCGAGGTACCGGTATATTCTCCCGCAGAAGTTATTTTACGTGCCAGTAAATCTACTGACACGAGACACGTCAGCACCTTCAAATATCACCGGACTGAGCCAGGATCGAACCTGCCACATTGCGGTCAGAAGGCCAGCGCCTCAACTGTCTGAGCCACTCGGCCCAGCTTGTGAAGTAGGAGTATAAACATAAAGAATTCTGCTACTCATAATTCAATCGAAGGAGGGAATCGTGCAAAATTGGTTTGGGACCTGAATAAAGACATTGTTAAGAAAGGTAATTAGGCAGTATTGAAGTAGATCGATATGTTCAGATATATGTGTTTAAAAATTTGCTCTTCGTCGCACCGACACAGATAGGTCGTATGACGACGATGGGATAGGAAAGGGGTAGGAGTGGGAGGGTCCGCCTTTGTGGTGTAGTGGTTAGTGTGATTAGCTGCCACCCGTGGATGTAAGGGTTCGATTTCCTGCTCTGCCACGATATTCGAAAAGTGGTACGAGGGCTGGAACGGGGTCCACTCAGCCTCGGGAGGTCGACTGAGCAGAGGTGGGTTCGATTCACACCTCAGCCAACCTGGAAGTGGTTTTCGGTGGCTTCCCAAATCTCCTCCAGGGAACGGCCGCTTCTTTCCCTCTTCCTAGTCTATCCCTTCCAATCTTCCCCCCCCCCCCACCAAGGCCCCTGTTCAGCATAGCAGGTGAGGCCGCCTGGGCGAGGTATTGGTTCCCAGCTGTATCCCACGACCCAGAGTCTGAAGCTCCAGGACACTGCCCTTGAGGCGGTAGAGGTGGGATCCCTCGTTGAGTCCGAGGGAGAAACCGACCCTGGATGGTAACCAGATAAAGAAGCTATTTGCTTTACGTCGCACCGTCGACACAGAGAGGTCTTATAGCGACGATGGGATAGGAAAAGCCTAGGAAGTGGAAGGAAGCGGCCGTTGCCTTAATTAAGGTACAACCCAGGCATTTGCTTGGTGTGAAAATGGGAAACCACGGAAAAACATCTTCAGGGCTGCCGACAGTGGGGCTCGAACCCACTATCTCCCGATTACTGGATACTGGCCGCACTTAAGCGACTGCAGCTATCGAGCTCGGTCAGATAAAGAAGAAGAAGGAGGAGAAGAAGAAGAAGTGGGAGGAAGTGACCGTAAGTTACAGCTCCAACATTTGTCTGGTGTAAAAGTGTAAAACGACAGAAAACCATCTTCAGGGTTGCCGACAGTGTGGTTCGAACCCACTCTCCCGAATACAAGCTCACAACTGCGCTACTCTAACCGTACGGCCAACTCGCTGGGTTGTTCACATATAGCACATACACAAATAATAAATACTGCAGAAATATCGTTGTAGATTAACGAGTGTCCTTACAAGAAATATTCCGTTGATTTATTTTGTAATGCAAATGTACAACTACAATTTGTTTGTCTAGCCGGCCCCGTGGTGTAGGGATACCGTGCTTGCCTCTTACCCAGAGGCCCCGGGTTCGATTCCCGGCCAAGTCGGGGATTTTTACCTGGACTTGAGGGCTGGTTCGAGATCCTCTGAGCCTACGTGATTAGAATTGAGGAACTATCTGAAGATGAGATAGCGGCTCCGGTCCAGAAAGCCAAGAATAACGGCCGAGAGGATTCGTTGTGCTGACCACACGACACCTCGTAATCTTCAAGCCTTCGGGCTGAGCAGCGATCCCTTAGTGGGTCAAGGCCCTTCAAGGGCTGTAGTGCAATGGGGTTACTACCGTTTCTTGCTACGAAGTCGGGGATGAGGTGAGATGAATTTATATGGCATGGTTTACAGCCGGATGACCTTCCTTACGCCAACCTCACTTGAGGAGCTAATGAAGATGAAATGAATTTTGGTGAATGAAATTGGGTAAGGAGGTGGAATGAATCGGCTGTGGCCTATGATTAGCAACCGTCCTGACGTTTGCCTGGAAGTCAAAATGTGAAACAACAGCAAACCATTCTCAAGACAGCCGACGATGGGGTTCGAACCTATGCGTTTCCCGAATTCAGAACTTTGCTCCATAGTCGTAGTGCGTTAACTCGCGCGGCCACTCCGCTCGGTAATAATAATAATAATAATAATAATAATAATAATAATAATAATAATAATAGTCCGAATCTATTGCTGATTGTCAGCGATGAGGCGTTCGGTTCATAGCGTCCCCGCTTCGATTCCTGGCCGGGTCGGGGATTTTAATCACGTCTAATTAATTGTTCTGGCCTGGGGACTGGGTGTTTGTGTTTCTTCCGACACTTCCCTCTTCATATTGAGACAACACACTGCACTACCAACCACCACAGAAACACGCAATAGTGATTACATCCCTCCACATAGGATTGGTTTCAGGAAGGGCATCCGGCCTAAATAGGGCCAAATACATATGTGCGACGCAGTTCGCACCCGCGACCCCACTGAAGTGGGGATAAGCGGTACAATAATAATAATAATAATAATAATAATAATAATAATAATAATAATAATAATAATAATAATAATAACCGAGCTCGACAGCTGCAGTCGCTTAAGTGCGGCCAGTATCCAGTATTCGGGAGATAGTGGGTTCGAACCCCACTGTCAGCAGTCCTGAAGATGGTTTTCCCTGGCTTCCCATTTTCACACCAGGCAAATGCTAAGGCCACGGCCAGTTCCTTCCCACTCGTATCCCTTTCCTTTCCCATCGTCGCCATAAGACCTATCTGTTTCAGTGCAAAGTGAAGCAACTAGTGATGATGATGATAATAATAATAATAATAATAATAATAATGCAATTGTTGTCCACTCACATTGCTATGACGTAGGTTTTCGTGTATTTCTTACCCATGCTGACTGAGTTGTGTGGATTTGTGACGAGAACGTCGCTAGGTACTAAGTGAGAACGTTGTAAAGTATGTGGTTTAGCGCCAACTACAATTGCTCTGCTTTCCAAAGACTCCTACGCGATACCGGGCATTGATACAAGACATCATGGGGGGCGCTCCTTCGTAGATAATAACGCAAGGGCTTCTTCCACTGTGATTATCCTTTGTACCGTGAACAAACAATCACAAGAGTATGTCAGCTGGCAGGTAAGTCTGGCATGAAATTAGGCAAAGCGCCGCGCCGTGGCAAGTTTTTGTGCTAATGCCAGCTACTACTTCACGAGGTCCTCAGAACACAAGATGATCTCATAATGTCATATCATAGGTGTCTAATTCTATTACGAGCATTGTCTGCATGGCAAGCACTTCTTCGATGAGTAAAGGTGATGTCAAAATGTCTTATGTTAGGTGTCTAATTCTATTATGAGCCTTGTCTGCATGGCAAGCACTTCTTCGCTCAGTACTGGAGTTCAGTGACTCTAAAAAGAACTTGTGTAAATTGAGCAGTCTGAATGCTTTGCTGGTGTAAATTTGTGATATTGTGATGGAAGTGTCTACTGACTATCGAATAGAATTATCTGTGTGAGTGTTTCTGATGTTAAGTTTCACGAAATACTTTTCACCTACATGCACATGCATTCTATTAACTGTAAAAATCTCAGTGCAGGAAAATACAAATCTACTGATCATCGCTTTGACGGCGAACAGAAGTAATACAAACAAGTGTAAATGTTGATTTTTCTTCTACAGAAGAGGTAAATTTCGAAGTATTGAGCATTTATGTGAGTGGTTAATAATAAAATTAACTGAGAAGTTTGTACATCCATTTAGCCTAATATTGTCCTTAGTTTAGAATTTTTTTGTATGGTTTAACATGTTAAAACACATAGAGAGGATTTACTTCGTACGTGTAACAAAACAAATAATAATAATAATAATAATAATAATAATAATAATAATAATAATAATAATAATAATAACAATAATAATAATCTCTCCTTCTTTCTTAATCTGTTCAACCTCCAGGGTGGGCTTTCCCTTGGACTCAGCGAGAGATCCCACCTGTACTGCCTCAAGGGCGGTGTCTAGGAACGTGAGACTTTGGGTCGGGGTATACAATTGGGGAAAGGACCAGTGCCTCACCCAGGTGGCCTCACCTACGATGCTGAACAGGGACCTTGTGAGGGGATAGGAAGATTGGAAGGGCTGCATTAGGAAGAGGGAAGGAAGCGACCGTGGCCTTAAGTTAGGTACAATCCCGGCGTTTGCCTGGAGAAGAACTGCGAAGCCACGGAAATCAACTTCGGGGATGGCTGAGGTGGGGTTCGAACTCTCTCTATTCAATTGATCTCCCGAGGCTGAGTGGTCCCAGTTCCAGCCCTCGTACCACTAATAATAATAATCATATATTATTAATTATTATTAATTATTATTATTATTATTATTATTTTGAGTCCCACTGATCATTTTTACAATTTTTGGAGGCGCCAAAAACGTTATCCTGTAAGAGTTCTTTTAAGTGTCCCTAAATCTAGCGAGATGAGGTTGACGTATATGAGCAGTTCTAAATACCAGAGTGCGGTGCGGTGGAACCCGGCATCTTACATTCAGAAAGCCAGTGCTCAGCTATCTAATACACTCAGCCCGTTAGCAACCAAATATTGTAGGCTATATAATAGTCAAAATGCAACTCTATACTCTCATACATCACAAGAGAGTGTGAAGAAATATAGAATGATTCCAGCAGAGTTTATAGAAACGAATATTTAAGAAAAGAGTAAACCATTTTTCAACCAGTAATCTGCTTCGCCCAATCACGTGGGTAAGTTTAAATTCCCCCAATCCTATCGGATAAAGAATAAAATTGCAGTTGGAATGTATTCAATAATTGAATAATTATATAATAGATACAGGTGTGTACACGAATTGCAAACGTGTTACTGTAATACCTTACAGAGTGTGCAGAACCCCATTTACACCTACTGCTCGTATGGGGCGTTACAGTGTCATAGTAACTGACTTCTGACCAGGCTGACTATGGTTTGAAACCAAGACAACGCATGTGGGTTTTCTTAAACGATAATAACACGTCTCCGTGGTTCGGATTTCTCGTACAACTGGAGGTTCCTTCGACATGAACCTGCCCGGGCGAGTTGGCTGTGCAGTTAGGGTCGCGCAGCTGTGACCTTGCACCCGGGAGATATTGGGTTCGAATCCCACTGTCGGCAGCCCTGAAGATGGTTTTCCGTCGTTTCCCATTTTCACACCAGGTAAATGCTGGGACTGTACCTTAATTAAGGCCACGGCCGCTTCCTTCCCACTCCTAGGCGACGTAAAACAAATTGTAAAAAAACGGACGTGAACATGAAATCGACAGCCATATCAATCTACAGACATTTTAGGCACAGATAATTTAGAGCTTAATCCTGTCAACATGATTACAATCAAACCAAATGGCGTCCGGATACTGAAATGCCCTCAGTCCAGAATTAAATTCTTTGAATGAGCCAGAGATCGAAGCTCTTCTATATCTACCCATGAGACTGGCAGTGTGGAGTACACTAATGCGTTGCATACAGTAGGCTAATATGTACTTTTTTGTTTTATAGGATGTGTGACAACTTTTCGATAGTAACTGTACCACCTTTTTTCTTTATTAACATCTGTTTTCATCACGCTTTCGATTACAACATAAATTGTATCCGACTCGTTGGCTGCAAGGTCAGCGTACTGGCCTTCGGCTCAGAGGGTCCCGGGTTCGATTCCCGGCCGTGTCGGGGATTTTAACCTTAATTGGTTAATTCCAATCGCTGGATGTATGTGTTGTCTTCATCATCATTTCATCCTCATCACGACGCGCAGGTCGCCTACGGGAGTCAAATAGAAAGACCTGTACCTGGCGAGCCGAACCCGTCCTGGGATATCTCGGCACTAAAAGCCATACGATTTTTTTTTGTATCCCGAAATTAGCAGTCCTGTAAAATTACAGACAGTTTTTACATTCAGATCATTTGGAGCTTTAACCTGCCAACATGACTGCTACCAAACCAAAATGTGTTCAGATATTAATATTATAATTCGCTCAGTCCAGAATTAAATTACTTGAGTGAGCCAGGAATCGACCCGCTGCTAAACCTACACATAAGACTGGAAGTGTGGAGTACATTAATACGTAATGTAGAGTAAAATGTGAATATTTGATTTATAGGATGAGTGACAAATTTTCGCTAGCAACTGCACGACCTGTTTTCTTTATCAACATCTTTTCTATGCCTTACCTTTTCGATTACAATGTAAATTGTTTTCTTCCGACTGAAGATTAGTCTTTTAATATACTCGCTGTCATCAGTCCAACAGTGAAGGCGTATGAATTCTAACCCATCAAACAAATAATATTTAGTCTTTAAAATATTGCTGCAAAGGGTGAAACAAACGTAGTGAAACTTAGTAGAGAGGATACATTTACTTTCAACACAAGTAAACATCTTGTGTTTTTGAGTGTTTTCCGAGTCCTCAGTCTGAATGCAGCTTATATCCCCAAAATACCTATCATCAGCTGCCCTAGATAACCTAAGCGTCAGTGAAGAGACGTACTAGTAAAATGAGAAGTGAGTTAGTTGCTCGTTGTTTTCCTTACCAATCTGAGAGGAGATGTTAGATATCTGTCTGCCAAGCTCACTGAAATATATTCAGCACTCGATCCTATAACCGACAGATTTATACCATGCATCTCAGGGGTCCGCCTCCGTGGTGTAGTGGTTAGTGTGATTAGCTGCCACCCCAGGAGGCCCGGGTTCGATTCCCGGCTCTGCCACGAAATTTGAAAAGTGGTACGAGGGCTGGAACGGGGTCCACTCAGCCTCGGGAGGTCAACTGAGTAGAGGTGGGTTCGATTCCCACCTCAGCCATCCTGGAAGTGGTTTTCCGTGGTTTCCCACTTCTCCAGGCAAATGCCGGGATGGTACCTAACTTAAGGCCACGGGCGCTTCCTTCCCACTTCCTTGTCTCTCTCTTCCAATATTCCTACCCCCCACAAGGCCCCTGTTCAGCATAGCAGGTGAGGCCGCCTGGGCGAGGTACTGGTCATCCTCCCCAGCTGTATCCCCAACCCAGTGTCTGAAGCTCCAGGAAACTGCCCTTGAGGCGGTAGAGGTGGGATCGCTTGCTGAGTCCATGGGAAAAACCGACCCTGAAGGTTAAACAGATTAAGAAGAAGAAGAAGTATCACAGGGACTGTCTACTTTAGGAATAGCAATACTGACATCGTTCATACCTACGCTACTTTCCTTACGTCAACCTCATAGGTGAGAACTGAAATAAATATTCATAAGGGTAACATACGCCACTTAATCCATTGTATAGATTCTAATGAAATAATTTCTCAGATGGTATGTGTAGAAGTAGCTCTAAAGAGACTCATTAATTTGTATTCTACACAATATTTAGCTTTATGTGCACTATGTTTGCAGACAAAAGGTAGCATTGTGCTGATGTAGTGTTGTAGTAAGCAATATGAACGTCACGGCATTAAACCTCTGACGTTTGAAGTCGAAGACCTTTACAACAGCAGTACAGTACGCAATTCCCACACAGAAGCAGTAACTTCAAAATGTGAATATATTCCACTATTTATCTCTGATTGCGTAAGGTCGGTCTCTCTCTCTCTCTCTCTCTCTAACAGTTTAACGTCGCAGTGACTCATTTGTGTGTATTTTTGTTTCAGTAAAGTATCTCATACGTCCGTATCATGTACAGCAACAATTCCAATGGGGTAAACTCCAAGTGCACGCAAAATATTATATATATTATATATAACATTAGTCCGCCTCTGTGGTGTAGTGGTTAGCGTGATTAGCTGCCACCCCCGGAGGCCCGGGTTCGATTCCCGGCTCTGCCACGAAATTTGAAAAGTGGTACGAGGGCTGGAACGGGGTCCACTCAGCCTCGGGAGGTCAACTGAGTAGAGGTGGGTTCGATTCCCACCTCACCCATCCTCGAAGTGGTTTTCCGTGGTTTCCCACTTCTCCTCCAGGCGAATGCCGGGATGGTACCTAACTTAAGGCCACGGCCGCTTCCTTCCCTCTTCCTTGCCTATCCCTTCCAATCTTCCCATCCCTCCACAAGGCCCCTGTTCAGCATAGCAGGTGAGGCCGCCTGGGCGAGGTACTGGTCATCCTCCCCAGTTGTATCCCCCGACCAAGAGTCTGAAGCTCCAGGACACTGCCCTTGAGGCGGTAGAGGTGGGATCCCTCGCTAAGTCCGAGGAAAAAACCGAACCTGGAGGGTAAACAGATGATGATGATGATGATATATTATATTATATTATATTATATTATATTATATTATATTATATTATATTATATACTGCCGTACAGTAGACTACTGTATGTTGTCATAACTTGTTCAAAGCTAGGAACTATGCCTATAATAGGGGAAAGAGGAAAAGAGAAATTCACCTCTCAGATCCCCATTCGTAACAGATTTAAAAAGTCCGCCCCCATGGCTAAATGGTTAGCATGCTGGTCTTTGGCCCGAGGAGTCTCGGGTTCGATTCCCATCTGGGAGAGGGGTTTTAATTTGCATTAGTTAATTTTTCCTTAACAGGGATATGTGTTTGTGCCGTCCAAATCATTAGAATCCATATTACACTAGCTATTACCCGTGGGCTCCACTCACAATGTTTGACATCGTTCATGTTGCAAAGTATCAACAAACACTTGAAAATACATGAAAATGGAATTATATTTGTTTCTATGAAGTCGGTAACTTTTTGAACACTTTTGCGAATTACTGATATCTAATTTTATACATTTTTCTAACCGTGCAGTTATTAATCAGTGCCGTAGTATAAAAGTACATACGTGTCACACTAGTGGGAGCGTAACTGTATATATTCCTGGGAGTTTCAAACCTGGAGCAAGCTACATATCAGTGACCTTGAGGGAAAGACCGAGTTTCCAAATTAATCCCTACTGTGTTTTTATATTGCTTTACATACAGGTGTTTTGGCGACGATGAGATAGGACATGCCTAGGACTAGGAAAGGAAGAGGCCGTGGCCTTAATTAAGGTACAGTCTGGTGTGAAAATGGGAAACCATGAAAACCATCTTCAGGGCTTCCGACAGTGGGGTTTGAACCCACTTTCTTCCGGATGCAAGCTCACAGCTACGCGCCCCTAACCATACGGCCAACTCGCCCGGTGTTCCCTACTATGATTTTCACTAATGACGGAGGCGATGTGACAAATTCAGAGCAGACTTTCGAATTGCTGCAATATATCGCTGTGACAGAGGTATTGCCAAGAGGAAATAATTTTAGGGTGCTTGGAAAGTTACTTACATGTGTTCAGAATTCAAGGTGCTCAAACACGTCACCCTCGTATCAGTAGATTTACTGGCACGTAAAAGAACACCTGAGGGACTAAATTCTGGCACCTTGCGTCTCCGAAATCCGTAAATATATAGTTAGTGGGATGCAAAGCATGTAACATCATTATTATTATTTTATCCGTTAAGAAATGAAATGATGGGCGAGGTCATTCTCTCCAGTTGTATCCGACCAAATGTCTCACGCTTCAGGACACTGCCCTTGAGGCGGTAGAGGTCCCTTGCTGAGTCCGAGGGAAAAGCAACCCTGGGGGGTAAACAGATTAAGAAGAAGAAGAAGAAGAATAAATGAAATGGCATATGGCTTTTAGTGCCGAGAGTGTCCGAGAACATGTTCGGCTCACCAGGTGCAGCAGAACTTTTGATTTAACGCTCGAAGGCGACCTGCGCGCCGTGATGAGGATGAAATGATGACGAAGACGACACAAACACCCAGCCCTCGTGTCTGCGGAGTTAACCAATGATGGTTAGAATTCCCGACCGTGGTGGGAATCGAACCCGAGATCCCTGTGACCAGGCCAGCACGCTAACCACTTAGCCGTGGACCCGGAATTATCCGATAAGATTTTTGGTACCAAAATGGCGTCAATACATAAAAACTTCTACAAACATATCACAAAGTATGGCCAATTTTAATATACCTTTGATAATATAATTACCTCCACGACCCGTCCGAGTCCCTCATGAGCCTTTGCGCAAATTTTGGTTCTGGTCAGTGGAGGTGTGTAGATTTGCATAACTAACAAACAAAGAAACAAACAAACATTGCTATTTGCTTTACGTCCCACCGACACAGATAGGTCTTATGCTTTTGGCTTTACGTCGCACCGACACAGATAGGTCTTATGGCGACGATGGGACGGGAGAGGCCTAGGAGTTGGAAGGAAGCGGCCATGGCCTTAATTAAGGTACAGCCCCAGAATTTGCCTGGTGTGAAAATGGGAAACCACGGAAAACCATCTTCAGGGCTGCCGACAGTGGGATTCGAACTCACTATCTCCCGTATGGAAGCTCACAACCACGCGCCTCTAACCGCACAGCCAGCTCGCCCGGTATATGTCTTATGGCGTCGATGGGATAGGAAAGGCCTAGGAATTGGAAGGAAGCGGCCATGGCCTTAGTTAAGGTACAGCCCCAGCATTTGCCTGGTGTGAAAATGGGAAACCACGGAAAACCATCCTCAGCGCTGCCGACAGTGGGGCTCGAACCCACTATCTCCCGATTACTGGATACTGGCTGCACTTAAGCGACTACAGCTATCGAGATCGGTAATAAACAAACAAACAAACAAACAAACTTACATTTGATTTGATAGATATTTTTATATAGAACATCATGCATTTTGAACGCAATCGCTTCTCATTGGTTTTTCCATTGTGCCAAAACAGCTTGTCCCTAAAGTACAAAATTTGACATAATTCCACGTGAAAAGAACTTAAATATTCTGAGCTCTAAGTTGCAATAATTTTGCAATTTTCGGATACGCTGAGCTGTTGGAATTTTGTCTCAGTGAAATTCCTTTAAATTACACGAAACTGTCGTATATAAGAACCTCCAAGTACTATCCGAGTGAGGCTGAATCGCATCCGCTATCTTCCGCTCAGAAAGCCAGCGCTTACGTTACCCTCTAAACTACTGAGTCCGACTGAGAAAAAGAATCTTATTGTCACTGAAAGCATACAAAGCGTAATGTTTCAGCGAATTAAGTATGTTTTAAGGCTAATTTATGCAGTAGGTCTCTACAAATTCCAACAATCTGTATAGGCCTACCTGTTAACATGGGAATTCCTGAATTCGAATCCCAAACAAGGCATGTTGGATTTAAGAAAGAAAAATCGCGTCCCTGTGGTTTGGATTCCACGCAGAACTGTAAGGTCCCGTGGTTACGTGGATCACAAAAACAAAACTTACGGTAAATCGCAAGATATCGTTTTATAGTTATCTTTGGTCTTCTGCGAAAGAAGACTCAAAATATTTACAGGTAGTTCAGTATAATAATAATAATAATAATAATAATAATAATAATAATAATAATAATAATAATAATAATAATAATAATAATAATAATAATAATAATAATAATAATTGTTCCATAGCTCACAGAGGTGTAAGAAGCGTGAGGGTTGATTGGTGGACAAGGAATTAACTAGAGCATAACTTAACACAACAAATTTTGAAATTTAATTTCTTTCCTTTTTCCCCCTACTTTAAAATTGATAAATAGAAAATTTGAATGAATAACAACAATATTAATAAGCTCGTCAGCTCTAGAAATAACGAGGTTTTGAACGTCTGAATATCAGGTACAAAATTTGAGAGAATTACAAATGCTAATTTACGCAGAAAAGAGCTGGATTGCTCTTGGCAGGTACAAAATTTACGAGAGCATGATTTTCTCCAATCTTTTACACTACAGGGGAGTCTGCGCTCCAATTATATCATAGTCCAGCCTCGTAGAGGCATCAATTTTCTTATGGTACACTTACAATCTATCGGTTTTCATTAATTAAAGTATTTACATAAGGTAGCCCGGAGGTGGGTTCAACAGTTTATAACTTTCTGTTCCTCAAGGGAACTTTACACCAGTCTCAATTCTACACACCACAATAGGGCATTTTTGCCCGTAATAAATGGCCTTAATGACAAAAGAAAAGGTTGGTTGTAGCCGGCCATAAACAAAATGTAAGGTGGTGAAACACTTGCACACCTTCTAGAAATACTTAAAACCCTAGGTGTTCTCATGGTCCAATGATACACAGACTAAGCCTATTCTACAGCGGGGTGGCTATGTAAGAAATATTAAATACCAAATAAGTGTTACACCATACTAAGTTGAATGGGAATCAACAGAGGGTAATCGTTCTTTGTTCCTTTACATTACATATTCCTCAGACTTGTCGAAAGTTCTACGTTAAATCCACCAGATTTAGAAATGTACATGAAATAAAAGAGGTTGAAACCCTCCCCTGAAGCTATCACATGTTTATGAAAATTCTGCCATTACCTTGAGTTGTTGGGTCTTCTGAACGCCGCCCGCGGCCCCTGCCTCCTTAGTACACGCTGCACTCAAATAATTGAGGAATGAAGACAATACGGCCCTAAAGCGCCCAGCTTTTATAGTAATTTTGAAGAGAAGCTTCCAGAACCCTTTACTGATAGGCTGGACTCCTGTACACACCCCTAATTTAGGTTGGCTTGAGAAAATATTTACAAATTTCTGATAGGTTGATTAGTATTGAAGAAGGAATCAGCAGAAGTGTAGACAACATTGATACATTTAAAAACAATCCGTAGAACCAGGTTGAAAAACCTCAAAATTACGATTTTCTTTATGGAGTAATTGTAGTTTACCCCGCAAGATTGAGCAATTAAAGCCGTGGTAGAGACATCTAAGGGTTGAAAACCAAAGTACTTTGTAATACACCATTCAAGTTAGATTACATACATGGCCTTATAGAAGTCGTGCAGTTTAACTGTCCGGAGAAGGTGTACCCCGCTACAATAATAATAATAATAATAGTAATAAGTAATAATATTAATAATAATAATTATATTAATACCGGGCGAGTTGGCCGTGCGTGTAGAGGCGCGCGATTGTGAGGTTGCATCCGGGAGATAGTAGGTTCGAATCCCACTATCGGCAGCCCTGAAGATAATGTATAACTTCCAGAGACGATTGGTCCAAGTCTTTCGAGTTTACGCCATATGGGAGACCTGCGCGACTGAGAGGTTGGGGCACTACCTAAGATTAATTTTAATGCTGAAAAGGGCATATATATCATGCTCCTGAGCCGGAGTAATTAACTAATGAAATTAAGAAACTCGATCTGACCGAGAATCGAATCCGTGACCGCTTGGGTCAAAGGCGAGCATGCTAACTATTTTGCCACGGAACCGGGCAAAATTAAAGACGAGACTGAAACAAGTCAATGAGAGGTGCAAACTTGCTCTAGCCGTTACTGGATGATGTCGTGCGGTGTAAACACTAGATCTCGCCAGCAAGGGCAGTGGAAAAAGTGCTAGTTGCTTTACGTCGTACCGACACAGATAGGTCTTATGGCGAGATGAGATAGGAAAGGCCTAGGAATGGGAAGGAAGTCGCCGTGGCCTTGACGAAGGTACAGCCCCGGCATTTGCCTGGTGTGAAAGTGGGAAACCACGGAAAACCATCTTCAGGTCTGCCGACAATGGAGTTCGAACCCACTATCTCCCGGATGCAGGCTCACAGCTGCACGCCCCTAACCGCACGGCCAACTCGCCCCGTAGTGGAGAAAGAAGATGAAATTATTGAAATGACCCTGAAGTTCACGTTATAGTATTGATATAAATTTTCACTTAAATCTGCTAGCTTGCATGAGTTATGTTTCATCATGCAGGTCAATAATTACGAAACAAATCCTCTGGGAATTAATATTCTTTCCTTGTTTGAGCGGTTGCGTATTGCAAGAAATTGTAGTTTGCATTTCTTTCTTAATCCGTTTATCATCCAGGTTTTTTTTAAATTGAAAATTGAAAAATTGAATTTTTTTCCGAACTCGACGATGGATTTCACTGCCTCAAGGGCAGTGTCCTGGAGCGTGAGATTTTTGGTCGGGGATAAAACTGGGGAGGAGGAGCAGTACCTCGCCCAGGCGGAAGGGAAGATTGGAAGGGATAGACAAGGAAGAGGGACAGAAGCGGTCGTTGCCTTAAGTTAGGTACCGTTCCGGCATTTGCCTGGAAGAGAAGTGGGAAACCACGGATAAACTCTCCGAGAATGGCTGAGGTGAGAATCGAACACCCCTTTAACTCAGTTGATCTCCCGGTCCTCAGTGGACCCCGTTCAATTCCTCGTACCACATTTAAAATTTCGTGGCAGAGCCGGGAATCAAACCCGGGCCTCCGGGTGTGGCACACTGACCACTACACCACAGAGCAGGATAGTTCGCATTTCGACTATTCTTTTCACTTTTGTGAGGCAGTAGGCAAATAAGCATTTATGGTTCTCCTAGGGCAGAAATTAACACTGAAAAGTTATTTGCATTTTATTTTGTCTTTATTTATATTCTTTTGCTAGGAGTCTAACGTCCTGCTGATACTTCGACGATTTTCGGCGACGCAAGGATAGCAAAGTGATAGCATTCGGACGGTAACGGCCGTGGCCTTAATTAGGAAGCATTATTCCAGAAAATGGGTAAACACGGAAAAACGTCTTCAAGGCTACAGATGATGGGTTTCGTACCCACCATCACCCGAATGCAAGCTCACAGCTACGCGACGCAAACCGCACGGCCAACTCGTTTGGTCAAGTTATTTGCTTAAATTGAATGTGCCTAGATGTTCTTTATATATTCAGTGGTAATTTGATGGATTTATGGTTTATAGTACAATTACCTGTTACTTCGATAATTTATGACTTCATTATGAATTCCTTGGACAGCTCTGAGGCAATACGACTTATACTAGCGTCTATAGACTTCAGCCTTGTACCAAAGTGCCTCTGGGTTGACATCACTCCGAAGGAAACGTCTATTTTTGTTGATTCATTACCAGGACACATTTGCTCATGAGTATTATTGTAAGTGTTTGGAAATTGTAGGGCGTTTAAAAATATTGCCTATGAGAACTTCAGATCATTATAGAGTAATATAAGAGCTTATTCTTTCACGGCCGGCCACACGATAGTTGCTCTGTCCGAAAGTCCGTAGTGGAGGAAGCTGTTCCTTGAAGACGCCGGGCGTAGATTCCGGTGAAACGTTGGGAGCTCCGAACTTGTTTTTATTACATTAGTTTAGTTTAAGTAGAGCCGGGCTGAGTGGCTCAGGCGGTTGAGGCGCTGGCCTTCTGACCCTAACTTGGCAGTTTCGTCCTGGCTCAAGCGGTGGTGTTTGAATGTGCTCAAATACGTCATCCTCGTGTCGGTAGATTCATTGGCATGTAAATGAACTCCTCCGCAACAAAATTCCGTCACCTCGACAAATTCAGGAAATCTCTTACTAATGTAAGTGTTTTTCGGGGATATTTCGATGACACAAATCACTATCTGATCTGTAGTGAACTAAGTATCTCTAAGCCTAGGACAGAGAAAGTGAAATCTGTCTGCAAACGAATAAGGGTATAAAATCTCCAGGACGAGTCAATTAGTCAGAAGTACATGGATATAATTCATGAGAAGTTTCAAACAGTGGACAGTAAGCAGGTTCAGGACATAGAAAGAGAATGGGTGGCATACAGGGATACTGTAGTATCAACAGCCAGGGAATGCCTAGGATGAACTGTGTGTAAAGATGGGGAAAAGCGAACATCTTGGTGGAATGACGAAGTGAGAGCAGCTTGTAAACGTAAAAAGAAGGCTTATCAGAAATGGCTCCAAACAAGGGCTGATCCAGACAGGGAATTGTACATAGACGAAAGAAACAGAGCGAAACAAATATTGTTGAATCCAAAAAGAAGTTGTGGGAAGATTTTGGTAATAATCTGGAAAGACTAGGTCAAGCAGCAGGGAAATCTTTCTGGACAGTAACAAAGAATCTTAAGAAGGGAGGAGAAAAAGGAAATGAACAGTGTTTTGGGTAATTCAGATTAACTTATAATAGATCCCAGGGAATCACTGTACAGGTGGAGGTACTATTTTGAAAATCTTCTCAGTGTTAAAGGAAATCTTCATGGTGGTGTCGTGAGCAACGGAGCTCATGGGGAGGAGGAAGAAGATTTTGATGAAATTACGCTTGAAGAAGTGGAACAGATGGCAAATAAACTTCATTGTCATAAAGCAGAAAGAATAGGTGGAATTAGACCTGAAATGTTGAAGAATAGTGGGAAGGCAGGGATGAAATGGCTTCATAGAATAATACGATTATCATAGAGTGTTGGTAAGGTACCTTCAGAATGGACAAAAGCAGTAATTTTACGTATCCATAAGCAAGGGAACAGGAAGGATTGTAACAACTATCGATGTATCCCATTGATTAGTGTACCAGGCAAAGTATTCACTGGCATCTTGGAAGGGAGAGTGCGATCAGTGGTTGAGAGAAAGTTGAATGGAAACCGGTGTGGTTTCAGACCCCAGAGGGGCTGTCAGGATCAGATTTTCAGTATGCGCCAAGTAACTGAAAAATGCTACGAGAGGAATAGACTGTTGTGTTTATGTTTCGTACATCTAGAGAAAGCACGTGATAGGGTACAGAGGGAAAAGATGTTCACTATACTGGGGGACTATGGAATTAAAGGTAGATTATTAAAATCAATCGAAGGCATTTATGTTGACAATATGGCCGCAGTGAGAATTGATGGTAGAATGAGTTCTTGGTTCGGGGTACTTACAGGGGTTAGACAAGGCTGTAATCTTTCACCTTTGTTATTCGTACTTTACATGGATCACCTGCTGAAAGGTATTGAACCCTTGAACTTAGAATTATGGGTTCAGTATAAAGTGGCAGGGAGGGATTCAGTTTGATGGAAATGCAGTAAGCAGTCTGGCCTATGCTAACGACTTGGTCTTGATGGCAGATTGTGCCGAAAGCTTGCAGTCTAATATCTTGCAACTTGAAATTAGGTGCAATGAGTATGGTATGAAAATTAGCCTTTAGAAGATTGAACCATGGTGCAGTAAAGCTAATGCAGTGAGCTCGCAGTTTCCATCTACAGTATTCTGTAAGAACTAAGTAAGCGCCCGGACGAAGCTGTCCTTACATCGGTCTGCTTTTCAGACCAACTTTGCTTTACGGGAGCGAGAGCTTAGTGGACTCAGGATATCTTTTGCATAAGTTAGAAGTAACAGACATTAAAGTAGCGAGAATGATTGCTGGTACAAACAGGTGGGAACTATGGCAAAAGGGTACTCGGAATGAGGAGATAAAAGCTAAGTTAGGAATGAACTCGATGGATGAAGCCGTACGCATAAACCGGCTTCGGTGTTGGGATCATGTGAGGCGAATGGAGGAGGATAGATTACCTAGGAGAATAATAGACTCTTATGGATGGTAAGAGAAGTAGAGGGAGACCAAGACGATGATGATTAGATGATGGTTAGACTTTCTAACAATTTAAAGATAAGAGTTACAGAACTAAATGAGGCCACAACACTAGTTGCAAATAAAGGATTGTGGCAACATAGTAAGTTCACAGAGACTTGCAGACTGAACGCTGAAAGGCATAACGGTCTATAATGATGTATGTATTGAACCCGAGTGACTTAGGCCCAAAGTCAATAATGATTTGATTTATGAAGGGAAATAGTACATTTATTGAAATACAGAAGTGTAGTTGAAAATACTTCATCTCTGTAGTGTTGAAATATGAGCTAAGGAACACGACAGACTGGAGCCTGACGGATTAGCTCGACACAACTACATTTAGTTGCTTCACAGCAGGGGAGCCCATTAGTTGGCGACCAGAAAAATACAAATCCACAAATAAGACTTGGTCAGAAAGAGAAGGGGGTAGTTTGAGACAAAGGAAGCTTGCAACATGAATAGTGCGCTGGGATATTTTGGGCGGACGGAAACTTCCGCGACGTCATGAATTCCAGGAAAGGTTGAATGGAAAAGTACAGTGGTTGCGAGGACATTCGCTAGCCTAGGTTCGGGCAGGTGGAAACTTAAATCACGTGACCACTTGCGGGCCAATCACAAAAGGTTGATGGAAGACTCAGGGATACCATCTTGAGGAATGATGGATGTGATATTCTAGTAACTTCAAAAGTGATCAGTAATAAATTATTGTGAGTACACGGAACGATGTAATGAACTTATTAGATGTCACGCATGGAAAAATAATCAATAATTATTGGCAAATTAAATAAATTGAAGGCTGGATTTCTTGGAAACCAGACAGCTTGAATGTCATTGGCTGTTTAAAGATAAAAATTTCATTGTTCCGTATTGAAATTATTGATGTTAAAAATTAAATAACTGGAAAGGAGGTTCAACCTATTCAATACTCAATTAATTGCATTGTAAGAGTGAGTAATATAAATTGCACCGCAATAAGTACGTAAATAACATACTGTGTGACGAACAGTACTTTGAGGGAATAGGTTAAACCTCCTTTCCAGTTATTTAATTTTTAGTGTCATTGGCTGGACGAAAACCACGTTGTATGGGACGCTTCCAAAGGCGCGAAATGTGAGGAGCTAAATCCACCCGTATCTCCTAAATCTATGATCGTTAGGAGTTCATATTTAATCCAGCAAATAAGCTAGAGAAGTGGATTAATTTGATATAAATTTTAACGTCCAATTCGGAGTGCAAGTGCCGATATTAAAAATCCACCCTCTCCCTCATGGGTATGACGTCAATGAATCCGCGAGGAAAAGCTTCATCCATATATACGGGCGCAAGGGATACTCGCAACCACACTTGAAATGAATCTCTGGACTGGAGCTGAACCGTCGTTCGCAGCTGACTTCAAATCCGTCGGGCGTACAGTAACTCAACATTTAATGGCGCGAGCATCCGCCAGTACTTATAAAATGTGATCGCGCCCAAGCAACATGAACTGGAAGTAGTTAACTTAGGACAGTGTTTGCCAGTTATAAATATCATAGTGAAGTCAATTAATTGCATTGTAAGAGTGAGTAATATAAATTGCACCGCAATAAGTACGTAAATAACATACTGTGTGACGAACAGTACTTTGAGGGAATAATAGCCTGTACTTAGGAGGATCGAACCGCTATCATGAACACTTCAAGAGGGCCGTATGAAACAGGCGTATCGCGTCGGACGACATAAATCGCGACGGGCGTAAAATTCGACACACCGTCGTACGTGTCCATGTCCATGTGTGCGGTAATTGGACGAAGCTTAAAACAGTGTAAAATATTAAATTTTTGGGTCTAGGGTATTAATTTGTTTTATAAAAGTAAATTTTTCAGTGTTAACATTGTCAATGGTGAAGTATTGTGATAATTAAGGTATTAGTGTGAAAATGGTAATGTGCCAGGAAATCATTTGTGGAACTACGCCATCAGGAATGGAGGAGTAGTACGGAGGATAGGGCCGAAAGGAGCCTCTCATCTGCCAAGCAGCAATGGATTACCAATAACTAAGATGAGTACTAAAATGTAGATAATATTTGGGAAATGTTAGCGTGATTGGAAAAATGGGGATAATTTGATTAGACTTGGTTACCTTCTGTAACGAGATGAGTCGCTTAACGACCCCATCCTAAATTTGTAGCACGGACAGTAGTAAGTAATAACAAGGTAAATAATCGGGTCTTTTTATGTATTCAGTTTGTTGTAGATGAAAATTTTGTAGATATAGGGTAGTACGTTAAGTCATGCATGCATTCATATTTTCTTTGTAGTCAAGAATAATTTTTTACATTTGATTTTGTTATCATAGTCAAATAGACCCGATATGTGCTTTTCTGTTTGTCAGTTTGACGAGTTATGTAATGACATTGAAGGAAAGTCCAGCCTTGTCATGCCAGCTGTGTTTTGTTGTTGATTAGTGTGTTCATATTTTCAAAGTAAAGTCGTCAAATTTGTGAGATGCGATATTAATAATTGTACCGGGCGGTACACCTCCACACCGCTAATTCAAAATGTGCGCCAGTTGAAACTCCTCTGTTGGAGGAAGTCTGAACTTTATCTACGCTATTAATTCTCTACTTTCTCTGAAGATGTCACCACATGGAAAACTTTGAGTTTTTGAACTGTGTCATTTTTGATGTGTTTTTGTTTCGCTTGAAGTAAGAAGTGTGAACTTTCTCTTCTAGAGGACACTACTGAAGATCAACAATAGTGCAACCTAGTGCGCAGTCAAAGAACTATTTTGTTGGAGAAATTTTTATTTCAAATGTTTGTTCTTTGCTAAATTTCCTTCTGTTATTGTTTAAGTTGGCTGTATACCCCTCTTTTTCCCCTTGTTTTAGATTTATCCAATCCCGAATTTCTTTGAGTTTTTCTCGACCAATCCGATGTATCTTCCCCCTACTTGGATATGTTTCTGTACCCTAGCCAATAAAGAATGTGCGGGAGGGTGTTTTCATTCCCCTAATGCCTAGAAACTTCTGCGAGAGGATATAAACTGCTGATTTTAGGGTCTCCGGGCCACTTCTGTTCCATCTTTCAGTGTATTAAGTACATAGCAGGAGGCGGGAAGCGCCTCTTTCCTCGGCAGCGGTCAACAACAAGGTAATGGCCGATTAATAACTTCTTTCTTTGCTTGCTCAGCAGTTTAACTCTCGGGGCGGGTTCTAAGCGTTCCACCATGTAACCTTTTCCTAAATGTAACTATTCTTTTCATATATTCTCTTTTAAAGCTACATACTGGGATAGAGAGTGCTATCCCTCTCGAGCTCCCACTCATATTGTTTTGAGGTGAACTTATTTTTCTCAACCTATTCTTCGATAACGTAAAACAAATTGTTCTCTTCTTAAGTCACCTCTTTAGTATGGGAATAGCCCTTGTATTAACGGCCTAGTGCCAAGTAGGTCTTAATCAAAGTGTATTAGGAGTGCAAGTTCGCCTCCTCTCAAATTGTTATTTTAGAGGTCATTTAATTAACCTTCTTTTCATTCTATAGACCTCAGTAGATTGGGTATTTTACCCCTGTGTTTATGTCCGTTGAGGACAACTTGAAGGTGGAGTTTGGTGTGGCCTGGGAGAGGCTTAAATTTGAGAGCGAGTGGCTCTTTTGAAAATTGAGTGTTGTACGCCTCGTGGAGGCTTTTCAGTGCAATTTGGAGCAAGGGCTCCTAGGCATGAATGGGGTTTTCTGCCCCTCTGTTGAAACTTGTGTTTGGGGTAAAACTGAGCTGATTGCCCAAGCAGTGTAAAGTCAGGGCGCGAAGCCCAAATTCTGTAAATATTGTAACTACCCTTTTGATTTGCTACTTTGTACCTGCCATGCTTGTTATTTCTTTGTTTTTGAAAAGAAAATATAACCTTGTTAAATTTTACATTAACTTTGATTCCGTAGTTTGAGACCCGTTCACGCCCGCACCTTCTTTCACGCATAACTACCACGGATATCTCCGTAACAAGTGGTAGCAGAGCGTGGTTGAATGGGTCTCAATTTAGCCCCTTTTGACGGCTAAACATTGTTTGTTCCGAACTCTAACTATTTTCCCAGTTGCTGGAATTTTTTTGAGTTTTTCAAAATTGTTCTGTCACCATGCCCGGCCCTCGCGATGTTCTCCATCTTAACTATTTGCGCAAGGAGGAGTTGATCTATGAATTGACTATTAGAAATGTACAATCTGGAGGCACGGTTGCAGTAGACACAAACAAGCTTAGAGAGTCCCTAGATTTGCCCATTTCCATCCCCAATTTGGGAGAGAAAGAAATTGACGACTCTCTTTCCACGATCACGGAGAATATTACTGGGCTAGCTTCTGTGGTTAGTTTTTTTGATGAAAATGATCCTTCTCCTAATCAAATTAAGCGTGTGCAAGCTAGGCTGTTTCATTTTTCAAATAGAGTTAACGATCTATTGTCTCTAAAGTTGAATGACGTTCAGAAGAAGGAAGCTAGTACGCTGCTTGAAAATATGTCTGAATTATCTAGCAAGGTCACTCAATTGTTAACAGGGGAGGTTCCTCCCAAAAGCGATCTACCCACCACAGTGAATGTAGGTAGCGAGGAAGAGCCTCATAAGGGAGAAGTTAATAGGATAACCGTTGCTGCTCAAACTATCTCTGCCCCATTGGACAACGAATCTGAACGTCGTGCATCGTTGAGTAACATCCGTTCGGAATTAACTTCCTTGCCTTTGAAACCTTTACCTACTATGTCACCCGGGTTTAGCAGCTTGCCTAATCCATTGGCAATGTTGCTCAGAGGTATCTCTAAGTTTTCGGTTAATACCACCAGTGAAGTAATTTCATTTTTAAGATTTCTGGTTGAATTTCAGGATCATGCACTTGTGTTTTCTCTTTCTCCATGTCAAATTTTGCAAATTATCTATCCGTATGCTATTGGTATTCTCTCAGATAAAATCGTAAGAGCCATTGCCGAGCAATCATCTATTGAGGATTTCCATGCCCACTTGCTAGCTAACTTCATCCCGGCTAGGGCCAGGTCCTCCCTTATTCAGAAGTACTATTATCGTGTACAGCGCTTGGATGAGAACTTGGCTGATTTCATACAGGACATTAAGTTTTATACTAGGGTGTTTGCTCTGCACTTCCCTGAGGACCAGATTGTACAGGCTATTGTAGAAGGCATTTCACCATCTTATAGGTCATATTTGTGTTTCGCGGCGTGCCCGCAAACTTTCTCTGAACTTGAAGCGTTGGCCGTCTCAGCGGAAGGAGTTAGGTACGCTGATTCTTTGCGTGTGGCAAAAGAACCCCCTCCTTCGTTTAGTAATACTCGGCCTCCACCTCGCCGACCAGTCACACCCCGTAAATGTTATGCTTGCGGGTCGCCTGACCATCTTCGCAATAAATGTCCATTGGTCAAAACTAGTAGGGCAAATAATGGAGCTGGTTCAGCACAAGGCTGTTTTAAATGTGGGGCTTTCTCACATATCGCCAAGAATTGCCCAAACTCGAATAGCACCCCCTCCTGCTCAACTTCTGGTGCAAATTCTACCTATGCCAATAATAAAAAGTGACTAGTGGCTTCGGCTGAGTCGACTAATCCATCTTCCCGAGACTCAGCCCCTGGTAAACAGGTTGTAAATTCAGGGAACGAGCAATTTTCAAATTTATCTTTTGAAGGTCCCAAAGAGTGTCTTAGGATTGCGGCGGATTCCCCCGCACCGGTTCCTTTTCTTAAGATCGAGTTAAATAACGAGCCTATAACAGCTCTCTTAGATTCAGGCAGTGTTTGTTCGATTATTTCGGCTGAATGGTATTCTAAATTGAAATCTGTTTGTAAACTACCTGACTATGTCTCATCTCCTGTTCAATATGTTTCGGCTAATTCATCCCCATTAGAAATTCTCGGTTCCTTATATATCAAAATTCGTATTTTTAAATTCACATGGAAAGTTAAATTGTTTGTGGCCAAGCTCTTGTCTTGCCCCATTATATTGGGAGCGGACTTTATTTCTCACACTGGTCTTGTGCTCGATCTTCAGAGTAGGTCTTGCACTTTCAAATTTGCCTCTAATTGTAACATCCCTTTATTAAAGTGTAATTCTGCATTATGTTCTTCTATTTCGCCTACCCAGGATGAGATGTTGTTAGACCTTAGACATCTACCTGAGGAGCAGGCTGATAGTATTCGCAAATTGTGTCAGTCGTTTCCCGAGGTGTTCTCTGATACTCTTGGTGTTACTGACCTGATCGAATACAAAATTGAGGTCACGGATTCGATTCCTGTCCGTTTTCCACCGTATAGGCTATCTCCACCTAAAATGAAGGCTCTGAAAGAAATTATCGATCAGATGTTGAAGGATGGTATTATTAGGCCCTCTAAGTCGGCGTATTCTTCGCCTATTTTTCTAGTTCCGAAGCCCCAAGGAGGCTTCAGGCCTGTCATTGATTATAGGGCTCTCAATCGGAAGGTGGTGTTGCAATCTGTGCCCCTTCCCGACCTTCATTCTTGTTTTTCATGGTTTCGTAAGGCCAAGTTCTTTACTATCTTGGACTTGAATCAGGCCTACAATCAAATTCCCCTTGCCGAAGAGTCTAAACACCTTACAGCGTTTGCCACGGACTGGAATTTATATGAATACAACCGCGTGCCTTTCGGGCTCCCCACGGGAGCAGCTGTACTCACTAGGCTACTAGATAGGGTCTTCTCCGACATCAAATTTGAGTACTTATATCACTACTTGGATGATGTCGTCGTATTTTCAGAGACTTTTGAAGAGCATCTAGATCATCTGCGAGAAGTTCTCGATCGCCTTCGTAAGGCTGGGTTAACTGTTAAGTTGTCCAAGGTTGCCTTCGCTAAGCCCTCTATGTCTTTCCTAGGGCATATTGTGTCACCTGATGGTGTAGCTGTCGATCATTCTAGAACACAGGCCATCCGTGATTTTAAACCTCCCAAGGACATTAAAGGCATCGCCAGGTTCATTGGTATGGTGAATTTCTTCAGGAAGTTTATTCCTAACTTCGCTAATAGAGCGGCACCCTTAAACCTTCTTCGTAGGAAAGGCATCAAATTTGAGTGGGGACCTTCTCAACAAGCCGCTTTTGAAGACCTTAAATTAGCACTTTGTAATGCCCCTGTACTTGCTATGCCTGATTTCTCGAAGAAATTCGTCGTCCAAACCGACGCGTCGTCGTCAGCAGTAGCGGCAGTCCTTCTTCAAGAGACTGAACTAGGGAGGCGACCCATCGCCTATGCATCTAGGACTTTGTCGGCTCAAGAAGCCAAGTATTCCATCTATGAGCTCGAAGGTTTGGCAGTCTTATTCGCCTTAGAGAAGTTCCGTCTCTATCTGGAACATGTTAAATTCGACCTGGAGACAGATAATCAAGCCTTAAGCTGGGTCTTAGGTAGGCCGCGTCGTACTGGTCGTATAGCCCGTTGGGCCATCCGTATTTCTGCCTTCCAATTCGATGTCAGGCATATCAGAGGTACCGAAAATGTTGTTGCTGATGGACTCAGTCGTATGTTTTCAAACGACGTTGAGATCCATGAACCGGTCGACCGTTCATCACCTCCCGAGTCCACACTATTTGATGTTAATACCATCTTAACGGATGCCCCCATGCTCTTTAGGGATATCGAGAAATACCAACGTGAAGATCCGACGCTGGCTCCGATAATGGAAACCCTTTCTTCTGGGGAACATGTTGTCCCTATGTTCTGCGGAATGGTGTTTTATGTTGCCCTTCGAGGCATGATAAGATGATGAAGGTTTCCGTTCCATCTGTTCTTGTGCCTATGATCTTCAAGTACTATCATGAGACACCATTAGGGGGGCATCTTGGAAACTTTAAAACTCGTGAAAAGATTCGTGAAAGGTTCATTTGGAAAGGTAGGGACGGTGAAATCCGTGAACTAGTAAAGGCTTGTAAATCCTGTTTGATTAGTAAACCAACCATGTCCACCAAGGTAGGCCTTTTGTCTTCCCATCAAGCGTCGCGCCCCATGGAACGCCTGTACATTGATTATGTAGGACCCTTCCCCCAGTCAAAGGGTAATGCTAACAAGTTCATCTTTGTATGCGTAGATGGTTTTACCAGATTTTCTTGGTTATTTCCGACTAAGCTGGCTACCGCTCAGTCCACCATTACTTGCCTAAATTCTATTTTTGCTTCTTTTGGTCCGTGCCAATATATTGTGTCTGATAACGCTAAGGCGTTTACATCAAATCTTTTTCGTAAATTCTGTTTTGATTTATCCATCTCTCATGTAACTACTTCCGCTTATTACCCTCAACCATCTCTGGCTGAACGGGTTAATCGTAATCTCAGGTCCGCACTTATTGCCTATCATCATGAAGATCATTCCAGGTGGGACACGTCCCTGCATTGGTTAGCTTTTGCTTTGAATTCGGCGGTTCATGAATCACATAAATTCACTCCAGCCTCTTTAATGTTCAAATTTGTTCCCAACTCGCCGCTCTCTAACCTCTGGTCTCTGAGTTACATTCTACCCGAGACAATAGATCCGGATAACATTAAAGATCTTTGGAAGAAGGCTAAAGCCAATCTTAAGGTATCTCATGAAAAGGTTAGGGAAAGGTATGATCGTGGACGGAGACCCACCACTTTGAAGGTAGGTGACCAGGTGATGGTCAAGAACTTTGTTCCCGCGGGCAAGCTTGCCCCCAGATTTCATGGGCCTTGTATCATTCTCGATTTTCTTACGCCAGTTACGTTGTTAGTAAGCAATCCAGCCACCGAGAGGATATTTAGGGTTCACCTGTCACAGCTGAAACCGGTGTAATTTCCGTGTTAACTTGCTTCATATTATTTTGAAAGGAATATGAAGGTTATATTTTTTTTGAGTTTCACTTTTAAGGCTTTCTGCCCCTTCTATAATATTTTGTTTTATATGTAAGCATTTGTGTGAAACCTCCCCCGATTTGTTAAACTGCCATTCTGTCCTTGCCTCGGCCATTACCACGCTCCCGTCTCCTGCTCCAATATACACTGTGGCTTGATTGCATTGAATGCCATGGACAACTGCACGCCGCTGACCCCTCAACCTTTTCACTAAGACTGTGCCCTCAAAAAAATGATGATGGTCCAACAATATTCTGCCGCCTAGCTTTAATGTTTCAGTGCCCCCGCAGCCGCGCGGCGCTGTGCCGCGACTGGGTTCGAGGACGGGCCCCCTCGGCCCCAGCGAGGACGACATGTGCACGGCGAGCCGGAGCTCTCCTCCCGGCCAAGGCTGATGTGCGGCGCACGACCTGCTACTTGCCCGCAGCCTGTATTCCTTCACCGCGGGCGCGGCGTGTTTCAACACCACTGCTCCCCTCATAGTGCGGGCGAGCGGTATCTCAGGGTACTTGAGGGGTCCGAGCGGCCTCCCTTTGGACGCAAGCTGCAACGGCTGGTCTGGCCATTCAACTTAATCAACATCAACTACATGGACAGTTACGATAAGCAATGACTACACTTGGGAATTCAACAGCAATATTTGGTGGACATTGCAAAATTTTTCATCACTTTTAGTATTAAAAGGTTATCTTCAGAATTCTACTTCTACAAACTTAAAAACTATACTTCATCTGCAACAACAAAATTTTGAAACTAAATCAAACCAAACTAAGAAAATCTTATAAATTTTTTTTGGCAATTAATCTCCATATCTACATCAAAACTTGGACCTTGTTTTCAAACCATTTCATGTGTCACCCCGGGAGGAACTTTTGGGGGGGGGGGGGAGGTCTGTACCGGGCGGTACACCTCCACACCGCTAATTCAAAATGTGCGCCAGTTGAAACTCCTCTGTTGGAGGAAGTCTGAACTTTATCTACGCTATTAATTCTCTACTTTCTCTGAAGATGTCACCACATGGAAAACTTTGAGTTTTTGAACTGTGTCATTTTTGATGTGTTTTTGTTTCGCTTGAAGTAAGAAGTGTGAACTTTCTCTTCTAGAGGACACTACTGAAGATCAACAATAGTGCAACCTAGTGCGCAGTCAAAGAACTATTTTGTTGGAGAAATTTTTATTTCAAATGTTTGTTCTTTGCTAAATTTCCTTCTGTTATTGTTTAAGTTGGCTGTATACCCCTCTTTTTCCCCTTGTTTTAGATTTATCCAATCCCGAATTTCTTTGAGTTTTTCTCGACCAATCCGATGTATCTTCCCCCTACTTGGATATGTTTCTGTACCCTAGCCAATAAAGAATGTGCGGGAGGGTGTTTTCATTCCCCTAATGCCTAGAAACTTCTGCGAGAGGATATAAACTGCTGATTTTAGGGTCTCCGGGCCACTTCTGTTCCATCTTTCAGTGTATTAAGTACATAGCAGGAGGCGGGAAGCGCCTCTTTCCTCGGCAGCGGTCAACAACAAGGTAATGGCCGATTAATAACTTCTTTCTTTGCTTGCTCAGCAGTTTAACTCTCGGGGCGGGTTCTAAGCGTTCCACCATGTAACCTTTTCCTAAATGTAACTATTCTTTTCATATATTCTCTTTTAAAGCTACATACTGGGATAGAGAGTGCTATCCCTCTCGAGCTCCCACTCATATTGTTTTGAGGTGAACTTATTTTTCTCAACCTATTCTTCGATAACGTAAAACAAATTGTTCTCTTCTTAAGTCACCTCTTTAGTATGGGA
Source organism: Anabrus simplex (assembly GCF_040414725.1). Taxonomy (NCBI): domain Eukaryota; kingdom Metazoa; phylum Arthropoda; class Insecta; order Orthoptera; family Tettigoniidae; genus Anabrus; species Anabrus simplex. Next base: position 1,226,286,736 of record NC_090265.1, on the reverse strand, counting down.
ATAGCCCTTGTATTAACGGCCTAGTGCCAAGTAGGTCTTAATCAAAGTGTATTAGGAGTGCAAGTTCGCCTCCTCTCAAATTGTTATTTTAGAGGTCATTTAATTAACCTTCTTTTCATTCTATAGACCTCAGTAGATTGGGTATTTTACCCCTGTGTTTATGTCCGTTGAGGACAACTTGAAGGTGGAGTTTGGTGTGGCCTGGGAGAGGCTTAAATTTGAGAGCGAGTGGCTCTTTTGAAAATTGAGTGTTGTACGCCTCGTGGAGGCTTTTCAGTGCAATTTGGAGCAAGGGCTCCTAGGCATGAATGGGGTTTTCTGCCCCTCTGTTGAAACTTGTGTTTGGGGTAAAACTGAGCTGATTGCCCAAGCAGTGTAAAGTCAGGGCGCGAAGCCCAAATTCTGTAAATATTGTAACTACCCTTTTGATTTGCTACTTTGTACCTGCCATGCTTGTTATTTCTTTGTTTTTGAAAAGAAAATATAACCTTGTTAAATTTTACATTAACTTTGATTCCGTAGTTTGAGACCCGTTCACGCCCGCACCTTCTTTCACGCATAACTACCACGGATATCTCCGTAACAATAATAATAATAATTCATGAGATATTCTAATTTTAGTGAGCCGTGCATAATAATAAAATTTAAGTGATAAGGTGTTGAGCTTGTCGGAAATCATTTAATGACGGGATGTCGTTTTTAATTCGGAATTAAAGTGTGTGGTAATTTAATTTGATCAATTAATAATACTGAAATTTAATATCGATGCTAATAATCCGTACATGTTAATACATGTTAATGAACGTGTGGTTTAAATTACGGTCCAATATTTTTTTTTACGAATAAATGTCGTGTCTTAAATTTGCAATTCAGTAGCCGGAACACGTAGGACTAATATTGCGAAACCATGATTGTCAAATTTTGGTAAATATAATTTCAAGATGTTACGATTATTTGTGGAGAACGAACTAAGGCGTAGATCAAAATGAGATAGAAAAATGTTAAAGAATCTACAGTCAGATAATAAAAGGTCGTACGATGTCAGAAGTGAATAAATAAGTCACTTGATAATTCTGTGAGATATAAATGAATCAAGGAATATTGAGATAGAAAGGGATATAAATTCCGTACGAGAGACACTTAGGATATTGAAATGAGTGTAAAATGTACGGGCAGTGTCACAGAGAAATACTGAGTTACGTAGCGGGTAGAATTCAAACCCGTGACAGCATGTACCAAATAAATAGACTGCACCGCTATTCGTCGAGATACTACGGATCTAAGGATAATGAGAGTTCAGGTTCCACATAAATGATCGGATATTGTAATCATTGTAATGACGAGTGATGACAATCATGATGGCGTGATGATGATAATAATAAATATTGCAGATAAAGGATTGGACCGCCTTAATTAAATGAGCGTTGATAAAGATGTTAAACGGGAATCTAAATGAGAATATGCAACCGATAATAATAGTAACAATGTTAGGACGATGTCAAATCGTCGCGGTCAGGTTAATAATTGTTACCGTGTTTTTGTGGTAGTTAGAGGTGAAAGAAGGTGCGGGGTGGTGAATAGGTCTCAAGCTACGAAAGTAAAATTAATTTAAAATTTAACCAGGTTATATTTTCTTTTCAAACTCAGAAATAACAAGAATGGCAGGTACAGAGTAGCAAGGCAACAAAAAGCAACAATAGTATTTACAGGTTTTGGGCTTCGGGCCCCGAACTTCCAATTCTCGAGCAGTTAGCCCGAATTTACATGTACATAAGGTTTAGCAAAGGGGCAGAAAACCCCAATCATGCCCAGGAGCACTTGCTCCGAATTACACAGTGATACCTCCTAGAGGCACGCAGAAACAAATTGCAAAAGAGCGATCCGCTCTCAAAGATTTAAGCCTATCACAAGGCCACACCTAACTCTACTTTCAAGCTGTCCTCTAAGGACGTAAGCACAGGGGTAAAATACCCAACCTACTGAGGTCTATTAAGCGATAAATGGATAATTACATGACCTCTAAAATACCAAATTGAGAGGAGGCAAACTGCACTCCTAATACATTTGCTTTTAAAACCTAATCTGGCTCTAGGCCACAAATGCAAGGGCTAATCCCATACTAAAGAGGTGACTTTAGAAAGAAACAAATTTACATAATGTTAAGGAAGAATAGGTTGAGAAAATAAGTTCACCTCAAAACAATATGAGTGGGAGCTCGAGAGGGTTAAGCACTCTCTATCCCAATATGTAGTTTAAAAGATAGAATAGATACAAGTTTCTTTTCATTTTAAGGAAGGTTACATAATGGAAAAACTTCGGACCCGCCCCGAGAGTTAAACTGCTGAGCAAGCAAGAAAAGAAGTAATTAATCGGCCATTACCTGGTTGTTGACTGCCGCCGAAGAAAGAGGCGCTTCCCGCCCCCTGCTATGTACTTTACACACGAAAAGATGGAACAGAAGTGGCGCCGAGACCCTAAAATCAGCAGTTTATATACTCTCGCGGAAAGTTCGAGGCGTTTTAGGAAGGAAAACACCCGCCCACAATCTTTTATTGGTGGTTAAAGAAAACCCCTACACAAGATGAAGAAGAAACACATCATTGGTGGAAAATTAATTTAAGAAATTCGGGATTGGCTAAATTCAAAACAAGGGGAAAGAAAGGGTTAATATTGCCAACTTAAACAATGACTGAAAGAAATTTAGCAAAGAACAAACTTTTGAAATTAAATTTTCTCCAAAAAACAGTTCTTTCACATCGCACTAGGGTGCACCATTATAGTTTTTCAGTAGTGTCCTCTAGAAGAGAAAGTTCACACTTCTTACTACAAGCAAAACAAAAATACGTCGAAAATGACACGGTTCAAAAACTCCAAAATTTCCAGGTAGTGACATCTTCTGAGAAAGTAGAAAATTAATACCGTAGATAAAGTTCCGACTTCCTCCAGCAGAGGAGTTTCAACTGGCGCACATTTTAAATTAGCGGCGTGGAGGTGTACCGCCCGGTACAATAATAATTTTCATAATAATAACAGGAATGATGTCGTTGGTTGATCAGTGAAATAATTGTAATTGCGACCGATATCCTAATGCATTTTTGGCGGAAGTGACCGGTTCATTAATAATAATAATAATCTTGAGTGACATTAATAAGAATAATAATCTTGAGTGACATTAATAATAATAATAACATCTTGAGTGACGTTAATAATAATAATAAAATCTGGAGTCACCTATTCATTAATAATAATAATAACCACAAGAGGAATATACTAATAATAATAACAGTAATAACCATTTGTGTTTGCGTCCCGCATAATAATGACGATATTAATCAAACGTGACAGTGCCAGGAACCGTTGAGTATAATAATGATAATAATAATAATAATAATAATAATAATAATAATAATAATAATTTCAAGGATGATAATTTCGTGGATAAATGAATATTCTGACAATAGTGAATTAATTAATTGGTGACAACATCCCTCTACTCGTATGTTCGAATAATATGAATAATAAATATTATAGTCATTTGTTACCTCGTTATTGTACGGTTTCCGCACGGGACAGGTTACAGTAATACTTAGTGTGTTTGTTTACTTCGCTTGTGATGCGAGGGGAGGTCTTCGGCACGGTATTTCCCACCGCTTCTCGTTATCTCATCTGTGGCAGTAGTCTACTGAGGCTACTTTGTAACATTTCAGATCATGTGTAAATAAAATATAAATGCTAATTCAGTGGTATGGCATCAGCTGGACATCGTAAGATAGGAACTGTCCGTGTAATCCATTTTTCGTAATTCACGAGAAACATTACCCAGTCCGAGTACCGGTCTCGGAAAAATGTATATAGCCGGGGTACGTCATCTTAGTTAAATCGAGAAGCCGACCGTAACATGAGTTATGCTCGGGCTCCCGATAGAAGGAAGCTATATCCTTGAACAACGGTTCGATTCAAATGGAATCGATCCATAAGTTATACTCCAATTGTAATTTCTTTCAGAAGCAACCCAGCAACATATTGATACCACTTGCAGTATAGCAAGTGGATAACACAGCGAAGCTTGTCTGATGTAATCCTACCGCAGGCTGCCTCTAAGCGATGTTTCTAGTCCTCTGGAGTTTTAAGTGGTTTCTAGTGTAACGAATTGTGATGTACTTGGGATATTGGTTTGAAGCGCAGAATAATATCATCCTTTTAAGGTTGTACAGATTGAGAGTGTCCGCCTCTGTGGTGTAGTGGTTAGTGTGATTAGCTGCCACCCCCAGAGGCCCGGGTTCGTTTCCCGGCCCTGCCACGAAATTTGAAAAGTGGTACGAGGGCTGGAACGGGGTCCTCTCAGCCTCGGGAGCTCAAGTGAGTAGAGGGGGGTTAGATTCCCTCCTCAGCCATCCTGGAAGTGGTTTTTCGTGGTTTCCAACTTCTCCTCCAGGCAAATGCCGGGATGGTACCTAACTTAAGGCCACGGCCGCTTCCTTTCCTCTTCCTTGTCTATCCCTTCCAAACTTCCCATCCCCCACATGCCCCCTATTCAGCATAGCAGGTGAGGCCGCCTGAGAGAGGTACTGGTCATCCTCCCCAGTTGTATCCCCCGACCCAGAGTCTGAAGCTCCAGGACATTGCCCTTGAGGCGGCAGAGGTGGGATCCCTTGCTGAGTCCGAAGGAAAAACCGACCCTGGAGGTTAAACAGATTACGAACGAACGAACGAACGAACAGATTGAGAGTTGCAACAGAAGACTGTGGGTTCGAATCCCATATCGGCAGCCCTAAGGTATTTTTCCATTTACGTGTTTTCTAATTTTCACTCCAGACAAATTCCGGACTATACCTTTATTAGAAACCAAGCCAAACTCCGAATAGCAATGGCCTGCCAAGCGACCGCAGCTCAGCACGAAAGCCTGCAGATTATGACGTATCGTGTGGTCAGCGCGACTAATCCTCTTGGCCGTTATTCTTGGCTTCCTAGATGGCGGCCACCATTTCACCGTCAGATAGCTCCTCAATTGTGATTACGGAGGCTGAGTGGACTTTGAACCAGCCCTCAGATTCGGGTAAGAATCAATGACTTGGTCGGAAGTGAAACCCGGGGCCTCCGGATAACAGGCAGGCACGCTGTCTCTACACCGAGGGGCCAATATACCGTTACAACAGCCACGGTGTTTTTCTTTTTCCTTTTAGTTCTTGTTCATCCCATTATAACCTATCAGATTAGTGCGACGATAAACTGCTATCGTACAAAATCAAGTGCGAGGCAGGTAGAGGTAGCCCATGTTCACCAAGATAGTACGCCCCGTGGTGGTGGGGGGCAGAGTCGAAAGTGAGTTTCGAACCAAATTCTCTTCTCAGTTTGAGGTAAAAGAGGTCTCTGATCGAAAATATGCCCACTAATTCAGGTCGTCCACAGACACCTCACTACACTGATTTTTTAAGTACTTGTGTTGTGGATGAGTATCGGCATTTCGGTTTCAGATTCTCAGCGCACCGGGCGAGTTGGCCGTGCGGTTAGAGGCGCGCGGCTGTGAGTTTGCATCCGGGAGATAGTGGGTTCGAATACCACTGTCGGCAGCCCTGAAGATGGTTTTCCGTGGTTTCCCATTTTCACACCAGGCAAATGCTGGGGTTGTACCTTAATTAAGGCCACGGCTGCTTCCTTCCAACTCCTTGGCCTTTCCTATCCCATCGTCGCCATAAGACCATCTGTGTCGGTGCGACATAAAACCACTAGCGAAGAAAAGAAAAGATTCTCAGCGTCACGGAGACGTCTTCTACGCCAGATCGCCATCTTTAACTCTGCCCTGCTGCGTGCTGTAACCTTGCTTATGACAATTCAACACAGGAAATTACACTTGCACAAAATTACTAAATTAATAAGACTCACGAATGGTTACGCATTTTCGTAATGATTTTAAGAAGTATCAAATAATTAAGTGGCTACAGAGAATGTTTTTCCTTGATTCAATGACGTCCTTCACCGCGGGGTCTAAAATATACGTCAGCAGAGGTTCAGGAGGCTACTATTCTTCTGTGTCCTACCAGTTTACCTCTACTTGCCTCATTCAAATTCATTCTATGCGGCAACTTCTGTTAGAATAAATTATAATGGTGATATTGATATATTCTGTAACCAGGTGCGTTTGAAGTCAATTGCAAGCAATCTTACAAATAGCCTTTTGTTGTTTCTCGAATGCATGAGCAATGTATTCAAATTCCTTGTCTATATGTATTATATTATCTTGCTTTCTTGACTAACAGGATTGCCAGGATTGACAATGTTAACAACATTTTATCAAAAGGATACAGAATTAATTTCATTTTCAAAAATTTAAAAAAAAAACGAGCTCGATAGCTGCAGTCGCTTAAGTGCTGCCAGTATCCAGTAATCGGGAGATAGTGGGTTCGAGCCCCACTGTCGGCAGCCCTGAAGATGGTTTTCCGTGGTTTCCCATTTTCACACCAGGCAAATGCCGGGGCTGTACCTTCATTAAGGCCACGGCCGCTTCCTTCCAATTCCTAGGCCTTTCCTATCCCATCGTCGCCGTAAGACATATCTGTGTCGGTGCGACGTAAAGCAAATAGCAAAAATAAAAATAAATCTACAATTCTACTCAGGTACGAAGACAAATGCATTTTGCCACGAAAAACGGAACAACACACATCCGAAAGACAAGAAACAAAATTAATATGTACTAGAAGATGAATTAAAAACACAGAAAAGTAAAAAATCTTTTAAAAACATTACAAACATTAAAAATTAATCATATAAATGATGGCACAAAGTATTGTACCCTTGTTGAGTGGTGGAGTTAAGAAATCTCCCGCGCTTACTTAGGCTATCCTTCTTCTTGTAATGCCTTCTCCATTCCTGGAGGTTGTCCACAATGACAGCGAAGTCTGCGCGATGATCGGATGTCCTAGCCAGTCCTGTCCATTCCCGCATGTTCCTCAGCCAAGAGCGTTTTCTTTGACCGCGACCTCTACGTCCATGAATTGTACCCTGTATGGTATATTTTAGTAGTCTGTAATATAATATGCCCAAGGAAAACTGTTTTTCTTTTCTTGATTGTGCGTACCACCATTCATTCCCTCTTCATGCGTCTGAATACAACAGCATTGGAGATCTAGTCAGTTCGTGAGATCCGTAACATCCTTCGGAAAACCGACACCTCGAAGACATGAATTCTTCTACCGGTGCTACATTTCAGGATCCGTGTGTCAGCGCCGTAAACAGCATGCGATAACGTTATGACGTGTCTCCAAGCTGGGGCTTCCGTCAAACAGTGGATTCCACATTTTCAGAAACTTTGTATTTAGTTATTTACTGAAGAAAGGGCACCTGAGCCGAGGCTCTTATCGGTGCAATACAACTGACAGAATTTACAAAATACTTACAATACAAAAGCAAAGCAAAGCAAAGTAAAGTAGTCTCCGTATAGGCCATTAAGGCCCTTGGATGGGTGGAAGGTAAAGGCTTCCACTATCCGTAACTACGGCACTTCATGGGGTAGAGTGGTTAGCTCTACGCCCGCCGCCTTTGCCCCCAGGAATTAACCTGGTACTCATTTTTTGTGTAGGCTGAGCGAACCTCTGGGCCATGTGCACCTCCGGAAGTGGAAATCTCATTACTTAAATTTTACGACTTCCTGACGGAGATTCGAACCCTCGTCCTTCCGGGCGAACCGAGCACGCCTTTACCGCCTCGGCCAGGCAGCACCAACTTAGAATACAGTAATGCCTTATTTTCATAAACGTTACAGCCTTAGAGAATAATAATAATACGGCGCAGAAACTGGAGGTTCAGAATATGTGATCTGCAGATCTGCATTTAAAATACAATACACTTACTTTGCTGACAATATAAAGGTACAATTTGGTGCATGCTGAGTATTGATATCGAAGGCTGCTTTGATCATCGACAGCCACACCATCAGCTTTCATTCAGGATGTGGAAACACTTTGTTTCGTAAGTTAGAGAATTGTTAGTGGATTCAAATACAAATATTGTGAAAAAATGAACCACAAGTCTGTGGTGATAACTACCTCCCAGATGCTCCAGCGTAAACAAGGCATGCTGTTTTGCTGAGGCGCAGTCCACGCGACCTTTAAGAAACCCCAGTTGGGACTGAGGAGGACCAAGTCACGTGGATCGTTGAATCTGTACAGAGTGTCCGAGAAGTACCGGAAATTTTCCAAATAATACGCGAATCAGTGTGGCATCGATGTGAATTGTACCACCAAGTTGGAGGGGGACACGTTTAGAACATCCCCTCTGAGCTACTGTACGTTTGTCCATTTCCACTGCCGGAGGTTAAAATGTAAATCAAAAGCAAACAGTTTGGCAGACTTCTTTTACATTTTGCTTTATGTCGCACCGACACAGAAAGGTCTTATGGCGACGATGGGATAGGAAAAAACTGGGAATGTGAAGGAAGCGGCCGTAGGCTTAATTAAGGTACAACCCCAGCGCATTTGCTTGGTGTGAAAATTGGGAACCACGGAAAACCACCTTCAGGGCTGACGACACTGGGGTTCGAATCCACTATCTTCCGGATGCAAGCACACAGCAGCGAGCCCCAACTCGCCCGGTGGTTTGTGTTCAAACTTTTGCTCATATGACAACCATAAACCGAAATGGCATTTTACTGAAACGTGATTTGATCATGAAGTATTCAAATTCAGACAGATAGGTTCTTTTTTAACCCGTAGTGAGGCACGCTTAATTGTGTAACGCTAGTGGTTGCATGTCGGTCGTTTCGCAGCCTTTGGTTTTTTGTGCCGAAATTTCAGGCTACATCGCATACATGGTTAATAGAACCTTGTAGGGCATAAAGGGGATTGAAAAAATGAAATACAGACTGTTTCAAACAATGCCACGATTTTTTTCTCTTAGGATTGTTATCGCCGCTTCTTGCTGTGTTCGTAGTAAACTAGAACATGTAGATAATAAAATACTTGTTTAGTAAACTTGTCCTGTTTATGGCGTTATCCCTCCCTTAAACAAAATCCCATCAATATCTGATAAATCACTCCCAACGTTAGCTTCCTCATCAAAAAAGTCGTTATCTGCGTCCGTGTTATAATCATATTCTTGCAAAATATCTTAATTCTCCGCCTCTCTTCCATTAATTTCGGCTTATCACGGATCACTCGTTAAGGGTTCATAAAATCGAGGAAGTCCGCAAGCTATAAAGAAAATGTACAAACTCGAAATTGCTGAATGAAAACACTCCACCGCTAACAACTCCCTACAAGGAGCGCCACTGTCTAAACGACCGACCCTGTGTTTATCAACACTGCGCTCAAGAACAAAGCAAATATAAATAATATCGACCATAATTTATCATCATCATCATCATCATCATCTGTTTACCCTCCAGGTTCGGTTTTTCCCTCGGACTGAGCGAGGGATCCCACCTCTACCGCCTCAAGGGCAGTGTCCTGGAGCTTCAGACACTTGGTCGGGGGATACAACTGGGGAGTATGACCAGTACCTCGCCCAGGCGGCCTCACCTGCTATGCTGAACAGGGGCCTTGTGGAGGGATGGGAAGATTGGAAGGGATAGGCAAGGAAGAGGGAAGGAAGCGGCCGTGGCCTTAAGTTAGGTACCATCCCGGCATTTGCCTGGAGGAGAAGTGTGAAACCACGGAAAACCACTTCCAGGATGGCTGAGGAGGGAATCGAATCCCCCTCTAATCAGTAGACCTCTCGAGGCTGAGTAGATCCCGTTCCAGCCCTCGTACCACTTTTCAAATTTCGTGGCAGAGCCGGGAATCGAACCCGGGCCTCCGGGGGTGGCAGCTAATCACGCTAACCACTACACCACAGAGGCGGTCGATCATAATTTATAATTTACAAAAGGAACATAAGCTACATTACGAAACAACACTTTAGGAATGTTATCACTGACAAGGGGGCATTCCCTACTCGTCACCACCGATTTCGCTCAAATTTGTAGAACATGCAGGGCTTGGCTAGAAATGACAGTACCCGAAGTGTTAACTCCAGATGGCCAAGAGTATATAAAATAAAAATAAAAATAAAAATGTTCACGCGGCTCTCGCACCGTATAAGCCACTTACCTTAGTACGAACGCCGAGCAGTTGTTGGCGTACCTGTAAGAGCTTGGACTAGTAATTCGATGGTCGTGGGTTCAGCTCCCCGTGTGGGGAGTATTTTTTCAACTTTTACATTATTCATTTATTTTAATTTATTTTATTTATATGCAAAAGGCATATGGAACGTTCTTTTTCATCATCATCTGTTTACCCTCCAGGTTCGGCTTTTCCCTCGGACTCGGCGAGGGATCCCACCTCTACCGCCTCAAGGGCAGTGTCCTGGAGCTTCAGACTTATGGTCGGGGGATACAACTGGGGAGAATGACCAGTACCTCGCCCAGGCGGCCTCACCTGCTAAGCTGAACAGGGGCCTTGTGGAGGGATGGGAAGATTGGAAGGGATAGGCGAGGAGGAGGGAAGGAAGCGGCCGTGGCCTTAAGTTAGGTACCATCCCGGCATTCGCCTGGAGGAGAAGTGGGAAACCACGGAAAACCATTTCGAGGATGGCTGAGGTGGGAATCGAACCCACCTCTACTCAGTTGACCTCACGAGGCTGAGTGGACCCCGTTCCAGCCCTCGTACCACTTTTCAAATTTCGTGGCAGAGCCGGGAATCGAACCCGGACCTCCGGGGGTGGCAGCTAATCACGCTAACCACTACACCACAGAGGCGGACGAACGTTCTTTTTAATGAGCGCAAAATTGTAGAAAATTTGAAGTTGCGAACTCTCCCGACGTGTCATAGAAAATCTTTTTCTCCTTTACTGGCTATCCCTCTTCCTTGGGGCATGTGCCATAAACGTGAATAGTCGTTTCGCAGTAAGATTTGTTTTCACCTGACAAGTGAAGGTTGCTCCTGGCGGCTGTACACAAACAATAGATTCTTGGCAGAGGTAGAAATATTTTATTTTTACCTTTTCTATGCCTTTTGCGTGTAAATAAATAAATAAATAAATAAATAAATAAATAAATAAATAAATAAATAAATAAAATGATTTTTCATCTCTTTGCGTAATTAGAAAATGAATAATATAAAAGTCGACAGAAGAGAAACAGTCTCCACACGGTGAGTCGAACCCACGACCACCGAATTACCAGTCCGAGCTCTTACCGCTTCGCCAACAATGCGCGGCGTGCGTACTAACGTAAGTGCCTTATACGTTGCGAGAACCGCGTCAACATTTTTATTTTTACAGCGCCGGCCTCTCACCGCTGGGTTCCGTGGTTCAAATCCCGGTCACTCCATGTGGGATTTGTCCTGGACAAAGCGGAGGCGGGACAGGTTTCTCTCCGGGTACTCCGGTTTCCCCTGTTGTGTAGTGGTTAGCGTGATTAGCTGCCACCCCCGGAGGTCCGGGTTCGATTCCCGGCTCTGCCACGAAATTTGAAAAGTGGTACGAGGGCTGGAACGGGGTCCACTCAGCCTCGGGAGGTCAACTGAGTAGAGGTGGGTTCGATTCCCACCTCAGCCATCCTCGAAGTGGTTTTCCGTGGTTTCCCACTTCACCTCCAGGCGAATGCCGGGATGGTACCTAACTTAAGGCCACGGCCGCTTCCTTCCCTCATCCTTACCTATCCCTTCCATTCTTCCCATCCCCCTACAAGGCCCCTGTTCACCATAGCAGGTGAGGCCGCCTGGGCGAGGTACTGGTCATACTCCCCAGTTGTATCCCCGACCAAGAGTCTGAAGCTCCAGGACACTGCCCTTGTGGCGATAGAGGTGGGATCCCTCGCTGAGTCCGAGGGATAAGCCGAACCTGGAGGGTAAACAGATGATGATGATGATGATGATGATAAATCATTCCAGCAACACTCTCCAATATCATTTCATTTCATCTGTCAGCCATTAATCATTGCCCCAGAGGAGTGCGACAGGATTCGGCAGCCGGCACAATTCCTATCCTCGCCGCTAGATGGGGGCTTCATTCATTCCATTCCTGACCCGGTCGAATGACTGGAAACAGGCTGTGGATTTTCATTTTCACTTTTATTTCCTATACGCTTGGCCACCTTGAGTTCCCACTTCGGGTACTTTCATTTCTAGCCAAGCCCTGCATGTTCTAGAAATTTGAGCGAAATCGGTGGTGACGAGTAGGGAATGACCCCCTTGTGAGTGGAGGGAAAACGGCGGTGAAGAGACCGACGCGTGACCAACTGAGGGTTAAATAATTTTTACTGGTATCAAACGCCATAGTCCGCCTCTGTGGTGTAGTGGTTAGCGTGATTAGCTGCCACCCCCGGAGGTCCGGGTTCGATTCCCGGCTCTGCCACGAAATTTGAAAAGTGGTACGAGGGCTGGAACGGGGTCCACTCAGCCTCGGGAGGTCAACTGAGTAGAGGTGGGTTCGATTCCCACCTCAGCCATCCTGGAAGTGGTTTTCCGTGGCTTCCCACTTCACCTCCAGGCGAATGCCGGGATGGTACCTAACTTAAGGCCACGGCCGCTTCCTTCCCTCATCCTTACCTATCCCTTCCAATCTTCCCATCCCCCTACAAGGCCCCTGTTCAGCATAGCAGGTGAGGCCGCCTGGGCGAGGTACTGGTCATACTCCCCAGTTATATCCCCCGACCAAGAGTCTGAAGCTCCAGGACACTGCCCTTGTGGCGGTAGAGGTGGGATCCCTCGCTGAGTCCGAGGGAAAACCCGAACCTGGAGGGTAAACAGATGATGATGATGATGATCAAACGCCATAACAGATTGTCTACCAAGCGACACTTCTATTGCTCGACTACAATGCGCGTCACTAAGTTCATGGGCCATAAAACTTCACCTCTGCTTTGAAAAATCCATATAATCATCTTTTGAATAGTGGCTGTCATCCTCGACCCTAAGCCGGGGTGAGTGAACTTCCGTTGCGAATATGGATGAGAAACGTTGCTATCCTTATTAACAATACAAATGAGTTGTAAAATGTTTTAACTTCCCCTACTACTTCCTTTCTATACACCAACTGTCGAATGTTTCTCTTTGCAGGCATCTTACCGGTCTTATTCAACGGAGCAGAATGGACGCGCTCGAAAGAATCCACAGGGGATACGAAGTAATTTTCAACGAACTGAGCGGTGAGTATCGTAAATCTTACACTATATATCTGATAAAGTAGAATTCATTTCCTAATAGTTTTTTAGCTACATGTTCAGGCACGTCATTTTCGAAATTCTCCGTGGTTTCCCATTTTCACACCAGGCAAATGCCGGGGCTGTACCTTAATTAAGGCCACGGCCAATTCCTTCCACTTCCTAGGCCTTTCCTATCCCATCGTAGCCATAAGACCTATCTGTGTCGGTGCGACGTAAAGCAAATAGCAAAATAGCAACAAAAAAAAAAAGCTTTTTCGAAATAACGGTAAACACGTCTAGAAATATTTTGATCCTATTTTGAGGTATCTTACCAAATCATACGATTCTGGTTAAGAAAATATTGGTAGAGGTTTTGCACATTAAACCAGTAAGGTCAATTCAAATCGAAATATACTTATTTTGCGATAAATTTGTAACTCCAGCAAAATTCGTAAAACAATATTCCTTCGCATTGGAAAATTGGTTCCCAGAAATGGAAGAGAGTAAACAGATGAAGAAGAAGAAGAAGAAGAAATAAGGAGAAGAAGAAAAATTGGAAGAACCACATTTTTCAAGCAGCATTTGCTTTTGAGAAACTATGCGTTTTTTGCAGTCGTTGTTCTGGAATTATGGGGCTCCAATTATCCACATTCCCATTTGCTGGTTTTAAATATATCAGAAATAACGGGTAGGATGATTGTAATAGCTGCAGGACATGTTGGTGAAGTAGCTACCAAAATTAACGACGGATTTAGTAACGGAAAAGTGGCACTCTTCTTGTGAAATATCGGTGCCTTGTTTGTAGACAAAATTGAAAACATGTCGCCAAATGATGGCAACACGTTATTTGTACTCTTGAATGATGTGTACCATTCAATTAATATAATTTAGTCAAGGTATAAAAATGTTTCCGTTATGAGAGTGACAAAGCGCAAAATTGTCTGGCTTTAAAACATTAAAACTGTCTGATATTATTGATATATACCGTATCTTGATTTTAAATATACTGAGTGGTACAGCTGCCACCATTCACTCATTAATTTTATGCAACCCACAGATTATACACTAACCTCTTCTTCTTTACCTGTTTATCCTCCAGGGTCGGTTTTTTCCTCGGACTCAGCGAGGGATCCCACCTCTACCGCGTCAAGGGCAGTGTCCTAGAGCGTGAGTCTTAGGGTCGGGGGATAAAACTTTGGAGGAGGACCAGTAACTTGCCCAGGTAGCCTCACCTGCTATGTTGAACAGGGGCCTTGTGGGGGAATGGGAAGTTTGGAAGGGATAGGCAAGGAAGAAGGAAGCGGCGTGGCCTTAAGTTAGGTACCATCCAGGCATTTGCTAGGAGGAGAAGTGGGAAACAACTTCCAGGGTGGCTGAGGTGGGAATCGAACGCCCCTCTACTCAGTTGACCCCCCGAGGCTGAGTGGACCCCATTCCAGCCCTCGTTTCATTTTTTAAAATTTCGTGGCAGAGCCGGGAATCGAACCCGTGTCTCAGGGGGAGGCAGCTAATCAAGCTAACCACTACATCACAAAGGTGGACAAGTTAAACCTTAATTAGGAATGCGTTTAAGAGTATAAAAATAAAGAGCTCGCAGCAGCATTCAAACTCTGAACCCCACGAAAAATCACATGTTGACCACGATTAGTACCATGTAGTCACTCCAGGCGACGGACAGTAGGTTCACATCTCCGTACCAATTAAATACTCTACGCTATCGCTTCGAAACTGATCTTGTATGTTGCATGTTCTGAAGTCGAATGTGCAGACAGGTTTACTTTGCTGCAAACACCACAGTGTGCTAAAGAATCATGCTTCCCTTAAGCCCAGATAGTTGTGACCATTCCCTACGTGTAGAGTGTGTACCTATCACTTGGTTACATGAGTCCAGCGAAATGTTTTAGGTGGTATTCACGATGAATTTGTCCATAGCCGGTGCTCATGTGGTGATAACTATTATGTCTATTTTTATAACTTCCTTAGAAGAATTTCTGAGACTTCGAAAATGTCAAATCTTCGTAAAGGATGCCTACGCGAGTACGAAATGAAAATTTTATAAAGGCGTGACTCAACAACGTTTCGAACACTCACTGCTCCATGTAACTTACCCAAGTATATCAAACATGCCTAATTCCGCGCAGCTACTTCCAGCATGATCGTTTAGCCCTTACAACTCTGTATTCACGAGGAGAGCATAAGTTCTCACTTCGTAAAGTTACTGATGTGTCACAGCCTTATGGTCCGGTTTTATGACTTTATTGAACACTGCAGCGGTATTAATTACATGGCGTAAGCTATCACACCAGTTGTACAGCATTTGCGTGTCATAGATTATAAAATACTGTGAAAAACACGTTTCTATCAATTTAGATGTGATGAAACTATACAAAATGGCGGTGAATTGACGTGTCTGTAATTGGTCCTAACCTATCACGTTTTCTATGATACGTGACCAACCTTTTCTATGAAAAGAAAATGGCCTCTTGAACCAATCAGGTGTGCAATTCTCTACTGACAGCTAAAGGAGTGGCCATGGTTTGTACAGTACAGTAAAATTTAGTAAAAATGACTGGGATGTTGTACTCCGCACTACATAAAATGGTACAGTGTTTTTGAGATGGGCCTCACTTACTGCCCCTTGTATCATTTTTGCATTGTACGGGGAGGTCTATATCGGCTAACTGCACATACAATTTCTGTAAGATATTGCGCAAGATGAGACTAAGAAATATTTAATTGCTAGCAGGTATGGTCGATATAGTTCTGGAACAAATTGAAGAAAGCCTCAGTCAAAATTTTGAAACAGGGCACTAAAATTAATGCATCTGACCTTTGAAAATGCTTTGTCAAAGTTCACTTGTGTTGCCTGTTCATCCGTTGAAGCAGAAAGGTATTTACAATGACTAATGAAAGAGAACTGCATTGGAATATTTATTCTTTCACAAAGTAAAGAGTGAACATAAGGGCGCAATCGTAATTATAACGTGGTTTCCCAATTTCACACCAGGAAAATTCTGGTGTACGCCTCTGTGGTATAGTGGTTAGCGTGATTAGCTGCCACTCCCGGAGGTCCGAGTTCGATTCCCACCTCAGCCATCCTGGAAGTGGTTTTCCGTGGTTTCCCACTTCTCCTCCAGGCAAATGCCGGGATGGTACCTCACTTAAGGCCACGGCCGCTTCCTGTCCTCTTCCTTGCCTGTCCCATCCAATTTTCCCATCCCTCCACAAGGCCCCTGTTCAGCATAGCAGGTGAGGCCGCCTTGGCGAGGTCCTGGTCATTCTCCCCATTTGTATCCCCCGACCCCATGTCTGAAGCTCAAGGACACTGCCCTTGAAGCAGTAGAGGTGGGATCCCTCGCTGAGTCCGAGGGAAGAGCCGACCCAGGAGGCTAAACAGATTAAGGAGAAGAAGAAGAAACTTCTGGCGCTGTACTTTATTTAAGGCCACGACTGCTTCCTTCCCACTCCTAGCCCCTTTCTATCCCTTCGTCGCCATAAGACCTCGCTGTGTCGCTGCGACATAAAGCGGATTGTAAGAAAAAGTAAAGATATAACGCATTTTACAATCTAATGACCTCAATAAGGACTATAATAATAAAAAGGATTATGAATGATTATCGATATTGTTGATACTTATATGTTAACAGCTATTTATGAATAATTTTATATAAAGCGAAATTGAAGTAATATTGCAAGTTCTATTTAGCGATAAAACGCGAGAAATTATTTCGTTTTGCCAAATCCTTCATAATTTAATGCGAAAACATCATGACTCTAGCTACTAGCTACACAGCTCCTCATCCAGTTGGCGTGTGTTTGATTCCTTGGTTTCTGAGGAAGATTGGGACCGGGTGCACGTGAAGGTAAAGACTTACTAGCTTATAGATTAATTCCCCACGCGCATAATATGCATACTTCTGGTTTTTGATATTTTCTTTCTTCCCATACATAACTACAATAAATTATGAATACATACACTAACAGGGAAACCTTGGCTCCTTATCTGAAAGGCCAGGGTCGAGATTTTCGGTTAAGAGTGTCCTGGGCTCGATTCCTAGCTAGTTCAGAATGTTTAACCACGTTAGATTAATTCCTCTGATCCCAGAACTAGGTATTTTTCTTTGCCTCAGTGCACACCTCTTCACTTACACACAATACAGCACACTACCAAAACACAGAAAAGCGCACTAGTCAATAGATCCCTCCGCACGGGGTTGAT
Organism: Anabrus simplex; assembly: GCF_040414725.1. Classification (NCBI taxonomy): domain Eukaryota; kingdom Metazoa; phylum Arthropoda; class Insecta; order Orthoptera; family Tettigoniidae; genus Anabrus; species Anabrus simplex. The sequence goes on along the minus strand of NC_090265.1, from coordinate 1,226,269,400 downwards.
ATCAGAAAGAACATGTGGCCGTAAAACGCGTTCAAATACTTATTTATGACGTAATTTCCATCCGTGACCACACGAGGGTGAGGAAACAAGCGAAGGAGGAAGAGGCCACGAGTACGAACATCAGAGACATACATGTTATCCGACTTTATGTCGACAAACAAGAAACATAGGTCCCACCCTTCGGATACAAACAATATTATGTCGAACAATCAATCATCAGTCAGTCACTACTGATCTGAATTTGGCAGTCGCCAAGGCATATTCTCCATCATTTGTTTACCTAGTCTTCTCTAAAATAATTCCAAACTTGAAAATTGATCGTAAATCTCTCTTGGTAACTTATTCCAATCCCAAAATCCTCTTCCTATAAACGAGTATTTGCCCCATTCTTTCGAATTTCAACTTTATCTCCATATTGTAATCTTTCTTGCTTTTAAAAACACCAAAGAAGTAAAAAAGAAAAGTCATCTCCGTACAGGGCACGAAAGCCTTTGGAGGCGTGGAAGGTAAAATCTTCCCCTATCCATAATCCCGGCACTTCACGCTGTCGAGGGGTAAGCTCTACGCCTGGCTGCCGTTGCCACCAGGAATTAACCTGCTAATAATTTTTGGTGTAGGCTGAGAGAACCTCAGAGCCATATGCACCTCCGAAAGTTCTAACCGGTTTCTTAACTTGTCGACTTCCTGAAGGGAATCGAACCCACGTCCTTCCGTGCGAACCGAACACGTCTTGATCACCTCGACCAAGCAGCCCCTTTTAAAATCCCCACTCAACGTTGTTCGTCTACAAATGCCATTCCACGCCATTTCCCCACTGACAGCTTGGAACGTACCGCTTAGTTGAAGAACTTGTCGTCTTTTTCCCAAGTCTTTCCAGCACAAACTTTGCAATATTTTCGTAACAATATTCTTTTTATAGGAAATCACCCGTAACAAAGAGTGCTGCCGTTTGTTGGATTTATTACAGTTCACGAATAAAGATTTCCTGGTGAGAATCCCATAGACTCGAACCATACTCCAATTGTGTCTGACAAGTGGCATATGCCCTCTCTAGTATATACTTACTATAACCCATAAATACCTTCACAACCATATGAAGAAATATGCAGCCTTTTCGTACAAAGCCGTTTATGCTATTGCCCCAATAAAGATCTTTCCTTATAGTAATAACTTGGTACTGAGCCCTTATTGGCGTGCTCATTTAATTGATCATTCATTTATTGACAGTACAGTGAATATTTTAGAGTCTTAGTAACTTGTAGGCACCGAGTCACGGGTTTCACAATTTCAACATGAAGCTTGGAGCCGAGGGTCTAATTGTTCGCAAGCTATATTAAGAAAGCAGGGTTTCTACGTGACGCACCTGACCTGCTCGTGCTTGTTTTAGAAAAAGGAAATAATGGAAGACAACGGCGTGGACGAACGGACCACATTTCCGAAGCCCGGCGAGAGCCTAGGATATCATACGACATGTGTTTGAAGTCAGCGTTGGGGACGCGATCATTTAAACCAACGAAAAGGTAGCATCATTCCGATATTGGCTATGTATTGGTTAAAGCGAGAGATGGCCGTGAACGAGCATACAACAGCGTCTGTGGAGGCGAATTAATAAAAGTGACCAAGGCGTGGACTAACTACCCTTATTTTCAGGAGTCTTCGAAGTAGTAACGTCGTGAGAAGAAGTGTACTTCCGGCGAGTGTGGAGTCAGGTATTATGTGTATTGATCATGTGAAGAATTTCTATCATTTAGCTCAATACGCCCAGACTTCACTTAATTACTCAAGATTTAGGAGTGAGCTAAGGATATTTGTGGACATGAGGCCCTGTAAAAACAATGCCGAGAAAATAACTTTAACTTTATGAACTAACATTTCAGGGTGGAATTGAACTTTGATAAATTTGCATGTTAGTGACTTCAAATTTCAGACGGAAAGAACAGTTTTGATATGGAAATTTACGCGCATAGTTGCCTGCCTATTTAAAGTAGATTTTCCGAGGACACGAACGCCACAGTTTCTAGGCAAGCATTGTGTACTGTTTCCAGATGTTTGAACTGTGATATAGTAGAGCTGAAGTGCGGAGTGAGTGGGGAATTCACCTAGATACGGTGTTAGATAAGCTGTGAGTTTTTTTACGGTCACTGGAAATTACCCCGATTGTTGTACATACTATAGCAACTAGCAGGTTGTATTGACTTAGTTGTAATACCGTGAATGAACGGAATGTTCTAGTCAAGATCCGAGCCCGCAGAAACAGGAAGACGCAGGGAGAACACGTTTTCTACGCCAGACTGGAGGACCACGGACTGAACGAGTTCCAATTTGAAGGCGTCGCATTCAATATGGTCGGCTAGAAGGATTGGGAGCGAGCTGACCGCAAGCGGGTGGCCAAATCAACAAAATACGAGTATTAGATTTGCAATGTAATAATGCATTTGTGCATTAGCTATTTGTTGGAAGGACTACACCCCATTTCAGTAAATGTAAGGAAGATTGTATATTTAAATGTAAATAACTGCAAATTGCATGAGGACCGACTGCATGAGGTCACTGCTCTTCTTTTTCTTTTATTGAGATTTTGCAGCTGAGTTGTTAACGTCATTCTTTTTAAAGTCAGTTTCTTGCTTTTCGTTTTTTATTATTGCTTTGTTTTCCTTTGGTGTTTGAGACGCAGTGAACTTCTCAGGGCTTAAATGTAAATATAATAAGGTTCTAAATGAAAGTAAGGAAGGACTAGATTCATATGTTAATGGGATTTCAAAGTGTACGAGAACATGCCATCATGTTTTCTCTGATTTATTGCATGAAGTGCTGATGAGAATATGTGATGGTGGAGCCTGGATCCGTAACTTTTGTTAGTGTCATCTTCATGATTATTTGAATGTAAATATTGGTGTGAATTAGTGATTGGTTCACGATTTCCATCGATCACAGTTTCGTATTCCAAGTACGGAATATTAGAACCAGTTTTCTTTAAAGCTTGCTATTGTTATTATTAATGGGATTTTCTCGAGTTGAACGGGTAAGATTTTCAGACATGATCTATGTCTTTGTGGTAATTTCTCAGTTTCCAGTTAATGTGTTATTACAGAGTTAGCCATTTTATTTTAAAGTTTAACATTATGAGTGCGATTGCTCTGGTATGTGACCAGCCCGGTATTGTTAATTTTCTCTTGACAGCGAAGGTTACACAACGTCATTAATATTTGTATCAGTTTTGGCAACTTTAGGACATGTGATATTTTGTGTGATGATGAGTAAGTAGACGCGTTCCTCATTCTCAGAGGCCTGCATTTTCATGTTTGAGTAACTTGCCTCGGGTAGGCTCGTGAGCAGCGTGTGTTAAGGGTTGGATCCCGGATGTATTGGTATGTACTGCAATTTTGGGAGACTGAATATCCGCTTTCGAGTCATTCCGCCGTGTGGTAGGCGAAGATGATTTGTGTTTCTACCGAGGAGAGTTTTATTTTAGCGGCCTGTTTATGTTGATTTTATTGGTGTTTGTTCATGTCACTACGGTTGGTGTTATAGACGAGAATTTTATATCGCGATGCTTAGCTTTGACTTGTATTTTATGATATGACTGCGTTGAGGATTATTTGTGTCATGTAACCTTCTTCAGAGACCAACGTTGAGTTTTGTGTCATGTAATTTATTTCAGGAAACAACGTTGATTTATGCGTGACGTTGTAAGATCCACCGGATGATTGGTTTAGCGTCATGAAATCTAGTTCAGAAACCTACGTTGAATAGGAAGTGATTGCTCAAAGTGTAAAATGTATCTCATTAATATTTTCCATCGAGACTTTGTGTGAGTGAGAGTTGCCTAAATGCGGCATGATTTTCTTGGCGATGCCAGGAAAATACGACGACATGCTTTTGTTCTTTTATGTGTGTATAGTGTGCCATTTATGTGATCTCTTGGGTGTGCTGTTCCGACCCACAGTTGGTTTCTTGTGTTCATTAGTATACTCATTTTCGAGGTATATACAGTGATAGGTTAATTTACCACTCAGCGTATGATTCATTGTGTACAGTTAGATTAGTTATTTTCACCCCAAAAATTTTTCTTCCTAAATGTTACGTATGTGTGACTGCATAAACTTGTTAAAATGGAATATATTTTTGATCCTCAAAATAAACTCTATAAGCAGTGAGAATGATCTGAGTCATGTACATTTTTTATCGCATTTGATGATGTTTGCTACATACTTCGGCATTTTCTTGTTTATTTAATAAACATGTTCTCCTCTAAACTGGCGTCATGCCTCGCCTTGTATCATTTATAGCTATTAGTTGAGCTCGTCTTGTCCATATTAGATGTATATTCCCCATAAAATCCAGGGTGTAATTTTAAGTTATTTTTGTTTCTTTATTTTTTTCCATCTTTCTTAACCTGCTTACCCTCCAGGGTTGGTTTTTCCCTCGGACTCAGCGAGGGATCCCACCTCTACCGCCTCAACGGCAGTGTCCTGGAGCGTGAGACATTGGGTCGGGGAATACAACTGGGGAGAATGACCAGTAACTCGCCCAGGCGGCCTCACCTGCTATGCTGAACAGGAGCCTTGATGGGGGATGGGAAGATTGGAAAGGATAGGCACGGAAGAGGGAAGGAAGCAGCCTTGGCCTTACGTTAGGTACCATCCGGCATTTGCCTGGAGGAAAAGTGGGAAACCACGGAAAACTACTTCCAGGATGGCTGAGGTGGGAATCGAACCCACCTCTACTCAGTTGACCTCCCGAGGCTGAGTGGACTCCCGTTCCAGCCCTCGTACCACTTTTCAAATTTCGTGGCAGAGCCGGGAATCGAAACCGGACCTCCGGGGATGGCAGCTAATCACACTAACCACTACAGCACCGAGGCGGACAAGTTATTTTTCATTGTTGGAAATAAGCATGCTTGGGAGCGGCTTACTAGCCGGGTGCAGATTACCTTGATGGTTGTAAGCGGGGACAGTACTTACAACGATCCCCATCAGCACAGTAATTAAAAAAGAGAGGACTTTTTATCTTCGTGAAACTTATAACCTGTCTATACACTCCGTTTACCATCATACCATCGTCTGCTGTCCATCTCACAACATTGTCGAGGTCTGTTTTACACTCGCTCACAATCCTGTATCTCTTCTGTTATTCGGTACAGTATAACATGATGCACAAAACGCACCGCTGATTCAAGTTCTTTACTAGTATGTATGTTGGATATTCAGCCCGAAGGCTGGTTTCCCGTTGGTTTCCACACCGAGCCAGCCGTTGCTATTACATATCAGTCTGCAAAGCCCACTGAAATGCATGCACCAACCGACCCTATGAGCGATATTTTCACTCCATTCATAACAGGGACTGGCTGCATAAGGAATGGTATTACTAGCATCACTCATACCTCAGTCACTTTCATGTTGTCAAAGCCAAGGATGAGACTGAGACAGATCTATGAAAGTAACAAATTTGATATAGCCTATACCAGAAGGCATAGTGCACTGTAAATACTACATCTCGCCAGCAAAGGCATTTACTACTATCATTTGTATAAATAAGAAATAATGAATTCGTTATTCGAACGGCAATTTGCAATGGAATATATGATTTCTCCATGAATGTGTGCATAGTTCCACGTCTAAATTTACACGTTCACTGCTGTATGTTCAAATGATATTTTTCTCTGGAAGTATTTATAGGGTCCGCTCTGTGGTGTAGTGGTTAGCGAGAATAGCTGCCACCTTCGGAGGCCCGGGTTCGATTCCCGGCTCTGCCACGAAATTTGGATAAAAAGTGGTATTTTTTATTTATTGACCTTAGCAGTGGCGAACTTGATGATGATGCTTGTTGTTTTAAGGGGCCTAACATCGAAGGTCATCGGCCCAGTGGCGAACTTAGGGCTCGTAGCCCTCTCTTACACTTAACCACATAATTAATTTACAGATAATACATGCACAAAAATTGTACTATTCTATTATAAAATCAAATACAAGTTAAAAACTACAGATTTGGACAACATATAATGAAGAAGTCCGCCTCTGTGGTGTAGTGGTTAGCGTGATTAGCTGCCACCCCCGGAGGCCCGGGTTCGATTCCCGGCTCTGCCACGAAATTTGAAAAGTGGTACGAGGGCTGGAACGGGGTCGACTCAGCCTCGGGAGGTCAACTGAGTAGAGGTGGGTTCCATTCCCATCTCAGCCATCCTGGAAGTGGTTTTCCGTGGTTTCCCACTTCTCTTCCAGGCGAATGCCGGGATGGTACCTAACTTAAGGCCACGGCCGCTTCCTTCCCTCTTCCTTGCCTATCCCTTCCAATCTTCCCATCCCTCCACAAGGCCCCTGTTCAGCATAGCAGGTGAGGTCGCCTGGGCGAGTTACTGGTCATTCTCCCCAGTTGTATCCCCGACCAAGGGTCTGAAGCTCCTGGACACTGCCTTTGCGGCGGTAGAGGTGGGATCCCTCGCTAAGTCCGAGGGAAAAACCGAACCTGGAGGGTAAACAGATGATGATGATGATGATAATGAAGAAAGAAAGCAGAGTTCAACAAATAAAATAGAATAAAATTCGGAGCGTACAGATAATAAGAAAGAGACAAAGTCATAATGAAGATACAAACTGAAAAAAAGGCAATGCGTAAAGAGAACACTGTAATAAAGTAAATGGAAATATAAGTTCGTTCGTTCGTAATCTGTTTACCCTCCAGGGTCGGTTTGTCCCTCGAACTCGGCGAGGAATCCCACCTCTACCGCCTCAAGGGGAGTGTCCTGGAGCTTCAGACTCTGGGTCGGGGGATACAACTGAGGAGGATGACCAGTATCTCGCCCAGGTGGCCTCACCTGCTATGCTGAACAGGGGCCTTGTGGGGGGATGGGAAGTGTGGAACGGACAGACAAGGAAGAGGGAAGGAAGCGGCCGTCGCCTTAAGGTAGGTACCATCCCGGCATTTGCCTGGAGGAGAAGTGGGAAACCACGGAAAACCACTTCCAGGATGGCTTAGGAGGGAATCGAACCCACCTCTACACAGTTGACCTCCCGAGGCTGAGTGGATCCCGTTCCAGCCCTCATACCACTTTTTCAAATTTCGTTGAAGAGCCGGGAATCGAACCCGGTCCTCTGGGGTGGCAGCTAATCACACTAACCACTACACCACAGAGGCGGACGGAAATATAAATATGGCTATAAAAGTGATCTAAGTACATGGGTAAGAAGCTAAATATTAATGTACATTACACTATAATAATAATAATGATAGTAATAATAATATGTACATTTACACTATAATGATAATGATAAGGGTTGGAACGGGACCCACTCAGCCTCGGGAGGTCAGCTGAGTAGAGGTGGGTTCGATTCCCACCTCAGCCATCCTGGAAGTGCTTTTCCGTGGTTTCCCACTTCTCCTCCAGGCAAATGCCAGGATGGTACCTAACTTAAGGCCATGGCCACTTCCTTCCCTCTTCCTTGACTCTCTCTTCCAATCTTCCCATTCTCCGCAAGGCCCCTATTCGGCATAGCAGGTGAGCCCGCCTGGGCGCGGTTCTGGTCCTCCTCCCCAGTTTTATCTTCGACCCAATGTTTCATACTCTAGGGCACTGCCCTTGAGACGGTAGAGGTGGGATCCCTCGCTGTGTCCGAGATAAAGACCTACCCTGGAGGGTAAACAGATTAAGAAAGAAAGAAAGAAAGAAAGAAAGAAAGAAAGAAAGAAAGAATTATTATTAGGTCAACTATGTTTAGTACGATAAATCAGATTCAAACCGGGACTATAATGATAATGATAAGGGCTGGAACGGGATCCACTTAGCCTCTGGAGGTCAGCTGAGTAGAGGTGGGTTCGATTCCCACCTCAGCCATCCCGGAAGTGCTTCTCCGTGGTTTCCCACTTCTCCTCCAGGCAAATACCAGGATGGTACCAACTGGAACGGGATCCACTCAGCGTCGGGAGGTCAGCTGAGTAGAGGTGGGTTCGATTCCCACCTCAGCCATCCTGGAAGTGCTTTTCCGTGGTATCCCACTTCTCCTCCAGGCAAATGCCAGGATGGCACCTAACTTAAGGCCATGGCCACTTCCTTCCCTCTTCCTTGACTATCTCTTCCAATCTTCCTATTCCCCGCAAGTCCCCTATTCGAAATAGCAGGTGAGGCCGCCTGGGCGCGGTTCTGGTCCTCCTCCCCAGTTTTATCTTCGACCCAATGTCTCATACTCTAGGGCATTGCCCTTGAGGCGGTAGAGGTGGGATCCCTCGCTGTGCCCGAGGTAAAGACCTACCCTGGAGGGTAAACAGATTAAGAAAGAAATAAAGAAAGAAAGAATTATTAATAGGTCAACTATGTTCAGTACGATAAATCAGATTCAAACCGGGACTAAGCGAGGACGACTTCCGCATGTATGGTACGGTAAGTTCCTTGTCCAAAGCAGGGCAAAATTGCCTTCGCTTCCAAGTTACATACTGTACCTAGTTCCTCTGACCGTGGTGCTGCGACGGGAAAATCACGAAATCGTTTGTTGATTACATCACTCTCATTATCTGCTCTATCGAAAAAGTAAAATTACTGTTTTATTCTTCCCGGAAACCCACCTTGAAGAGACCCTGAAGTGACATGCACCGAGTGTCTCACGCAACTCCATCTAACAATTCAATATTCGCAAAAATCTCCTCATAATCCGAAGTATAAAGCAATAGTGCGAAGTACGATAATGCTGAACCAGCAGTAGTCGCGTAAGTGCGGCCAGTATCCAGTATTCGGGAGATAGTGGGTTCGAGCCCCACTGTCGGCAACCCTGAAGATGGTTTTCCGTGGTTTCCCATTTTCACACCAGGCAAATGCCGGGGCTGTACCTTACTTAAGGCCACGGCCGCTTCCTTCCAATAGCAAAAAAAAAAGATAATGCTGAAATGGTTCATGTTTGTGGGTTACTGTAGTCACGTCCTAGTTCGTGAACCATGGGCAACGGCTGAGTGGCCTAGTAAGTGGTCCTGAGAGTCGGGGTACAGTTGCTATGGAATGGGAGTGGGCATCTCGGACATATTCTGAGTCGTGGCCCTCCTTGTGCTCAGGCGGCTAGGACTATACAATTCACCGGTGGTCCATAACCCGTTAGAGGAGAGATCCTCACTTGGACTATGTGCAAGTAGGGCAGCATCCTGCTTCATGAATTTACCGAGCTCTGAACACTTTAAGCAAGCCTCGGACCTATGGGAGTAATGGAGTCCCACTCCCATTTGACAGGCGAGGGACTCCTTGGAAACAATTTGGCGAACGAAATGGAATTCGATGGGGAGCTATCAATATTAATGGGGCTTATGGAAGAAAGAAGGTAGAACTGGCTGAGTCAGCAAAGAGGATGCATCTGGATGTGCTAGGAGTAAGTGATATTCGGGTAAGGGGAGATAATGAGGAGGAGATAGGAGATTATAAAGTGTACTTGACGGGTGTTAGAAAGGGAAGGGCAGAGTCTGGGGTAGGGCTCTTTATCAGGAATACCATTGCACGCAACATAGTTTCTGTTAGGCACGTAAATGAGCGAATGATGTAGGTAGATTTGTCAGTTGCAGGAATTAGGACAAGAATTGTGTCCGTGTATTCACCATGTGAGGGTGCAGATGAGGATGAAGTGGACAAGTTTTATGAAGCATTGAGTGACATCGTGGTCAGGGTCAACAGCAAGGATAGAATAGTGCCAATGGGCGATTTCAATGCGAGAGTTGGGAATAGAACTGAAGGATACGAAAGGGTGATTGGTAAATGTGGGGAAGATATGGAAGCTAATGGGAATGGGAAGCGTTTGCTGGACTTCTGTGCTAGTATGGGTTTAGCTGTTACGAATACATTCTTCAAGCATAAGGCTATTCACCGCTACACATGGGAGGCTAGGGGTACTAGATCCATAATAGACTATATCTTAACAGACTTTGAATTCAGGAAATCTGTTAGGAATGTACGAGTTTTTCGCGGATTTTTTGATGATACAGACCACTATCTGATCTGTAGTGAACTAAGTATCTCTAGGCCTAGGGTAGAGAAAGTGAAATCTGTCTGCAAACGAATAAGGGTAGAAAATCTCCAGGACGAGGAAATTAGACAGAAGTACATGGATATGATTAGTGAGAAGTTTCGAGCAGTAGACAGTAAGCAGGTTCAGGATATAGAAAGTGAATGGGTGGCATACAGGGATGCTGTAGTAGAAACAGCAAGGGAATGCCTAGGAGCAACTGTGTGTAAAGATGGGAAAAGGCGAACATCTTGGTGGAATGATGGAGTGAGAGCAGCTTGTAAACGTAAAAAGAAGGCTTATCATAAATGGCTCCAAATAAGGGCTGAGGCAGGCAGGGCTTTGTACATAGATGAAAGAAACAGAGCGAAACAAATAGTTGTTGAATCCAAAATGCAGTCATGGGAAGATTTTGGTAATAACCTGGAAAGGCTAGGTCAAGCAGCAGGAAAACCTTTCTGGACAGTAATAAAGAATCTTAGGAAGGGAGGGAGAAAGGAAATGAATAGTGTTTTGAGTAATTCAGGTGAACTCATAATAGATCCCAGGGAATCACTGGAGAGGTGGAGGGAATATTTTGAACATCTTCTCAATGTAAAAGGAAATCATCATGGTGGTGTTGCAAACAGCCATGCTCATGGGGAGGAGGAAAATTATGTTGGTGAAATTATGCTTGAGGAAGTGGAAAGGATAGTAAATAAACTCCATTGTCATAAGGCAGCAGGAATAGATGAAATTAGACCTGAAATGGTGAAGTATAGTGGGAAGGCAGGGATGAAATGGCTTCATAGAGTAGTAAAATTAGCGTGGAGTGTTGGTAAGGTACCTTCAGATTGGACAAAAGCAGTAATTGCACCTATCTATAAGCAAGGGAACAGGAAGGATTGCAACAACTATCGAGGTATCTCATTGATTAGTATACCAGGCAAAGTATTCACTGGCATCTTGGAAGGGAGGGTGCGATCAGTCGTTGAGAGGAAGTTGGATGAAAACCAGTGTGGTTTCAGACCACAGAGAGGCTGTCAGGATCAGATTTTCAGTATGCGCCAGGTAATTGAAAAATGCTACGAGAGGAATAGTCAGTTGTGTTTATGTTTCGTAGATCTAGAGAAAGCATATGACAGGGTACCGAGGGAAAAGATGTTCGCTATACTGGGGGACTATGGAAATAAAGGTAGATTATTAAAATCAATCAAAGGCATTTATGTTGACAATTAGGCTTCAGTGAGAATTGATGGTAGAATGAGTTCTTGGTTCAGGGTACTTACAGGGGTTAGACAAGGCTGCAATCTTTCACCTTTGCTGTTCGTAGTTTACATGGATCATCTCCTGAAAGGTATAAAATGGCAGGGAGGGATTCAGTTAGGTGGAAATGTAGTAAGCAGTTTGGCCTATGCTGACGACTTGGTCTTAACGGCAGACTGTGCCGAAAGCCTGCAGTCTAATATCTTGGAACTTGAGAATAGGTGCAGTGAGTATGGTATGAAAATTAGCCTCTCGAAGACTAAATTGATGTCAGTAGGTAAGAAATTCAACAGAATTGAATGTCAGATTGGTGATACAAAGCTAGAACAGGTCGATAATTTCAAGTATTTAGGTTGTGTGTTCTCCCAGGATTGAAATATAGTAAGTGAGATCGAATCAAGGTGTAGTAAAGCTAATGCAGTGAGCTCGCAGTTGCGATCAGCAGTATTCTGTAAGAAGGAAGTCAGCTCCCAGACGAAACTATCTTTACATCGGTCTGTTTTCAGACCAACTTTGCTTTACGGGAGCGAAAGCTGGGTGGACTCAGGATATCTTATTCATAAGTTAGAAGTAACAGACATGAAAGTAGCAAGAATGATTGCTGGTACAAACAGGTGGGAACAATGGCAGGATGGTACTCGGAATGAGGAGATAAAGGCTAATTTAGTAATGAACTCGATGGATGAAGCTGTGCGCCTAAACCGGCTTCGGTGGTGGGGTCATGTGAGGCGAATGGAGGAGGATAGGTTACCTAGGAGAATAATTGACTCTGTTATGGAGGGTAAGCCCGCTGTCACACAGGGCATCGAACGATCAAGAGCGACCAACTGGCATCGAGTACTAACGACTAAATTTATTTACCTTGTCACACTGCTCATCGATCGAGAGGGATCGACTGCACGGAAACAGCTGATACTCCCGCCCAGTACCGTACAGGCTACAGATGTATTCATATTCACGAGAGAAAAAGAATGTGTTATGAAAGCGATAATTCGGGTGGAAATATGATTCTAACCTATGAATATATTAGGAGAAAGGAAAGAACCAGACGATCGCAGTGGACAAGGTAAAGAGCCATGGAGATTCCACCAAAGTGTGCCTTCGTTGTGGAATGACTAAGAAAAATTCAGGAACTAGTACCGAATGCCCATCAATAATTACGGTATAAGGAATTAGAGGAAAAAATGAAGTCAATAATAAACATCATGCAAACAAATTACAGGAAAAGTATAAGTTCTGAGGAAAGGCTGATACTATCGTTAAATTCAATATTCACAACGATTTTTTTAGTTTTAACGTTAGAAGTGATGTTCACCTCCGAAACAACTACTGTATGTCCGTGGTAAAATATATCAAATAAAAGATTAGTGGCAGGTACATTTCTTTGCATTCTACAGGATTCTAATAAAGTATTGATAAAAAGGACTGAAAACTGTTATGTACATCAATTTGAATTCATAATTTGAAGGTGCTACAATCAACAGTGGAAATATATTTATTTAGGCCTATAGGTTTCTGGACATTGGTGACTCATACAGATTTAGGATTGCTCACAAAACATCAGTGGATTTGTTCCTATTATATGTGATTCATAGAACACTACAGCCGGAATTCTTGACAGGGTGAAAATTCCAACAAAAGCCTCACAACAGTGGCTCATTGTACTTCAAATATAAGACTAATACCATTTATGCTTATTTGTTTTAATGATTTTGGATCTTGGGGCATAATTACTGTCTTTTCAAATGATATTTTGAGGTGTTTATTAGATGGAGGTTAACAGCTTTTTTTTTTTTTCATACCACTTGGTGAGATCCCACCTACCAAAATAATAGACATATCAAGAAATGCTTCCAGTCAAAATTTACATTACCTAATGTAGAAATAGTGTGTCAAGTTTCATTACAATCCTGATAATTTTGAAAGAAAGAAAAATGCACATATGCTCTGAATATTGTGAAAATGATAAAAGCAATGGAGTTCCTTACACTGTTTCTCTCCCTCATGATCCTCTGCAAATCTCTTGTCGCCTCTCCTCTTTGTTATTGTGCCATGTTCAGAATAGTATCATATTGTTTTCATGACAAGCATGTTGCTGAATTTCTGTAGGCCTACTGTGTTTTGTGTAAAGAATCCAGGGTCCATATCCAAACTTTGCAAGAATGACAATCCTGTCTTAATTTATATCATTGAAGACTACAGCAGCTTCAAAAGCAGCTAATTTTACCAAATCGCTGTGAAGAAAGGTTGTCTCTTTAGGGTGTATTCACATATGTGTACATTTCTTGAGGAGTTCAGGTGAGGCTAGTGCTCTGTCCACTAGCTTAATAACTATTGGAAAAGCTTCTGGAATATTATTCTAATAAGTACGTTGGCAGTGTAATAGACTGATACTTGTCACAACTACATGTAAATTACACACAAGGTCTTGTTTATTACCCTCATCACTGAGCATAAAGTACTGTCTCCCCAAACTTTGCACTGGCAAGCTGATCTAATTGATCACTTGGCAATAATAAACCAATTAATATAAATCCTGCACTTCCATCCAAGTTGCTGGTAAACTCCTTGGTACAGAGTAACATCTTTTTCTGCAAAGGTCTGGTAGGACTCTCTTTCTTACCTCAATGTTGATTTTGCCTTTCTGTGTATTGTTCATATGTAACTTCTTTACTGATATGAACACGACCAAGCCTATCTATCCATCCTGAAATACTTTCCTTATGAATCAGTTCAAGGAAAATGAAAACTTTGCCTTCAATTTCATCAAAAATGAGAACCAAACACTGCAAACAATAATAGGTGCTGATAACAAGCACCTTGCCTTCTCTTACATGATCCTTGGAAGTGAAGAGTATGCCTTTCTAACAACTAAATACTATTGCCATCTACAGTAAAATGTTATTTAGGCCTGTTGCTCAGGTGGTAAATGATTTAATTTTGCTATATCTTACATTGCCTGTCAAAACTGTTTGTAAATACCGATTATATAAATTAATGTTTGACAGAGTAGGGTGTATGGATCTTGTAAGATCTTGGATTGACTTACAGGGTAATTAATCTACTCAACCTTTTATTACAAGCATGTAACTGTCATATGAATATATTTTTTATAAATAATGTACATGTTCTGCCATCATATCCTCTTAATATCACATCACACAAAATCCAGTTTTTTATGTTGTAGATTAAAATCTACAAAACTTTGGTAGAAACACCTGTCAAAATAGTTACAAATGAACTTTTCATCTTTGTTTTTCATTGTTTATATGGATCTACAGCACAAGAAATAAAATAATCAGTCTACCTTGATGCCCTCTGTAGGCCTACATGTTATTAATAAATTATAAGTACGGCAACAGACATGAAAGTAGTGATTGCTGGCGATTTATAAAAAATATATTCATATGACAGTACTTGGAATGAGGAAATAAAGGCTACCTAAGTTACAAAGGTATAAGGTGGCAGGGAGGGAAGCTGTCAGGTATAACTGTAGTAAGAATTTTGTCCTATGCAAACAACTTGGTCTATTGAAACTGTGCAATCTAATATCTTGAAACTTCAAAAAGGATGCAATGAATATGACATGAAAATTAGTCATTTCAAGACTAAAGTGATGGCAGTAGGGAAGACACCTAAAATAGAATTGAATGTCAGGTTGAGAATACAAAACTGGAACAGGTAGATAATTAATTTTAAATAGGTATTTAGGATGTGTATTCTCCCAGGATGGCAGTATAGTAAGCAACATTGAATATAGATGCAGTAAACCCAATGCAATGAGCTTGCGGTTGTGATCAACAGTATACCGTAAGAAGGCAGTCAGCTCCTGGACAAAACTACTCATGTCTTTACACTGGTCTGGTTTCAGACCACCTGTGTTGTACAAACCTAGTGCAATGAGTTTGCAGTTGCGATCAACAGTATACCGTAAGAAGGAAGTCAGCTCTTGGACAGAACTATCAATATGCTGGTCTGGTTTCAGACCACCTGTGCTGTACAACTGCTTACTATATACACACAGAAAGGACCTACTACATGTATTTCAAAATACTCCTTTCCTTGTAAACCATACATGTTCTACCACATAAAATATACAAACTAAGATGTTGTAATAATGCTAATAATTAATAAAAATTGGAGTTAGGGTTCTTTCCCATCAGGTGCTAATACACATAACTCACTGAGGATTCCAATAAATATTGATAGATAAGTGTAACAAAAACTGATTTTAAAAGTAGAACATTTCTCAAGAACATAAATTTTATTAGATTCTTTCTTGGTCTAACACTGTATACAACAGTTCCTGAATTTTAACTTTGAAAACCCTTCGACCTAGTACACTCATTCTTTCCATGTCATCATGAAGACACTAAAAATAACATTGATTACATTTTCTTTTCAGTTTTCAGTATCTTTTCTAAATATTCACTTAACACGTCACTTTCACATTTCTGTTTCTTTTATTTTTAACTGCTGGCAGAGCTGTTTGTAGAAGCAGAAGCCACTGGACTGGAAGTTGAAGTCCCTTCAGTAATTTCTGAACTGTAGGAGTTAGACCCCTCCAACACAAATTATTTCTGCTTCCTCCTCCTCTATTTCAGCTTGGTGAAAAGGCTCTCATACACCAGGTGCCACATCCATAGATGTGTTTGTTATAGAACTGAAAAAATGAACAACATATTAATGCAATTCTTCTAAACTGGAGCTACATTTTACTCTGAACACAAGCCTTCTGTTTAAGAAATTGTTACTTTCAATAATTATTTTAGTAAGATGATTGTTAGGTTAGATTATATTATATTACTTTCAGTTATATCTGATAAATTAATGAACAGATGGGTGGAACTTATGGCCTACAGACTGAATCTTCCCCTCACTCTTTCACAACTAGAACACTGGTCTGTAGTGTAGGCCTACTTTTAAAAATAAATATTACAGAATTGTACCTTCTTCCAGCAATGAAGAGTTCCAGAAAGTTGAGGGCATTGAAGTAGACCCATTTCTGTACAGCAGAACCTGGGAGGAGAGGGAGGATGTTATCTCTCCAAGTTCGATATCCAGCCCTCAGTATTTGCCATGTTTTGGCACAACTTTTTCCTGAAACAATGAATCAGAATATTGTGACAAAGAAAATATACATGTAGTAGGCCTACTTATGGCATAGGCCTACACTTATTTGTCATTAAAGCAAACAATGGTAGGCCTATTCATTTCATCAGGTACGAGATGGAGGTTAGGAAAGCACTGCTTATGTTTTCCAAACATTTCTTCAATTAAGTTACAAGAATGATAATTACTACTTCTCCTAGTGTAACTCTTTTTACCAATCTATTCCGTATAATATATTTTATCAATAAATAATCTAAGATAACACTATTCATACGATAATCGTAATAAATCTAATAATTACTTACCAGTTTTTGTAACAATTCTTCACGCTATAGAATGCCATACAAAATTCACGGTCTCCCTATTACTATATCCAGGGAGTCTAGGATTATACACCACTTTGTTTTCATACACTAAGCAAATTAATGTTTCAATTTCATCAACAGATGACTATGTTGCATCCGCCATTATCGAACGACTGCGACTGAAAAACGGACACGTTTGTTTTTACAAACCAGTCGATCTTCATCGCTCGTAGTTGATCGCTGACGATCGATGCTGTGTGACTGGTGCCACTGCCCTCTGTAGGTTTGTTTTCTTAGTCGGTTGATCGCAGTCTTTCGATCGAGCCTGTGTGACAGCCCCCTAAGAGAAGTAGAGGGAGACCAAGAGGACGATGGTTAGACTCGGTTTCTAACGATTTAAAGATAAGAGGCATAGAACTAAATGAGGCCACAACACTAGTTGCAAATCGAGGATTGTGGCGACGTTTAGTAAATTCTCAGAGGCTTGCAGACTGAACGCTGAAAGGCATAACAGTCTATAATGATAATGTATGTATGTATGTATGTATGTATGATAATGCTGAACCAAATCGAGGTCAAATTAGGGCGATGTCCGATTTGAGGGTATGGTGCAGTTTCTTGCCTCTGCTTCTGAGTAAATATTTATTTTCCGTCGTACGCTGTATGTATAAACGATCGGAAATCGTAATTGCTATAGCTTTTGTTATATCAATGTTTTAGATACAACAGTTGACTTTACATCCCGTTGAGGCCTAGGAAGTGCTTCATTTTTAAGCCGTTCTTCACCTTTCTCTTTCTCTTGTCGGAATCCTCATTATTTTAATCGGGGCCGATGACCTTCGATGTTAGGCCCCTTTAAACAACAAGCATCATCATTCGTCAGAGCATTTCCACATTTTCCCCTGATCTGTGTAAAGAGGGAATGGTTGCTCAACTTTACTTCCTGTTATGGACACATTTATATTTTTCACTATGCGTATACATAGATCTTTAGTGACGTACAACTCCACGGACTATCAACCACTACAGAAACACATCTTTCTTTCTTTCTTTTTCTTTCTTTCTTAATCTGTTTACACTCCAGGGTTGGTTTTCCCCTCGGACTCAGCGAAGGATCCTACCTCTATCGCCTCAAGGGTAGTGTCCGGGAGCGCGAGACATAGGGTCGGGTGATACAACTGGGGAGAATGACCGGTACCTCGTCCAGGCCGCCTCACCCGCAAGGTCCCTGTTCAGCATAGCAGGTGAGGCTGCCTGGGTAGGTATTGGCCATTCTCCCCAGTTGTATACACCGACCCAAAGTCTCACGCTCCAGGACACTGCCCTTCAAGCGGTAGAGGTGGGATCCGTCGCTAAGTCGGAGGGAAAACCCAACCCTGGGGGTGTAAGGAGATTAAATATGTACGTAGTAACAGGTACATACTCTACGCGTAGGTAATGCAACTCATCATCATCATCTGTTTACCGTCCAGGTTCGGTTTTTCTCTCGGACTTAATGAGGGATCCCACCTCTACCGCCTCAAGGGCAGTGTCCTGGAGCTTCAGACTCTTGGTCGGGGGATACAACTGGGGAGTATGACCAGTACCTCGCCCAGGCGGCCTCACCTGCTATGCTGAACAGGGGCCTTGTGGAGGGATGGGAAGATTGGAAGGGATAGGCAAGGAAGAGGGAAGGAAGCGGCCGTGGCCTTAAGTTAGGTACCATCCCGGCATTCGCCTGGAGGAGAAGTGGTAAACCACGGAAAACCACGGAAAACCACTTCCAGGATGACTGAGGTGGGAATCGAACCCACCTCTACTCAGTTGACCTCCCGAGGCTGAGTCGACCCCGTTCCAGCCCTCGTATCACTTTTCAAATTTCGTGGCAGAGCCGGGAATCGAACCCGGGCTTCCGGGGGTGGCAGCTAATCACGCTAACCACTACACCACAGAGGCGGACAGGTAATGCATAAGAGAGACATGTAGGATACAAGATCAGTTTCGAAACGATAGCGTAGATTATTCCATTAGTGCTGAGATACGAGACCTACTCTTCGTCGCGTGGACTGGCTATATAGTACTAAACGCAGTCAGCGTGTGCTTTTCTCCACGGATCCAGATTTCGAATCTAGCTACGAGCTTTTAATTTTTTTAATACACTTAAAGAAATCTTACTTATTAAGATTTAACTTACTTAAGTCTCAATAACGTTTCACCTTTAAAAAGAAAGCTTACATCAGAAAGGAATAATGACATGCGACTTTCATATGGCAAACGGGTACAACGAATGAAACGCACTGCAATTATTGTCAGCATTATGACGCATCTAGCGTGACTAGCTGCCACCCCCCGGAGGCCCGGGTTCGATTCCCGGCTCTGCCACGAATTTTGAAAAGTGGTACGAGGGCTGGAACGCAGTCCACTTAGCCTTGGTAAGTCAACTGATTAGAGGGGGTCCGATTCCCTCCTCAGCAATCCTCGAAGTGGTTTTCCGTGGTTTCCCACTTCTTCTCCAAGCAAATTCCAGGATAGTACCACGGCCGTTTCCTTCCCTCTTCCTTTACTATCCCTTACAATATTCCCATCCCCCACAAGGCTCCTGTTCATGATAGCATGTAAGGCCGTCTTGACGACGTAGTGGTCCTTCTCCCCCGTTTTATCCTACGACTCAAAGTCTCGCGCTCCAGGACACTGCCCTTGAGGCGGTGGAGGTGGGATCCCTTGCTGATTCCGAAGGAAAACCAACCCCGGACGGTAAGCAGATTAAGAAAGAAAGATTATGACACTGCTATCCATGCAAGCAACTGCGCACGTTCGACTCGAAGAACGACTGGACTTCATAGGTAGGACACATGAAACAGCACGTAGTAATCATTACAGCAAACTGCACCACGTTTCACCACATACGTTGCGGCAAGCAAGAAAGGCTCACCTCTACCATGCTCAGATATGCATTAACGAAGGGGGTGATCGTTTTGACACTTTGCTTCATTAATCGAATGGCCATGCACAAGCCCAGTGCACCTTTGTCGATAATAGCTTATTTTACTGTGAATAGCTCTTTTGAGAGCTACTTAGAAATGAACATAACAGAGTACCTGCATAATGGGAACTGATTATGATTTAGATCATCATCATCTGTTTACACTCCAGGGTTGGCTTATTCCCTCGGACACAGCGAGGGATCCCACCTCTACCGCCTCAAGGGCAGTGTCCTGGAGCTTCAGACCCTTGGTCGGGGATACAACTGGGGAGAATGACCAGTAACTCGCCCAGGCGACCTCACCTGCTATGCCGAACAGGGGCCTTGTGGAGGGATGGGAAGATTGGAAGGGATAGGCAAGGAAGAGGGAAGGAAGCGGCCGTGGCCTTATGTTAGGTACCATCCCGGCATTCGCCTGTAGGCGAAGTGGGAAACCACGGAAAACCACTTCCAGGATGGCTGAGGTGGGAATCGAACCCACCTCTAGTCAGTTGACCTCCCGAGGCTGAGTGGACCCCGTTCCAGCCCTCATACCACTTTTCAAATTTCGTGGCAGAGCCGGGAATCGAACCCGGGCCTCCGGGGGTGGCAGCTAATCACGCTAACCACTACAGCACAGAGGCGGACCGAACGTTTAACAACGAAATAAAAAGTCATCCTAAATGACTCGAACCTCCGATTAACTAGCACCGCTTTCCACCACTGACATTACTCACGCTCGGCAGTCACGAGCTGCGTACTGCCACCGTTATAACAACACTACTTCTAGGCAATCAGCCATCATATTCTCTGTATATAATGTTTCTCTCATACAGAATTTTCACAATTCTTTACCATCATTCGGTATTTTATCGTTAATGCTAATTTCGTTGACACGAATAAACGATTTATAGAAAGCGTAGTAAGACCAGACATCGTTGTGAGTAGCCAAGGTGAATGTTTTTAGGTTAGGCTATAATATGGGGGTTGCATAAAACTGAGTGAATAGGAGGTAGCTGTCCAGCTGTACGACTCGGTGTACCGGTACTTCTGTCCTTAACGCTGTTTTCACCTGCAGGCTGTATGAACATTTTGATGCTTATCTTCATTGCTTCTCAGTACAGTATGTAATAGGCTTTTCCTTCGTTTGCTGTTCTGCTCGATGGCTAAATGAATAGCGTGCTGGCATTTCGTCACAGGGACTTCGGGTTCGATCCCCGGCGGGGGTTGGAAATTTTAACGATAATTCGTTAATTCCCCTGGCATGGGGACTTTATCATTATTTCATTCTCATCATGACGCGCAGGTCGCCTACGGACGTCAAATCAAGAGACCTGCACCAGGCTTCTCCGGAGGCCACACGCCATCCTTATACCCCTATTCCTGGAAGTTTCAGCGCAGAAGGCGTGAGCATGTGTATCTTCTTCCTTGGTTCTCTTACATATTGACCTTTCCATATAACCAAACAGGAAATTCACTTGGGGAATACCGCCGTTGTAACTGTCCTTTTGTTGCTAAACTGCTCACCACAAACGACACACATTCAAGAAGGATCATTTCACCACTTAATAATACCACTATTAGGCCACGGCCGTCAAAAAGAGAGCCGGTGAAACACTTTCATGACATTCAGGGGAAAACCTCTAGATTTCATCGTTTTGTAATATTAATAATAATTGCTCAACGTCCATTCATTTGATACAGACCAAGTTCAATAGCTGCAGTCGCTTAAGAGCGGCCAGTATCCAATATCCGGGAGATAGTGAGTTCGAACCCCACTATCGGCAGCCCTGAAGATGGTTTTCCGTCGTTTCCCATTTTCACACCAGTTAAATGCTGGGGATGTACCTTAATTAAGGCCATGTCCGCTTTCTTCCCACTCCTAGCCATTTCCAGTCCCGTCGTCAGCGTAA
Source organism: Anabrus simplex (assembly GCF_040414725.1). Lineage (NCBI taxonomy): Eukaryota > Metazoa > Arthropoda > Insecta > Orthoptera > Tettigoniidae > Anabrus > Anabrus simplex. Next base: position 1,226,247,913 of record NC_090265.1, on the reverse strand, counting down.
GACCTGTCTGTGCCGGTGCGACGTAAAGCAACCATAAAAAAAAAAAAATAAAAAATGATACAGTCGAAATGACGTCGTAATGTTTCGTTGCGAGAGTTCCCTTTCGAACTGTAACCCAACAATACGAAGCTGTCACTTTCGTACAGCCCAGACTGAAGACGTTGACTGCCGCTCTAGGCAAAAATTCACCTCCGGCTGAGGGTACAAGGAGAAGCAACAGGGAGTAAAGAGAGTGACGTGGTACTGGTGTAGTCTGAATGGTGCAATGAGCGACCCCACTTCACCATTTAAGAGTTAAAAGAAAGTGTTTATTGATAGGATGAGGTGGAAAAAGAAGTATATCACTTTTCTGATAAATATTCTAACTTCCATTGCTCAGATCAATGACGATAAATAAATAAATAAATAAATAAATAAATAAATAAATAAATAAATAAATATAACCCTAGGACGCTCACCGAGATGGTATGACAACCCAGACGAATCCATTGTGTTCTGTACTTTAGTGACACATGTCCGCCTTTCTGGTGTAGTGGTTAGTGTGATTAGCTGCCACCCCCGGAGGCCCGGGTACGATTCCCGGCTCTGCCACGAAATTTGAAAAGTGGTACGAGGGCTGGAACGGGGTCCACTCAGCCTCGGGAGGTCAACTGAGTAGAGGAGCGCTCGATTCCCTCCTCAGCCATCCTGGAAGTGGTTTTCCGTGGTTTCCCACCTCCTCCAGGAAAATGCCGGGATGGTACCTAACTTAAGGCCGCTTCCTTTCCTGTTCCTTGTCTATCCCTTCCAAATGTCCCACCCCCCCACAAGACCCCTGTTCAACATAGCAGGTGAGGCCGCCTGGGCGAGGTACTGGTCATCTTCCCCAGTTGTATCCCCGACTCAGAGTCTAAAGCTCCACGACACTGCCCTTGAGGCGGTAGAGGTGGGATCCCTCGCTGAGTCCGAGGGAAGAACCAACCCTGGAGGGTAAACAAATTGAGAGAGAGAGAGAGAGAGAGAGAGAGAGAGAGAGAGAGAGAACTTTAATGACACATAAGCACAGCCTTCCCAACCCTGATAATCTCTCGAAAATGACTTCGCATCAGTCGGTAAATAAGTGGGCCGGGCTGAGTGGCTCAGTCGGTTAAGACGCTGGCTTTCTGATCCGATGTTGGCAGGTTCAATCCCGGCTCAGTCCGGTGGTATGTGAAGGTGCTCAAATCATCAGACTCATGCGCATAGATTTACCAGCACGTAAAAGAACTCCTACGGTATATAATTCCCGCACCTCAGTTTCTCTGAAAACCGAAAAAATGTAGTCAGTGGGACCCAATGACAATATTATTATGATTGTTATTATTGTTATTATTATTATTATTATTAATATTATTAATCGAGTGGAATTCGCCTCGTATTGTTCACTGTGTGAGGCCGTTTCGGGGGAGTGGGGGGGGGGGGGCGGTGGTGGCAGCCCACCCGGCGAGAATTACGTTTGTGTTGGTTGAACTTAAGAACATGGCCATTTGTGCAGTCAATGGGGGTTTCGTGATTTTGTTAATAAGTTCTTGACGAAGAACTGCCCACTGACATAGAGAATGATAGCGATAATTTGCAAATAATGAAGAAAAACATGTTGAGCTCGTATCCGATTATACATATTAATATAGTGCTTCAGAAAATGGGTGTGGTGATATTTTAAACCGTCGATTCTCGACAACTAATCAAAGAAAGAAATGGTTAATGTGATATTTTAAACCCCTACCACCCATTAAGTTTAAGTTGTTTTTTCTAGAATGCCAGATCGTGATATAATTTTGCAACTTCCTGGCGCAAAAGGCGAAACAAAATACACGAAAATCGAGACTGAGACGTTAGAGGCGGTGCTCTGTCCGATATTTTTCTTGGATGCTTCATTATTATTTATTTCATTGATGAATTAATGTATGTATTTACTTGAATTATACAAAAATTAACGATGTTCACAAATGAACATAGACATTTTCATTTCCTTAGAAATTGTCGGCATGAACAGTCATTGCACCTACTAGCCTACCTATAAAAACTAATTTTCATTATCCTTCTTTTGGCCAATATTATAACTTTTGTTAGACAATGAGATAACTGATTATCCAGAAACACAACCGAAGAATTAATTGCAGCAAAGTGAGAGTAACGAGAAGGATCCACTGGGTACAGCAATGATCTCCAAGGTGTTGTTGTGGTTAGTGTGAATAGCTGATACCCCCGGAGGCGCGGGTTCGATTTCCGGCTCTGCCACGAAATTTGAAAAGTGCTATGAGGCCTGGAACCGGGTCCAATCAGCCTCGGGAGGTCAACTGCGTAGAGGTGGGTTTGATTCCCAACTTAGCCATCCTGGAAGTGGTTTTCCGTGGTTTCCCACTTCTTCTCCAGGCAAATGCCGGGATATACCTAACTTAAGGCCACATCCGCTTCCTTCCCTCTTCCTTGTCTATTCCTTCCACTCTTCCCATCCCCCAGCAAGGCCCCGGTTCAGCATAGCAGGTGAGGCTGCCTGGGAGGAGTACTAGTCATCCTCCCCAGTCGTATTACCCGACCCAGGCTCTGAAGCTCCAGGACACTGCTCTTGAGGTGGTAGAGGTGGGATCCCTTACCGAGTCCGAGGGAAAAACTGACCCTGGAGAGTAAACAGTTTAAGAAGATGAATGATCTCCAAGACATGGTGAGCAGTCTATGGTTCAAAATAGTCCATGCAATGATATGCCTTCTATACTGCCTCAAAGCTCGGTCACACGCTACAGTACAACTCAAGCAAGTAGTATATTCTCAATGTTAATACATAGACTTTCACGACCGCTAAATGACATTATGATAATTATTTGGGGATATTAGGTCGTGTAATAATAAATAAATACCAGCTGACGTGTTTCGATCCTGCGACCAGGATCGTCTTCAGAGCAACAACAAAGCAAAATGGCTACGGTCATTCCATAGTAACCAGACTCAAGATAGAGAGACCCTGTTAGAAATATAGTTCATTCCAGGGCCTCCAGAGTCACAGAGAAAGATGTTGACGGGTTAACTATGGAGGGTAGCCATGATCTACTCAGTATATAGCCGTCACCTTTGTTGAAATCATTCGGACGTTTAGCAATTTCTATCACCTCACGAATGATTCTGGGAATAAAATGTTTCTCTGTACAAATGACAGAAGTTGCATCAAAAATTATTTGTTGGTCATTATGTATGGCATGTTCTGCCACAGCAAACTTCTCTGGCTGGCAAAGACGTAAGTGCCTGCGATGTTCTGTAACCCTTGTTGCTACTTTCCTACATGTTTGGCCAACATAAACCGATCCACGGGAGCAAGGAATGATATATATTCCAGTGCAGTTTAAACCAATAGGATCTTTGACAGATCGCAAACAATTGCCTATGGTGATATTAGGCTTAAAAATGGTCTTGATATTGTGCTTTCTGAGAATATTGCCAATCCTATCCGTGACAGATTGTACGTGTGGCAAGAAGGCCAGACTCAAAGGACGAGAATCACGTGACAATCTGCCTTTTGGCTTAGGATGTTGCACTTCGTCAATCTGTTTCCCTGAATAGCCATTGCTCAGAAATGTTCTGGTTAGGAACTCAAGTTCACCGTTTAATTTATCCTCCTCACAAACCTCCCTTGCGCGGCTGATAAGAGTGTTAAGCATAGCACGCTTTTGGTAAGGATTGTGATGAGAGGATCCATGAAGGTATCTATTAGTGTGGGTAGGTTAACGGTAAACCGAATGACCTAAAGTTCCATCTGATTTCTTAGAAACCAAAACATCCAAGAACGGCAAACATCCTCTACGTTCAGTCTCCATGGTAAATTTAATGTTTGGATGTATGCTGTTCAAGTGATCCAAAAATATGGATAATTCGGTTCACCATGGGGCCAGATAACAAATGTGTCATCGACATATCTCAACCAGATGGAAGGCTCGAGCGTGCAAGATTGAAGACAACGTTCTTCAAAATCTTGCATATATAAATTAGCGATGACTGGTGCCAATGGCGATCCCATGGCAACAACATCCATTTGTTCGTATATTGTACCATGAAAACTGAAATATGTGGTGGTGAGGACAAGGTGAAACAGATTAACAATGTCACCAGGAAAGATTTTATCCAACAGAGACGAGGTGTCCATGATTGGAACCCTAGTGAACAGAGACACAATATCAAAACTGACTAGAATATCACCAGGAGAAACATGCAAATTGGATAAAATGCCAATAAAATGTGATGAATTCCTGGTGGATGCCCCATTACCTATGTACGGCTTGGGAAGTTCTCCAAGGTATTTGGCCAGGTTGTATGTAGGGGAACCGATACTGTTAACAATAGGCCATAAGACGTATCTGTGTCGGAGCGACGTAAAGCAAATAGCAAAAAAAAAAAAAAAAAACTATAATCACCATCATCACCATCACCTGTTATATTATGTTGTTCTCACCCTCGATATTCAATCGTAACCCCATTTTACACCTCTCACTGGTGTTTCTGCCCTGATCCGTGACTTGCTGATTAGCGATTTGGTCCTCGTTCCTCGGGTGACGAGTTTGACTCCTGGTTGGATCGTGGCATTTTAATCATGGATGGCTAATTTTGTCAGCTCGGGAACTGGGTGTTTGTGCTTTTGCCTATATTCCAGCTTCAATGAGGGCAATCCTTACAAGCGGCACATGTTATTACTAATGTTGTTGCTACTTGGGCTACTGCTGTGGCTTTCGATGACCACACGGTTAACTATACCTGGCCCTTTAGTCAGTTGTAAAAGCTTACAAGATGTTAACTAAATTTTGGGACAAACGAGCCGTATCTGCTCCTGAATCATGTATGGCGATTTGGGTGGCCTTTTTTCTACACTACCAGTCGAGTTGGCCGTGCGGTCACGGGCACGTGGCTGTGAGCTTGCATCCTGGAGATAGTTGGTTCGAATCCCACTGTCGGCAGCCCTGAAGATGATTTTCCGTGGTTTCCCATTTTAATACCAGACAAATGCTGGGGCTGTACCTTAATTAAGGCCACGGCCGCTTTCTTCCAACTCCTAGACCTTTCCTATCCCATCGTTGCCATAAGACCTATCTGCGTCGGTGCGACGTAAAACAACTAGCAAAAAAATGTTCTACACTGATGACCTATTGCTTTAGACAAAACTGTCGGGCCCGGCAAATTTAATAGCAGGTACGGTTTGGCACGTGACTGTGATGTCGTCAGACCTCTTGCAATGGCCGTTCTCAACCGTTCATCACGGGGGAGGTAAGGTGCGAGATCTCAGCGCATTTGATCGCAGCCAGATTGTCGATGCCAGATGTATGGGTAATTTTTACGCCTCTCCTGCACTAAGTTTTATATAAATAGCAGAAGGAAAACTTGCGTTGAATTGACAGCTCTGTTGAACAGGACTACTCATCACTGAGGTCATTACTATGCCTCAATTCAGCCAGCTATCCCATACAAGCCATGGTACCAAGACGTCAGATGCACCACCATCATCCGGATGAGATTCAACCATGCTTCATTCCCCGCTCACCTCAACAGGACACGGGTACTCCAATCAACACAATGCCTGTGTAGTGCAAGAGGCATAGGAGATGTGAACTACCTCATCTTCGAGTGCAGTAGAATTATATCCTATTGCACAGAATCGATACTTTTGTCCGTCGGTAGATGCAGAGTGGGTCTCGGCCCATACGTGGCCACGGCTGGTCCGTGGTCTAACAGCTCTGCTCTCTAACCGGCCAACCGAGGAGAGAAGGGGTGGCCACGGCTCTACCGTGGCTCTACGCACCTGCATTCGGGAGACGGTACAGGGCTGGACCTCACGGCTGGCCCCAACCGTCGACTGTCCTGAGAATGGTTTTCCGTGGCTTTCCATTCTTCCATTCTGCTGCACTAAGGCGAGTGCCGGGACAGTTACTAATATAGGCCACGGCCGCCAACCCCGTCACTTTCTCATGCATCTCCTTCACCGTAACAAATCTCCCGGCCAGAGAGACGGCGTCACTATCTAAGCGGCCCTCCCCCTCCTTCAGGGGAGGAATGGAAACATTATAGTATTATTAGTAGTAGTACTTTTGTGCACCTTTGTTTACGCTTTCCAACACATATCCAGCTGTTACTGGCAACTGCATACATACGTGTGTACAGTGCAATAGCAAAATACTGACGGAAATTGGTGTAAATATCTAAAGAAACAAGTGTGTTTATTTCAGGTACGTTTCCGCTTTCTTTTTTCTCTCTGTTCTAGGCCCTTTCTCTCATTCTATATGTATCGCATATTGTTGTTCAATTGTTTTCCTCTTTTCTGTAATATTTTGATCATTGCTCATTGTTGTTGGCTATATGTTCTAAGGATGAATGCCATAACAATAATAAAAACAAGACGTATGGCTTATTCCATTTCGAAAGCTTTCCATGAGACACTGTGTCAGGAATGTACCGTGAGTGTGAGGGATCATGCACAACCACCTTTGGCACGTTCAACTATCGTGGGGCACAAGGTGTTGATCACAGGAGTCGCCGTTGGCTAGTAGGACAGTAAGAGCGGATAGACGAGTCACAGTGAATCAAATTGTTTATTAAATGTCCAACAACAACAACAACAACGAAGTGTCACCAAGTATACCATTCAGAACTAGCTTCTCGCCACAAAAGCCACCATCACACTCGGATACCTCTACTCATGCTAAGTCAGAAGGCACAAGAACTGCCAAGGGCAAAGGAACATTGCCTTTGAACTCTAGAAGCATTGAAAAAAGGTCGCCTGGGTAGACAAGTAGCGGTACCAGTAGATACGCGTCGATGGCAAGGTGCGTCTGCGTTGCCGAGCAAATAAAGAAATAGATCCCTGTTCCCAGCGGGTTAAGTTCTGTCAGTGGTAGCGGTATTGTTCACGTGGGGTGACACATATCTGAAAGTCTCTCACCGGTGAATAGTACAGGAACGTGTTGTTAAACAATATACACCCATTAGTTCATCTCTAGCACCCTGTAAGATATCTGTACCTACGACAAGACGATGCATGTCTCATCACTCACAAATTGTGGCATATTGGTTCGATAAAAACTCCACGGACATCAGAATGCTTTCCTGGCTCATGAGAGGGATTAGGAATTGGAATAGGAATTTATCAATGGAAATGCTTGATACATTTTTAACTACTTAGACTATGCGAAGAAGTGATTGGGAATCTGCCATCTGGTCGACAGCGCTAAATACATATCAGTGGTGACTGACTGATCAACCAACATCGATTCTTTTGGGCACATTTGGGATGCTGTCGAGTTGGATGTGGTGGTCACTATGTGCCCTGCCCCGACCGATCTCCGCTCATGTTGGGAGGTTGCACAGTTATCACGTATTAGTATGGCTTTCCAACACTTGCAGTGTCTTGTGGATTCCAAGCCACGCGGCGAAAGGGTTTGCTGCATGGACTGGTCTGAAATCTCTAATTCAATTGCTCATCTGTGTACTAATTTTCACACCATTCTTACCCGTACTGTACTAATGGCTAATAAGTCAATTTTGTTTAATAATCCTTGTCTGTTGCAGATCCGAGGTCAACGGACTGGTTTCCTGTATCCACGCCAGTGTATGCTATAGGCACACTCGTGATCTATGTCAAGTTTGCCAAAGACTGGGGACCAAAACTAATGAAGGATAGAGAGCCTTTCGACCTGAGACGTTTCATCGTGGTGTACAATATCTCTCAAATATTGCTCAATGCCTGGTTGTTCTGTAAGGTGAGACGAAATTTACAATTACAGGTACCGTGCGCAAGGAGAGGATTTACAGCAAATGTTACAGTACAGTTATGTTGCATTGCTCCTACGGTAATTGGCCGCAGTTCATTCCTGCGTACGTGAAAAAACTATACATTGTAAGCATGAGTATCCCCATATCAGTCTGAATTATTACTTTGTGCACTACTTTAGCGCATAATGGAAAACCTACACGAATGCATGTTTGTGAAGTAGAATTTAAAAGAAAAATAAACATTTATCTATTATTTATTTATTTATTTATTTATTTATTTATTTATTTATTTATTTATACAGCGTATGAAGTAGCAAACATTTTTAAATGCAATGTACCAAAGAATTAAACGAAGAAAGTTTTAAATTAATGTCTAACTTATTCATGAATTATGGAGCCTATGTATTAGTATTGCGCCGTCCCGCGTCCAGGTAGGGTCGCGTGAGATCCAGGCTAGCTTGAAGACAATGTCAATTCCCAAAATTATAACAAAAAAATTCTGGGCTATGAGTTCCGAAACTAGAGAAAGCACCGTCGTGGTAAACCAACTGTGAACAAACTTACGCAAACGGACGTCTCCAAATCGCGAAACCGGTTCGTATCCAAATAAAGTAGCACAATTCTAAATCTATGTCTACTTACAAACTAAGTCCATAATCTAGTAAGTCATTGAAAGAATTAGCAGTTTTAAACAATACTATTTATTAAAACAAGAATCTTTAAAAAAGACTTTAAGTGAGTTGAAATACCATTAAAGTAATGAACAATAGTTCATCATTGTCGCATCTCATCAAATGCTTTCAAAATATATTAAATTTGGAGGCCTCCAAGTAATTAACAAGAAAGGAAAATCAAACATTACATCTTTGATTGGGAGTAGTTTGAAAATGTCTGACGCAAGATATTTACATTAAAAAAAAAAAACATGAAATCAGGATCACGTTCAAAGTCTTCTTCACACATCACATAAGTTCCTACAAACTTTCACTCGATATAATTAATTGTTTCCCAATTTAATTCGCGGTATGCTAGACTCATTTTGCTAGTAATTATGACATTCAGTTATTAGGGATATCAAATATGAGCGAAAACATTCTTTCCAAGTGTCCCAAGCATTTCACCTGTCTAACTTTCCTGAGTTTTCGATAGAGTAACTCGTAGGCATTGAGGAAAAGATAACTCGTGGTCATTCTTCTATTTAACACAAGTAATCAAAATATTATTATAATTATTAATTAAGTTGCTCGTTAAAGAAATACTAATTTCAAAAGAATATATATATGTATACCCTTAAGTGCCAGTTGAGAGGTTATATGTGTCCTAATATTCAAGCTGTCACCCACATCTAACAAGCATCTAAACTAATTCAAATAAATACTAGGCAATCGGGTACGTGAGAAAACTCTAACTGTTATCATCAACCGTTAAATTATGAATGTCACCAGTGATGTCATATCATGTAAGTAAATAAACTTCTGAGCTTAGTTTACCAGCGTAAAAATACCTATGGCTAGGAAATTCTACAGACATACGTTTCCTTCCTAATATCATCTATGTGTGGAATCATTTTCGATGATCATATAAGTAGTTGCTAAGTTAGTTACGATATCTGGATTGTAAATGACATTGCATAAAGCTTCCCGAAAGATTAACATATGTTTGAGAACCATTTATATTATTATTTATCTCGAATAGCATCAATTGACCTCATTTCAAATCTAGAAACTATCTATCACTTCATTTGCGATGTAATAATAATCGTCATCATCATCATTACTCCTACCATGTTACTATTCTTCCTATACAATTCATTTATTTCATATAACGCGCCTCATGTCTCATCTTAATGCTGTAACAACATCACAGTTCACCTTAACTCGACGCACATTACATCCTCGTCGTTATTCATCCGTCAAATATCCTACTTTATTCTCAAACTTTCTTCGAAATCCATAAATTATCTCGTTATGTCTTGTAACGATGTTGTAACAACCTCTCCATGATCATATCTTACCTCAGCTTGATTGTACATGCATTATCATAGACCTAATGTCAAACACAATATGGCTTAATGTCGCATTTACATGAACTAAACTCCATTACTTCACCAAGGGCAACATTACGAACGCGAAAAGAAAATAAATTATCATTGGATAATCACTTCCTATACGAATAAATTTGCCTTGCGTGTAAGAAGATTGCCTCCTAAACTCTGATACTGTGAATTCAGATAACCATTCACGTAACATCACTCTTATGCACTTTCGAGTAAAGAAATGCAAATATGCCTGGCACTTTCCAAATAACAAATATCTAAACTACTTACTAAAAGAAATGACAAGACTGATCTTTTCCTCCCGCTCTCGATGCTGTTGTCACATGTCCAATTGATAAGGACATGTGGTCTCCGGGTTCACGGCATCACATTAGCCTGTCGGGAACGTTTGGGATGGTCTTCCCTCATCTCCGACTCTCATGGGGCTGGACTTGTCGATCGTGATACCACTGCCTCTGTACGTCTAGCACATGACGTAGCCGGTTTCTTGCGTGGTGAACATGGAAAAACAGATCCACATGGTCAATTTCATCATCTGCTAAAAAAAAACCTACTATGAGCTACTTATTGGTCTGATTGTTGCTTCTTATGTGGCTTTTGATATTTTAGAAACTTTCTCTACGTCTGTTAAAAGCTTCAATTAAACCGTAATATAATTCTTTCTATTTCTTGCGCAACCATTATTTTTCTTCTGCGACTACTTAATATTGAATTCCTTTCGTTGTATACAAGTTGTTGCTGGTCTCCCGTGACGTAGTACTACGGTACTCTGCCAATTAAATTGTGTAGCTTTATATTAAGAAACGTTACAAACTCTATCCCACCGATGACTTCTATTGTGTTGTGAAGATGTTTGTCATTACTTTTCTCCAATTCTTGTCTATATTCCTCTTCTCAATCAGTCTTCCTCCAAAAGTCCTGTGTATTCCTCAACGAAAATCTTTTTTCTTTTTAATAAGCATATTTTAACAATATATCGACGTCATCTTTTCTCATCGCCTTCTGTAATTCCTTTCCTTCTTTCACCCGACGGAAGTATTATTCTCTTATCATTCAAGCACACGTTGACGTTCTATGTCTGGCGTTCGTACGACATAGCCGCCATTTTTGGTCCGCATAAACCTTTGTACACAGTGAAATGGCACAGTATCAAAGAAATTACGAAAATTTGCAGAGTAGGAGGATAAGGGATATTCCTCTCAACAATATATTTGATTGCTGTGGGAAATCTATATTTTCTCGCGGGACTCGGAAGATCCTGTTCAGCGTTGACCGCATTCTGCAGGCAAATTCATCACTAAACAATGCCTCTGAGAAAACCATGCTACTCCGTACTAATATAATATGACGCAAACACAGATCTGTTGAAAATTTCATATCGCCCAACATGACCTGATGGCAGTTCATTGCAACTCAATGGTCTCGCTGGCGTTAAAATGAATTTAATCTAGGTACACTATTTTGTAAACTCCAACATTCTAGAAGTTTTTACATGCAGTAGAACAACAATTTTAATGAATTAACTCTCAATATTTTTACGTGAAACGAGTTTTAAGGAACAGAATAAACTTTTAATTACATCATCATTATTATTTATTACGAAGAACTGTTCAATGTCAAACTCATTCTGACTTCATCACTACATCAAGCGACTCTTTCATCTATTGATGTTTCAGAATGCACCTATTTTAATTTAAAAGTATATCATATGAATTTAATTTTACTCACGTATTGCACTTTTCAATACAATTATTTTAAGTTTAAGTTATTTCATGATAGCTGAAGATGGCCTAATGCAGCCGAAACGTGTACTGTTGTTCTAATAAGATTTTACAAATTTGAATCTATATAAATACATAACGAGCGTGTGTCTATACACTGACTATTTTGGCGAAATGTTCATTCAGTTATCCGCTTGAGATGTAATAGTGACCATCTGCATAATTTTTAGCTTTCGTGTCTGTTGGTTTGTTCGTCCGTTTGTCTGTTTTTCTGAGTTCTTATAACTTGAAAACTACTGGATATACGTTTACCAAACTTCATATTTAGAATTCAACCGTCCTTCGATAGGTTCTAGGGCCAATATTATTTCTGAATACCTAAATTTACTGAGGGTTTATACGAAACCGAAACAGTGAATTTGTACACCCACAAAATATACATGTCCAATTTTAATGGAAATCTACCTTCCTAAAAGGAAATCAATTTCTAATTTTTTTCTCATGTGCGTTATTTCGATAGGAGGATAAATAGGGGAGATATCATTAACGGGCTGTTTTTCAGTACAAGTCCCATCGGACTTAACTCAAAAGCCGGTGCGTGTAAGGCGTATTACAGTCTAGCTCGAGCAGTCGAGGAGAGAGGTTGCGTAGTGAAGTGCGTGCTGTAAACATGGTCGGCATTGAACAGTACCGGGCCGCTATTGGGAAATGGCAGGCAAGGCAGAAGAAGGAGACCAGGAGTGGATTGGTGATAAGTACGGACGGATTGAAAATGAGTGAGGCGGTGCTGGTGGTGACAGTGATAGCAGTGCTACTGGTTATTGGGGGGGTGGAAGTAAACCCAGGCCCAAATACCAGTGGAAAATATAGTACGGAGGATTTGGCCGCACTCAGGGTGGTTGTAAGTGAAGTTATGCAGGAAAAGTGTCAATGGGATAAGGTGCAGGAAATAAAGGACATGATGGAGGAGCAGAGAAAGGAGATAGGGAACATGAAGAAATGGCTTGAAACGAAGACAGAGGAATCGAGCAGGAGAGTGGTCGATAACGAGAAAGAAATCGAGTTATTGAGAGGGGAAGTGAAACATCTGAAAGAGGAGGTGATGAAGATGAAGAAGGAAGCGGAGGGGTACAGGCAGGAGAGATTGAAAAAAGCCATATTTATATATGGAGTTGAGGAAGGGGCGAGAGAGAGCAAGATTGAGCTGATATATAAGGTGGTGGAAGTTATACGTGATGCAATGAAGATAAACTTTAGTGAGATAGACATAGATGATGTAGAGAGAGTTGGTAAAATCAAAGGTCGGAGGCCAATTAGGGTTAAACTGTTCCAAACCTTAATGGCAGAAACTGTGTTAGGTAACAGCAAGAATTTACAAGGGCTGAAAATAGGGGTGAAAGGAGACATGGGAAGAGAAGGAAGTGAAAATATGAAGATCTTGAATAGGCACCTATGGAGAGCGAGGAACCAGGGGCTAAAGGCCCGAATAAGAGGTCTGAGGTTGGAGGTGACAAACGGGCGATGGGTTAGAGCACATTCAGTGACGAAGCTAAAGGAAATGGACGAAAACGAGAGGGTTGAGGGTGGTGAGAGGACAAGGCAAGATGGGAAGAAGAAAGAAGAAAAGAAGAGGAGGAGGGACGTGGCAGGAGAGCAGAGCATCTCGGAAGAGAATGGGCAGTGCAGCCGGGAGACAGAAGATCAAGATAGTGAAGTGGACGGTGAGAGTGAGCAGCAAGAAACTGGGAGAGCAGAGTGTAGAGGGGCAGTGAGCAAGGAAGGACAAAGGAAGGTGGATTCAGAAGTCCAAAATAGTGAGGGGGTGAGTGGGGGTGAGCAGCAAGAAGGGGTGAGATCAGGGTGCAGTGGTGTAGTGAACAAGAAAGGTCAAGAGGAGACAGATCGACAAGAAGGTAAAAAAATTATGAGTAAAGTCAGAAGTAAGAGCTTAAAAGACATATGGGGAAAAGTACGTAAAGGGATGGAGGATACAGAGGGAGAGAGGTCGATAAATACTAGAAGTAAGAATAGAGGGGGAGACCTAGAAGGGAGGGAGGGAAAGTTATAACTATATTGGAAGATAGGATGTGTGAATATTGAGGGACTAAGGAACAAATTAGGAAACAAGAAAGTTCGGGAAGTAATTGAAAGTTTTGATGTTGTGGCACTCTTGGAGACGTGGTTGGAAACAGGGAGGGAGATTTCATGGAAGGGGTTTGAGATAAAATATAAATATAGAAGAAAAGAGAGGAATAAGGGACGAGCACCAGGAGGGATGATAGTTCTAATTAGGGAAGAAATTAGTGAAAGAGTAGAGGATATAGAGACCGATATGATGGAAACCATATGGCTGAGATTGAATTTGGGAGGGAGTGAGGGAAGGAGGAAGAAAACAAATCTAGCTTTTGTTTACTGCCACCCTAGTAATTCAGCATATGCAAATAAATATTTTTTTGAAGAGTTATTGGTGGATATTGGTAGGATAAGGGGAATGTATCCAGGTGAGGAGGATATGTTGTTATTTGGGGATTGGAACGCGAGAATAGGAGAGCAGAGCCCAGTTTATAGTAGGGAGGATGGAATGTGTTTGTTGGAAAGTAGAAGGAGTGAGGACAAAATTACAAATAGTTATGGAGAGAAGCTCCTAGAGATGTGTGCTGTGGGAAATTTGTATATTCTGAATGGGTGGATAGAGGGTGACAGGACGGGGAAATTGACATATGTTACGGAGAAGGGGGGTAGTGTGATAGATATGGTTTTAAGTTCGGAAGGGATGATTGAGGAAGTTGTAAGTATGGAAATAGGAGATTGGATTGAATCACACCATTTCCCGGTGAGGGTTATGCTGAAAAGGGAGGAAGAGAAGTGTACAATGAAGGAAGATGAGACAAAGGATAAACGAGGGAGTGGTTATAATAAGTATAAATGGACAGAGAAGGTGGGCCGGGATTGGAATAGGGTAGTAAAGGAGGAGCTACATCTTCTGAAATATGGGTGGGAAGGGGCGTTAGAAGAGAATAATACTGATAAAGCCTTGGAATTGTTGTTACATCCAATAAAGATGATAGCGCAGAAGGTGAAAGCTAGAAAAGGAAATAAGAAAGAGGGAGAAGAATGGTTTAATAGGGAGTGTGAAGGATTGCGGAGGAAGGTGATGGACGCGTTAGGAGAATATAGAAGGAAAGGTGGGAGCCAAGAAAGGGAGTTTTTCTGTAGATTGAGGAAGGAGTATAAAAAGAAAATCTCTGAGACAAAAAAGACGTGGTTAGAGGAACAAATGGAAGCCATAAATAATGACTGCAAGACAAACAATTTTGAGAGAGTTTGGGATAAGATTAATAGAATTATTAAGGGTGGAAGGAATATAGAGAGAACGAGTATTGAGGAAGTGCAATGGGTCAGGCACTTTGATGAATTACTAGGAAAAAAGGGGGGTGATAGATGGAGAGGTTCGGGAGAAGAAGTAATTTGGAGGAATAGGGGAGTGGCAATTTATGACCTGGATAAAGAAATCACAAGAGAGGAAATCCGGAGAGTGATAAGCAGAGCCAGAGCGAAGTCGGCCGGGGGGTGTAATGGTATAAATAACAAGTTTTGGAAGGAAATTAGTAAAAATGAGATAATGATAGAGGGCATGGTTAAACTATTCAATAGGATATTTGAGGGAGGAAATTACCCTAAGGAATGGGAAACAGGAATTATATGCCCTATATACAAGGGGAAGGGTAGTAGGAACAATGTGAACAGTTATAGAGGTATATCTCTGTTGGATTCTTTGAGTAAAATATATACTGGGGTGCTAGCGAACAGAATAAGCGGGTGGGCGGAAGAAAATGAAATTTTGACAGATTAGCAAGGGGGATTTAGGAAAAAGAAAAGAACAGTGGATAATATAATGATAGTAAAGACTATTTTAGAAAAGTATAAGAATATGGCTAGAAGTACGGTTTATGTAGCAGCAATAGATTTTGAGAAAACTTTTGACAAGGTGAATAGAGAGGCCCTACTAGAGAAATTAGGTAGGTTAGAGATTTCGGAGAAGATGTTGAGGGCAGTGGAAGGAATATATAGGAACGTCAGGTTTTGTGTAAAATTGGGAGAAGGGAGAATGAGTGGACCATTAGAGTCCAAGGTGGGTTTAAAACAAGGATGCAAGTTATCGCCAATACTGTTTATTTTATTTATCAACGATATTTTAGAGGGGTTTGGGGCAGAAAATTGGGCTGTACCAGTAATTAATGGTTTGGAAGTACCAGGACTGATATTTGCGGATGATGTGTTATTGATGACGCTAACTTCAGGGGCGATGAATAGGGCCTTAGAGTCAGTGATGCTATTTGCGAGGAAATGGGGATTGAAAATTAATGGAAATAAGTCTAAAATATTGGTAGTACAGGTGGACAAAAGAAGAAAGATAGAAGGGAATTGGGTAATTCAGGGAGAAAGATTGGAACAGGTAAGGAAGTTGGAATATCTAGGAGTTATTTTTAATGATAAAGGAACTTGGAGTGACCAGATCAAAAGAGTGAAATATAGAGGATTGGCAGCCTTAGCCTCAGTCAGAAATTTGCTACTCAAGTACCCGGGGATCAGTTATAAAACACTGAGACTCGTGTTCAGGTCGGTAATCGTTGGGAGGGTATTATACGGAGCAGAAGTTTGGGGGCTGGATGAGAAAAGAGAGGAACTAAGAAGGATTGTTAGTAGTTTTGCTAAGTTAGTGATGGGCTTACCGAGGTGTACAGCAAATGTAGGGGCGGAATTAATGTGTGGGGAGGATTTGGAATCAGAGGGTGTGAAAAGAATAGTTAGATACTGGATGAATTTAAAAAGACAGGAAGGTGGGAGAGTATTACAGGCAGCATATGTACAGCAATTTAAGAGCATGTATAAGGGTGGATGGTTAGAAAAAATAAGGGGATATTTGGAGAGGATAGGATTAGGACACCTGTGGGGGGAGGTTTGGTCAAAGACAGAAGTGAGAGGGATGAATGTACTGGAAAGGAGAATTAGAGATATCCATAGGCAGAAATTATTGGGGGAAAGCAGACTAAGAAATTCGCTGACTGTTTTGACGAAAATAGAGGAGATAGCAGGGTTGAATATTAGATACGTCGATAGGTCAAAACGATATGGGATGATGTGGTGGCTTTTAGGTTTGCCAAGGAATACAGGCTGGTTACAGGGGAGGGATAAGACAAGGTGTGTACTTTGTGGAGATGTGAATGATGAGTTTCACTTGCTAAGAGACTGTGAGGTAACGAGGGGGTTAAGACATGGATTATTGAGTGCCGAGCATCGGGAAATATTGGGGAGAGGGGATGAGAACGCAATACTGAGATGGATTATTAAACAATGGGAAAAAGGGGGTGAATTGAACAGGTATTTTTGTGCGACAAAAAAGGCCTGCGAGAGTAAAATGAAGGAGAGTGAGTTAGAGGGTGGGCAGGGGAATAGGGGGGTGGAATAGTTATCTGTATAAGGGAAGGGGATAGTATGTTAAAATTCTAATGGATTAGGGAATATAGGGACTGAGTACTTAGTTAGGTGGAGTTGGGTAAGAGGACAGGATTGCATGGTCTGTTTGTTTTAAAGTTAGCTGGAATGCAAGTGCTGAAATGCTGAGTGTTGTTGTTTGATTATTGATCAGGTGTAGGTCAGTAACAAGAATGTGACGCAAGTACAGAACATAATAAGGACACTGGATGAACACTGAGTGAGTGAACTGCTTCAGCTAATGACTGCTAATTATTCTTATTATTATTATCCTTATTATTATTATTATTATTATTATTATCCATTTTATTATTATTATTATTTATTATTCATTTTATCGTTATTATTATTATTATTATTATTACTATTATTATTATTATTATTATTATTATTATTATTATTATTATTATTATTATTATCATTATTGCATGTGAACATGTATAGGGGCGAAGTCGCCTGTTATGTTCAATAAATGTATGTATATGTATGTGTAAGGCGTATTACTTATAACTAGAAAACTACTGGATATATTTCAACCAAACATCATATTTAGCATCCACCTGTCCGAAGGTAGGTTTTAAAATCCAAACCACTTCAAATTCCCAGAACAGACTAGGGGTTTATGGGGAACCGAAACAGTGACTTCACTCTCCCACAAAATAAACAAGACCACCATGAATGGAAATCTACCAACCTATGGAATCTAAAACTTTTGTCCTCATACGCACCTGTCCGATAGGAGGATTATTAAGGGAGAGACCATTAACGAACGGTTCTACAGAATAAGTCGCAATGGACATTGAGGGGAATGTGTTGCACATGCAGCAGATTTCTTATTTATTATAAAATCGTAACGACGGTGTGTCTGTAGATTGGCTATTTAGGCGAAATGTTCGTATTGTTAGACTAACCGTTTCAGGTGCAATAATGACCATCTGCATATTTTTCAGCTTTAGTTTCCTGAAAGTCCTCATTTTTACCGCCTCCCTAAATCAAGATGGTGGCACAATCTGCGAGACGAGCTATAAAATTGAATTTTGGAAAAAATCGTAGGTTTCGGCCTGTAACAGACGGGTGAATTCCAGGATGTTCAAAATTTTCACTTTTTAGCCCCGGAAAGTATCGGAATATGGAGGCTATTTTAATGACGTTGCGGACCTTCGTTTCGAGGTATTTCGTGGCTGAACTGTAAGTCGCATCACAGAACGCATGGCACAATCCTGGTTTGGACCTCTGAATTTTTGTCGTATCTCTATCCCTTATACGTTAGATTTGGCAGTATTTATCGATTGTTCGTACATTTTGCACCTTTTCCCACGTTTAATTCATATTTTAACACGCTTATGGGAAGGACAGGATCATTAAATCACTACGGACGTTGGCCCACCCAGTAGCCATAAGTGTGCAGATTCTATGTTTCTAGCTGTCACACAAGTATCGGAAAAGTGTGTGAAAATCTTACCCAAATTTCGCCCTATTCAGCTTTTCTAACTCAACCTAACCAATAAATAAATGATATACGAGAAAATGTCATAGGATCAACCATTTAGATCTCAAAGGAGGCGTAGTATAATGCAATCCGTTTGACGATATGACGTACCGTTTATCAGCAGTTAATCTGTAAATGAAGGTATGCAGTATTGTAAAGGTGCATATACTTTCGTATGTCGTTCTATGTACATTCACTGATGTCGATTTCTAGCGATATAGAAAGGGTGTGTCTGCCATTATAATTAATACTTTACAAATCGATAGTGACTGTCAGCAGAAGGGCGTCTGCTATTGTAATCAATACTCCCCACTTCGACTTTGGCAGTAGGAATGGGGTCCTTCTCCAACTCCTGTGTAACTGGCATTAGTAAGAAGGGCCTACCATTGTGATTAATAATTTCCTTCTCGATTTGACTGACAGAAAGTAAGGGAGCGTGCAATTTTGTTCAAAACTCCCCTACCCGATTGTGATTGACAGTAGGCGACTGTGCCCGCCATTAAAATATATTGACCCATCTAAAATGTGACTGGCATTAGGCGAAGTGGCTTGATATTATTTTTTGTTGGAAATTCACCGACTCGGTGTGACTCACAGTAAGTTCACTGGAATTAGGAAAAGTAGCCTATAATTATAATGATAAATGCACACATCAAATTTGACTGAAAGTAGGGAAAGTGCCTGCCATTATTATGAAAACTCCTCAAGTGTAATGTGTCTGGAAGTAGGAAAGGAGGCCTGCCATTGTAACGAAAACTTCCCATATCAATTGTGACCGCGCAGTAGGCAACGGAGCCTGCCATTATAATGGAAACTTCCCAACTCGATTGTGAAAGGGAGTAGGCAAGTTAGCCTTCTGTTACCATCACGACCCCTTGACTCGCACTTTACGTTGGAAACAACGTATGGGGACCTCCCCACGCAGTTTCTCGGATAACGCTAGAAGACATGCAATTTAAAAGAATCTCATTCACTGCGTGTACACTAAGTTACTTCGATATCCGTATTCTGTGTAGAATATCGTAGCGAAGCACATGTACATTTGCTAGTTCTAAATAAACTTGTATGTATTGATGGGTAGAACCTTCTTTTTGTTTCCGAATTTGGCCGCCTATGGACCGCATTGAACTTAAGGCTCTTCTTCTTGTTCTCCTCCCAGAATCTCTTCATCCTTTCACTTCTGATCTTCCTTTCTCCTCTCAGATATGACCAATCTGGGTCTACATTTTGGTGGTTTCTCCTGAAATGTTTTGATGCTGTCCACTCGGCTTATAAATTCTTTTCTGTTGTGAATCATATCCATTGAAAGTCCACTTTATATTGCATCTCAATTTACCTCTTCTATCCACTTCGTCGAAGCTTTCAGTCCAGTGATGTACTTGAACATTTTCTTAGTTAGCCGTTTCTCAACCATTCTTTCTAGATGTCCATAGAATTTTAGCCTTCGCTTTCTCATGGTGAAAGTGATTTTGTCCGTGAATTTGTAGAGAACACAGTTTTTCTATTCCTTTACTCCCCATCACCATTTTTCTGTGGTCCTAAAATTTTCCTTAGGATTCTCCTCTCCTTTCTTTTCATTGTCGGGCTCTCTGAAGCGTAGAGACCCTCTGGCTTTACCACTGTGTGTCTAAGTTTCGCCTTGTAAGATATTACTCTTTTGTTGTATCTGTTCTGGGTTAACCTGTAAAATAGTTCTAGTTTTTTAATTCTTGCCCTATTCGCCTCTTTATCCAATACGTTAGGTTCCATCCATTCCCCTAGATATTTAAATTTCTCAGCTCTTTTTACAGTCCCATGCTTCACTTCTAAGTGTCTCTCCCCTTGATGTCCATATTCCATGTATTCCGTCTTCTCATATGAGACATTGAGACCAGTTTCCTCAGTGAACTCATATAGAGTACTCAGCATAATTTGGGCATTTTCTCAGTTGTGAGCCAAGAGGGCAAGATCATCTGCGAAAGCCAAACACTTAATTTCTAAGTTCTGACCTTTCCTCCCTAAATGTATTCCCCGATTCCTTCCACTTTCAAGGCTTTTTCGCAGGTTCTAATGACTTTTTTTAGAACAATGTCAAAGAGAATTTGTGATGGGAAGTCCCCTTGTCTGACTCCGGTTTTTATTTTCAAATGGTAGAACCTGTATACTAGTTTTTCAACTTATGTAACATAATTGTCAATACGGATCCAAAATGAAATTTAATTCATGTCCAGCATTTACAGATGATTTTGGCATGCTTTCAAAAACCTGCAAAAAGCAGCAATAAAAGTCAATCTCTTGGAAGAAATAACCAAAAGAACAGATTTAAGAATTTCTGTAGGAAAAAAAAAACAAATTTATGACAAATATAAAAAATGCTGGCCGCCTCTGTGGTGTAGTGGTTAGCGTGATTAGCTGCCACCCCCTGAGGCCCGGGTTCGATTCCCGGCTCTGCCACGAAAATTTGAAAAGTGGTATGAGGGCTGGAACGGGGTCCACTCAGCCTCGGGAGGTCAACTGAGTAGAGGTGGGTTCGATTCCCACCTCAGCCATCCTGGAAGTGGTTTTCCGTGGTTTACCACTTCTCCTCCAGGCGAATGCCGGGATGGTACCTAACATACGGCCACGGCCGCTTCCTTCCCTCTTCCTTGCCTATCCCTTCCAATCTTCCCATCCCTCCACAAGGCCCCTGTTCAGCATAGCAGGTGAGGCCGCCTGGGCGAGGTACTGGTCATTCTCCCCAGTTGTATCCCCGACCAAGTGTCTGAAGCTCCAGGACACTGCCCTTGAGGTGGTAGAGGTGGGATCCCTCGCTGTGTCCGAGGGAAAAGCCAACCCTGGAGGGTAAACAGATGATGATGATGATGATGATGATGATGATGATATAAAAAGTGCTGCAGAATTTCTAATAACATATATTGGTCGAGAAAGGAAGGTAAAGGCATTCCGATATTTCGGAGTAACAATTCAAGAAAATGGTTTGGTAAAGTACACTGTAGAAGAAGGGATGCACAAAATGGAAGGAGCATACGGTATAACGAGGAATATCTATAACAAAACGTGTTTATCTAAAAACCTCAAAATACAACACTGCAACACAGTAGTCATAGCGGAATATCTACGCGCGAGTGGAAGTCTAGTAGTGAATTGCAAGCTGACTAAATTAGAAGTACTAGAAATAAATATTATATGGAAAATACTAGGTCCACTGAGAACTACAGAACTCTGGAAATCAAGAAGTAATGATGACATATACCGGAACATAAAACATAACAGAAACAATGCAGAAAAGGCTTATTAATATTTTTTGGACAATTATACAGAATGGATGACAACAGGTTAATCAAGCAAACAGAGAGAGAAAAAGAGATTTTTTACAAATAAAGTGTTAAAAATGGAAGGATTTCAAAGTTGGGATGGAAAAAAAAAACTGGTTCAAAATGGTCCCAGTGGAGGAAAAGTAGATATAGTGAGCAGATGAAGCATCATTGGAGGAATAAGTAGGAATAACAAAGAATGAAGTACTGAAATTTTTACGTGGTTCCTAGAAGACCCTAACGGAGGAAGAAAGTAATAATAATAATAATAATAATAATAATAATAATAATAATAATAATAATAATAATAATAATAATAATAATAATAATTGTACCGGGTGATACACCTCTACGCCGCACATTCGAATGTTCTGCCTTAAAGTACTCCTCTACAGGAGAAACAGTGAACTTAAAACTGGATCTACTTAAACCTTTCCTCTGAAGATGTCACTGTGAATTTCGTCGTGTTTTGTTTACTATTTATCAAGAAGTTTGGACATTATCTCATAGATGTCACTGCCTAAAAACTGTGATCATGCACCCTGGTGCGAAGTGAAGGAACTTTCTTGAAGAAATTTTGTACTCATAAGTTTTTGTCCTTACTAAATTTCGTTCTTTCATTTGTGGTTTGGCAATATTAATCTTTCTTTCCGCCAGTTTTGAACTTAGCCAATCCAGAATTTCTGTAATTAAATTTTGACCAATCGTGTCTTTCTTCTTCGATTTTGATGTGTAACTTTAAGCTACCCAATAAAAGCCTGTGGGTGTGTCTTAATTATTCATGAAAGGTCTCGAACCTTCCCCGAGGGTATAAAAACTGCTGATTTTCTTGTCTCTCGGCCACTTCATCAACATCTAACCTAGTGTATGGACTTGTAGCAGGAGGCGGGAAGCGCCTCTTCCATCAGGCAGCAGTTCTTCAGTAAGGTAATGGTCGCTTAACATCTTAATTTCTTGCTAGCTCAGCAGTTTAACCCGCGGGAAAGGTCCGAAACCTTTACCATGTAACCCATCTTTACAAATATGTAAATTTCTACCAGTTTATGTAAAAACTTAAGTAAATTTGTAACGGTAATTCGGGGATAAAGAGTCATTTACCCTCTCGAGCTCCCCTTCATATTGGTTTGAGGTGACTACGTTTTGGTAACCGATTTTCTTCCTTTCCTCAATGTTTTAAATTTTTCCTTATACGAGTCACCTCCATAGTTTGGGAATAGCCCCTGTTTCATCGGCCTAGTGCCTTTTAGGTTTTAAAATGTGTATTTAGGAATGCAAGTCTACGCCTCCATTCTTTTTGGTATTCCGGGCCATTTACTTAACCTGTTATTTTCCTGTTAAGGCCCAGTAGAGTGGGTACAAGATACGCCCGTGTCATTGTTGTAAGTTGTGCCTTGATGGCAATCAATGGTAAAGTCTGATATTGCCTTGAATAGGCGTGAAAAACTGAGAGCGTGTTAGCTCTTTTGCAGTGTGTAATAGTGCCTCTGGGAGGCTTGAGGTTCGAAGTTGGGAGCAAGTTCTCCAGGTGTTAGGGGTTTTCGTTCTCTTTGAACAAATTGTGCTTTTGTAAAACTAGGGACTTGTTCCCAAAGTATGTTAAAAGTTGAAATCTTGGATTTTTCTAAACTGGGTACCATTGTTATCTCAACTAGTTAGAAGTTGTTAAGTTTTGTTGCTACTTGTTGTTTCTTTTAAAAGAGAGAAAAATATAACCTTGTTACAGTTTTAAATTAACTTTAATTTTGTAGTTAGACCCATTCACCCCGGCACCTTCTTTCACCTCTGCTGATCCACCAAACCACGGTAACAATAATAATAATTACGAGTTCAATTAGCATATGAAGTCATTTAAATTTGTCACCGTTCAGACTGCCTGCGCTTCATTCTATCTTAGTCATTCAGATGGGATACTAACCAGATCTCTATTGGGCAATGAATGGCCGAGTTTTAATTAAATTTCGTCGGGTAAACAGCAAATGTGTCACCAGAAATCTTTTAAATGCCGACACTGTAGGTCATGGAGTGGTGAATAGCCCTTTCTCGCCCTTCACAAATCCAGCTATATCGTCGGGTTTGAACCCATGATCTTGGGATCTGGAAGCCGACCCTCTACCACTGATTCACAGAAGAAGCTAACGCTGTCCTGATGACGACGAACGAGCTCATATTTAATTCGTGTCGTTGCACCTGCAAACCGGTACGTGAAATATTTCAGGTTAGAACTTTGGTCGGTAAGGTTCTGTTATTTAAGGTTCAATACTTTCCTTCTTAATCCTCTTACCGTCCAGGGTTGGTTTGTCCCTCGGACTCGGTAAGAGGATCCCACCTCTCCCACCTTTAGGTCGGTGAGACAACTGGGGAGGAGGACCAGTACGTCAACCAGGCGGCTTCACGTGCTATGCTGAATAGGGGCCTTGTGGGATGTTGGGAAGATTGGAAGGAATAGACAAGTAGAGGGAAGGAAGCGGCCATAGCCTCAAGTTAGGTACCATCCCAGCATTTGCCTGAAGGGGAAGTAGAAACCATAGAAAACGACTTCGAGGATGGCTGAATTGAACCCCTCTCTACTCAGTTGACCTTCCGAGGCTAAGTTGATCCCGTTCCAGTTCTCGTACCGCTTTTCAAATTACGTGGCAGAGCCGGAAATCGAACCCGGGCGTCCGGTGGAGGCAGTTAATCACACTAACCACTACACCGCAGAGGCGGACTAGATTCAATACTGTGAGAGTAATTTCAAAGAATTCTCGCTGTTATGTGCTGCGGGTCAGTATTGCTCCCACCACATTTTCAAGTACCGGTTTTCGCAGGCGCAACAACGATACAGTTCAATAACGCTCGTAAATGTAATGCCTAACTCAGTTACTTTGGTAGAGAGTTCATAATACAAAGGTTAGTAACACTAGTCATGAAGAGGCGGGGAAACTCACTGTGTTGATCGCGTGAAGGAGAAGTGGGAAACCATGGAAAACCACTTCGGTGATGGCTGAATTGAACCTCCCTCTACTCAGTTGACCTCCCGAGGCTAAGTTGATCCCGTTCCAGTTCCCGTACCACTTTTCAAATGACGTGGAAGAGCCGGGAATCGAACCCGAGCGTCCGGGGTTGGCAGCTAATCACACTAACCACTACACTAGACTGAAGTCTGCCAAGATTGGCTGTTAGTAGTGATCATTGTTTTAAAGGGAAATAATGTGATATAATCATTCATATGTCTAGACGAAACTATGGAAGCAGTTAGAAACTTCAACGAATGAAGGAGTCCACAAAACAAAGAGAAAGAGTCACGAAGGGCGTGGAAATGAAAGACTTTCCTGACATCGCACATGTAATGTTGTTGTTTGAGTCATCAGTCCATAGACTGGTTTGATGCAGCCCTCCATGCCACCATATCCTGTGCTAACCTTTTCATTTCTACGTAAGTTCTGCATCCTACATCTGCTCTAATCTGCTTGTCATATTCATACCTTGGTCTACTCCTAATGTTCTTACCACCTACACTTCCTTCAAAAACCAACTGCACAAGTCCTGGGTGCCTTCAGATGTGTCCTAAAATTCTATCTCTTCTTGTCAAATTTCGCCAAATCAACCTCCTCTCATCAATTCGATTCAGTATCTCTTCATTCGTCATTCGATCTATCCATCTCACCTTCAGCATTCTTCTGTAACACCACATTTCAAAAGCTTCTATTCTCTTTCTTTTTGAGCTAGTTATCGTCCATGTTTCACTTCCATACAATGCCACGCTCCACACGAAAGTCTTCAAAAACATCTTTCTAACTTCTATATCAATGTTTGAAGTGAGCAAATTTATTTTATTAAGAAAGCTCTTCCTTGCTTGTGCTAGTCTGCATTTTATGTCCTCCTTATTCTGCCATCGTTAGTTATTTTACTACCCAAGTAACAATATTCATCTATTTCCTTTAAGACTTCATTTCCTAATCTAATATTTCCTGCATCACCTGCCATCGTTCGACTGCACGCCATTACTTTTGTTTTGGACTGATTTATTTTCATCTTGTACTCTTTACCCAAGATATCGTCCATACCATTCAGCAGTTTCTCAAGATCTTCTGCAGTCTCAGATAAAATAACAATATCATCAGCAAATCTCAAGGATTTGATTTCCTCTCCTTGGATTGTGATACCCTTTCCAAATTCTTCTTTGATTTCCTTTCCTGTCTGTTCTATGTAAACATTGAAAAGGAGGGTGGCCAAACTGCAACCTTGCCTCACTCCTTTCTGGATTGCTGCTTGTTTTTTCAAAGCCCTCGATTCTTATCGCTGCAGACTGACTTTTATACAGATTGTAGATCGTTCTTCGTACTCGGTATCTGATCCTAATCACCTTCAGAATCGCAAATAGCTTGGTCCAATCAACATTATCGAATGCCTTTTCTAGATCTACGAATGCCATGTACGTGGGCTTGTCCTTCTTGATTCGATCCTCTAAGATCAGACGTAAAGTCAGGATTGCTTCACGTGTTCCTACATTTCTTCTGAAGCCAAATTGATCTTCTCCCAACTCAGCTTCAACTTGTTTTTCCATTCTTCTGTAAATAATACGTGTTAAAACTTTGCAGGCATGAAATACTAAACTAATGGTGCGGTAGTTTTCACACCTGTCAGCCCCGGCTTTCTTGGGAATAGGTATAACAACATTCTGCCGAAAATCGGATGGGACTTCTCCTGTCTCATACATCTTACACACTAAATGGAATAACCTTGCCATGCTGCTTTCTCGTAAGGCAGTCAGTAATTCAGAAGGAATGTCATCAATTCCAGGTGCCTTGTTCCTATTTAGGTCTCTCACAGCTCTGTCAAACTCTGACCTTAAAATTGAGTCTCCCATTTCATCAGCATCAACAGCCCCTTCTTGTTCCAGAACCAAATTATCTACATCTTTACCTTGATCCAACTGTTGGATATGTTCTTGCCATCTTTCTGCTTTGTCTTCTTTCCATAGAATTGGCTTTCCATCTGACCTCTTAATATTCATACACCTAGATTTCTTTTGTCCAAACGTTTCCTTGATTTTCCTGTATGCAGCATCTACCTTTCCCAGGACCATACAACCTTAGACATCCTTGCACTTCCTTCAGCCATTCTTCCTTAGCTACCTTGCACTTTCTATCCACTTGATTAATCGCCTGTATTCTTTTCTGTCCTCTTCATTTCTAGCATTCTTGTATTTTCGTCGTTCATCAATCAGGTCTAGTATCTCCTGAGTTATCCACTGATTCTTAGTTGATCTTTTCTTCCTTCCTAATATCTCTTCAGCAGCTCTACCAACTTCATTTTTCATGACTATCCACTCTTCCTCTCTTGTGTTTCCTTCAGTCTTTTCATTTAGCCCTTGTGCCCTGTGTTCCCTGAAACAACCCCTCACACTCTTTTCTTTCAACTTGTCTAGATCTCATATTTTTGCATTATTTCCTTTCTTCAATTTCTTCAACTTCAGATGGCATTTCATTACCAAGTTGTGGTCAGGGTCCAGTTCTGCTCCTGGGAAAGTTTTGCAATCCAACACCTGGTTTCTGAATCTCTGCCTAATCATAATGAAGTCTATTTGATACCTTCCAGTGTCTCCAGGTCTAGTCCACGGATACAACCGTCGTTTGTGGTGTTTGAACCAAGTATTGGCAAGGACTAAATTATGATCAGTGCAGAATTCAACCACCCGAGTTCCTCTTTCGTTCCTTTGTCCCAATCCGAATTCTCCTAATGTATTACCTTCTCCTCCTTGGCCTACCACTGCATTCCAGTCTCTCATCACAATTAGATTCTCGTCACATTTTACATATTGTATTAAATATCTCTTCTTCAGATATTCTTTCGATTTCCTCATCATCCGCTGAACTAGTAGGCATATAGACCTGCACTATTGTGGTGGGCATTGGTTTGATGTCTATCTTGACGATAATAATTCTTTCACTATGCTGGTCATAGTAGCTTACCCGCTGCCCTATTTTCTTATCCGTTATGAAACCAACTCCTGCATTTCACCTGTTTGATTTCGTGTTGATAATTCGGTAGTCGCCTGACCAAAATCCTGTTCTTCCTGTCAACGTACTTCACTTATACCAACTACATCTAACTTTAGTCTATCCATCTCCCTTTTCAGATTCTCTAAGCTACCACAACGATTCAAACTTCTAACATTCAACGCTCCGACTCGCAGAATGTCAGTATCCATCTTCCTGATGATTGCCCCCTCTCGTGTAGTCCCCACCCGGAGATCCGAATGGGGGACTAGTTTACCTCCGGAATATTTTACCCCGGAGGAAGCCATCATCAGTACATCATTCATACATAGAGAGCTGCATGTCCTCGGGAGTTAGTTACGGCTGTAGTTTCCCGTTGCTTTCAGCCGTGTAGCAGCATCAACACAGCTAAGCCATGTTGAGTATTATTACAAGGCCATATCAGTCAATCATCTAGACTGCCGCCATTGCAACTTCCGAAAGGCTGCTACCCCTCTTTCGATGAACCATTCGTTAGTCTGGTCTCTCAACAAATACCCATCCGATATGGCTGCACCTGCGGCTCGGCTATCTGCGTCATTGGGACACGCAAGCCTCCCCACCGCGGCTAGGCCACATGGTTCATAGAGGAGGCGCACATGTAATATCGCCGAGGAAAGATGGAAACAAGAATTGATGGAGTTTGGATAGGAATGATGAAACCGTGGAGCCTTGTACAAGTAACTTGAAGTACATCCAGAACCAGATGGTGACGCCGTGGTCATCAAACCATGCTCGGAAGTTTAGAGCTCCTAAGTGACCTAGATGTTTGTCTTGGCGAGATCTAGTGCTTACAACGCACAATGTCTTCTATTATAGGATAGAAATAATGTTACTTTAATTGACCTATCTAGGCCAAAGTCCGGCTCCATGGCTAAATGGTTAGCGTGTTGGACTTTGGTCACAGGGGTCCCGGGTTCGATTCCCGGCAGGGTCGGTATTTTAACCATCATTGGTTAATTCCGCTGGCACAGGGGCTGGGTGTATGTGTCGTCTTCATCATTATTTCATCCTCAACACGACGCGCAGGTTGACTACGGGTGTCAATTCAAAACGACCTGCATCTGGCGAGCCGAACTTGTCCTCGGACACTCCCGGCACAAAAAGCCATACGTCATTTAATTTTTTACTAGGCTACAGTAACTACAGAAACCCACGCGACGAACCATATACTAATATTAAGAAGAAGACGAAGAAAAGGAAGAAGATTACCAAAGCCCATGGTGCAAGACCCCCGATGGGCCATGGCCTACCAAGCGACCGCTGCTCAGCCCGAAGGCCTGCATATTATGAGGTGTCGTGTGGTCTGTACGACGAATCCTCCCAGCCATAATTATTAGCATTCTAGACCGGGGCCGCCATCTCACCGTCAGATAGTTCCTCAACTGTAATCACATAGACTGAATCGACCTCCAACGAGCCCTCAGACCAGGTAAAAATTTCTGTTATGGTCAGGAATCTAACCCGGGGGCTCCGAGTGAGAGGCAGGCACGCTACCCGTACACCACGGGTCCATAATAATAATAATAATAATAATAATAATAATAATAATAATAATAATAATAATAATAATAATAATAATAATAATAATAATAATAATAAATTTTAGTGGCATTCGGGGGGAGGGTTTCTGATGCAATTATTTCGAGTTGACACCAAGGACGAGCTGTGCGTCTGTGAGAATGAATTCTGATGTTGAAGTCCTGATCAAGAGGAAATAAGCAATGAATGTTTAAGTCTCCAAACGGACGGGAATGGATCGCTTGGATCAACGGCCAGTGTGCTAACCGGTTAGCCACGGAGTCGGTCATGATCCAAGTGAAGATCTCTGATCTTGTAGGGCATCGACCCCGAGGCTCCGAGAAAGAGATAGGCTCACTACCTGTAGAGCGCCCATCCTGACAAATAAATAAATAATAAATAATCCTAAATCCTCACAGTAATGCAGAGTTAGTACCAATTGAAGGATTTTGAAGGCCATACTTGGTCCTTTAGGTTGTCTTTTCTTGTGGTGAATATTTTCTTATCATGTGTTACAGGGTTTATCCTGGGTTTTGAGGCACGAATACAGCCTGTGGTGTGAGCCCATGCAGTACACATATTCACCACGAGAACTTGAGGTAATATATTGTGCAAATATTTTAGGTTATTTATGAAATGAATAGACTACATGTAATTTATCTTAAGTATATATAACATTGTACATCTTGATGCTGTGTGTCGTTGAATAGGGTATATACCATTGATTTCTCATTTATATTAACCATATGCATTTTTCATATTCACATGTAAGACAGAATGCGTTTAATTAATCGAAGTCTCTCAGTTGTCCATAATAAATCAAATGCATTCTTATTGGGCTGTTCTTACTTGAATAATGTTTGATTAGCAAGTGGATGAAGGCGGGAAACAGGAAACTACTCAGCAATTACTTTCTGAGTATGACATCGTACAGCAGCGCTGAAAAGAATTGCATTTAATTGGTGAGATGGTGCTTATGGGTGACGATTCTACTGCTCTTAATGTTGTTACCGTTGCTTCGCGTATCAATTTGGTCGTGGTAGGATGGTGGTGATTGTTTCAAGGGAAGTACAGCTACGTACGAACCCCTCCTACCTCTAATAATCTGAGGAAGACATGTAAAATGTACTGACACTACCGAGAATACCAACAGGGCTACGAGGAGTGTGGATATGAAAGGCCCCCTAGACCTCACAAATCTCATACCTTCAGGGTCAGAAGAGAATTAAAGGTATAAAAGGGGCATCAAATACGAAATTTAAAGCAAGGTGGCTGAAACACGTAAGTAGAAGAAATATCCGACTCAGCGCGAAGCTCTGAGTTTGCCAACCACAGCTGTGAATTTATTATTATTATTATTATTATTATTATTATTATTATTATTATTATTATTATTATTATTATTATTATTATTATTATTATTTTGCTAGTTGCTTTACGTCGCACTGACACAGATAGGTCTTATGGCGACGATGGGACAGGAAGGGGCTAGGAGGGGAAAGGAAGTGATCGTGGCCTTAATTAAGGTACAGCCCCAGCATTTGCCTAGTGTGAAAATGGGAAAGCACGGAAAACCATCTTCAGGGCTGCTGAACAGTGGGGTTCGAACCCACTATCTCCCGAATACTGGACACTGGCCACACTTAAGCGACTGCAGCTATCGAGCTCGGTAGCTGTGAAATTAAGAACCGTGGGGTTGCCCCTATTAAAATGCTGGGGCTGCATCTTAATTAAGGCCATGGACGCGTCCTCCCAACTCTTAGCCATTTCTTATCGTATCGTCGACGTAGGACCTTCCTGTGTCGGCGCGACGTAAAACCAAATTTAAAGAAAAGGCCCTTTCCTGCAGGCAGAAGATACCATACACGTGTTCTACAACCACAAATATCAGTGGGGAAGGGGGTGTGGGCATTATTTGATCTCAGGGTATCCCATTAAAGGTAGTCTATGTAACAGTTTTGACTGAACTTGGGTTGGGGTAGTAGGATAGAGGCGGCATAGGAGGGAGATTACGTACATTGAAAGCTCCCTTAGCAGACATTTCATTATAACGCAAGAAGAACTTCTCTCTTGAGGATATTCTTAGTTACGAAGACGGACAAAGACTTCCAGTCCTATACGCATTAAACCTCCCAACACAAGTTACACAGTATCACACTTTATTCACTACGGTCAATTTTATAACATATTATGGAGTGTTACTTTCATATTTTGAGAACAACCGTATCAAAAAGTACCACCAGGGCCAAATGCATTATTTTTTTCCAATACAGCACTACCTTGAAGATTAAACAGGTAGCATTGTAGTGCGAGGGTTTCTCTCTATCGAAGCTTTTTCTTCCTACTCGACTTTTTCATTGCTGAGGGTTCGTGAACACATGACTTAATTGTCAAATGTAAACTGCGCTTCTCCATTCTCTCTTTAAGACAGCCCCATAAGAAATAATTCGTTGATGTCAAGTCTGATGATTATGTAGGCCAAATGTTTTCGGAGATGAGATGGACTCACCGTAGGTGTGGCCTATAGGGCCATCCTGCACGAAGTGCACCTGTGAAAGTTCGATGTCATTTAATTGCTCCACAAAAGCAATGAAAATGTCCTGGTAAATAGCCGTGTTCACAGTGCTTTCAAAGATAATTTCCAATAATTTATCAGGATGAAATAGTATACCACACGCCCTCCTTTGGCGGAGTTGTGGTTGTCCGCGGACCTCATGAGGGTTTCCTCATGCTCAAATCCTCGTGTTTTAAGAATTCAAATAGCCCGAGAGAATATCCAAGCTTCATCAGAAAATCATACCACTATCAAAATTCAAGGTTTCTTTTCACTAAATTGAGAACTCACTTGCAATAATGCATACGTTTCTCATGATCGGGTTATGTCAGCTGGCATACAGGTGTCATTATATACGGCCTGATTTTTGCCTTTTTAAATGCTCACTGTCCGCCTCTGTGGTGTAGTGGTTAGTGAGATTAGCTGCCACCCCCGAATGTCGGGGTTCGATTCCCGGCTCTTCCACGAAATTTGAAAAGTGTTACGAGGGCTGGAACGGGGTCCACCTCAGCCATCCTGGTAGTGTTTTTCCGTGGTTTCCCGCTTCTCCTCCTTGCAAATGCCGGGATGGTACCTAACTTAAGGCCACGGCTGCTTCCTTCCCTCTTCCTCGAATCTCCCTTCCAATCTTTCCATCCCCACGCAAGGCCCCTGTTCAGCATAGCAGGTGAAGCCACCTGGGCGAGGTACTGGTCTTTCACCCCAGTTGTATCCTCCGACCAAGAGTATGAAGCTCCAGGACACTGCCGTTGAGGCGGTAGATGTGGGATCCCTCGCTGAGTCAGAGGAAAAAAGCAACCCTGGAGGGTAAACAGATTAAGAAGATGAACTGCTCACTGCCACATCAACACAGAGTAGCCAGTTTCCTGCGACAACCAGCACGATAATTTCCGAGGGGAGGGAATAAATCGCTCAGGGATATCTTCTGTAATCTGAGACACTCTGCAGAGTGGATTGTGCTCCCTTTCTCACTCACGAGGTGAACCCGCCAGGTGTAAAAACTCGATTTCCCAGAATCTTCGCCCAGCGAAAGAGGGGGTCTAATTTAGCGAAAACATGTTTAGCTTATCCTTTGCAACTCGGCTGTTTCCGAGAAAATGACGGCTGAAGTTACCGTTGTGTTTTACGTGTCTTCTAGAGAGTGTGAATTTGATCTGACGCGGTGGCGCAGCCGCTAGGGGTGCGGCTTTGAACTTTTGCACCACGTGTTCAAATTCCGATGATTTTATTTTCAATTTATCTACTTATGTCCATTCATGTCCGCCCCCGTGGTGTAGTAGTTAGTGTGATTAGCTGCCACCCCAGGAGGCCAGGGTTCGATTCCCGGCTCTGCCACGAAATTTGAAAACTGGTACGAGGGCTGGGACGGCGTCCACTCAGCCTCGGGAGGTCAAATGAGTAGAGGTGGGTTCGATTCCCACCTCAACCAACCTGGAAGTGGTTTTCCGTGGTTTCCCACTTCTCCTCCAGGCAAATGCCGAGATGGTACCTAACGTAAGGCCACGGCCACTTCCTTCCCTCTTCCTTGCCTATCCTTTCCAATCTTCCCATCCCCCATCCCCCTGTTCAGCGTAGCAGGTGAGGCCGCCCGTCCCAATGTCTCACGTTCCAGGACACTGCCCTTGAGGCGGTAGAGGTGGGATACATTGCTGAGTCCGAGAGAAAAAACAAACCCTGTAGGGTAAGCAGATTAAGAAAGAAAGAATATATATGGTATTTTTAAGAGATCACAATGTTTTCCAAGTTTATTATATTAAGGCTTCAGGGAGATAGGGCGCGTTTCTTGGATGATACCGATCATAGCAACATTCAAAACAAATTATTCACACCACGAGCATCGCACGAAGGCAGGTTTGCCACAGTTATATTTCTGGGTGGGAATGTCACTCGGCAAGATACGTTGTCAACATTAATGAAGATTTCACGAACTGGAAATGCATTTGCAACAAACCACACATAACGAATCATTTTTCCATAAACTTGTAGTTGTAATTGATATGACTCATTGCTTGGAATATTTTGCGTTGCGTCTAGTCGTGATATCCGTTTAACCGGGCGAGTTGGCCGTGCGGTTAGGAGTGCGCAGCTGTGAGCTCGCATCCGGGAGATAGTGGGTTCGAACCCCACTGTCGACAGCCCTGAAGATGGTTTTCTGTGGTTTCCCATTTTCACACCAGGCAAATACTGGGGCTGTACCTTAATTAAGGCCACGGCCGCTTCCTTCTCATTCCTAGGCCTTTCCTCTCCTATCGTCGCCATAAGACCTATCTGTGTTGGTGCGACGTAAAGCAACTAGCAAAAAGAACAAAAAAAAGGAAAGAAAAGAAACATGTATTCGCTTATTTCGATCCCTCTTCCTCTGAGCGAAATTTCTGGCAAAACGGCTTGTTACACTTGGTGGGTTCCCTTCGTCAGTAATGAACTTATTTCTTTCAGTTTCGTAGCAAGGTTTACAACGGCCATCTGGGCAGGAAAACCCTTATGTGGTAGAAATGGATTCAGTACACCAGTATTTTCTTTCAAACAGCACGCGCTGGTGGGGACTGTGTTAAGACAATGGCGTGCACAATTCGGCTTAATGAGCAGCGCTCCAGCTCAGGCAGGTAAAGGAGCAGATTATGCGTTCTGACGGAAGCAGCCTAGCAGCATTTTGCACGGCTCTCAGTTATAACTAGAGAAGGGGGGCGTGTCTAAACAGATGTAAAATTTAACAGTTCTATTGTGTCTAATATCTTGTTCTGCTCTGTGCGTTATATTCTGGTGAAGAAGTAAAATAGGTTTTCTTTCTTAATCCGTTTACTTTCCAGGGTTGGTTTTTCCCTCGGACTCAGTGAGGGATCCCACCTCTACCGCCTGTAGGGAAGTGTCCTGGAGCGTGAGACATTGGGTCGGGGGATACTACTGGGAAGTAGATCCAGTACCTCGCCCAGGCGGCCTCACCTGATATGCTGAACATGGGCCTTGTGAGGGGATGGAGAATCGGAAGGAATAGAGAAGGAAGAGGGAAGGAAGCGGCCGTGGCCGTAAGTTAGATACCATCCCGGCATTCGCCTGGAGAAGAAGTGGGAATGATGTAGATGTTGATTCCCAACTGACGAGCCTAACTTAGCACACGAGGGCGAAACGCAGGCAACCAAGAATGAGTTAGCTGGAAAATTTATAATGTCCAATAACGGACCATTTAAATTGGTATTATTAAGAAGTGGGAAACCACGGAAAACCACTTCGAGGAAGACAGAGGAGGGAAGCGAAACCCCCCTCTACTCAGGTGACCTCCCGAGGCTGAGTAGACCCCGTTCCAGCCCTCGTATCACTTTACAAATTTCGTGGCAGCGCCGGGAATCGAACCCGAGCCTCCAGGGGTGGCAGCTAACCCCTGCACCACAGAGGCGGGCACGTTAGTTTTATTGTACTTTATCCCCTGCCCTAAGTGTAGCCTAGCTCAGCGGTAAATAAGCGGTGGTTTCGTTCAGAAAGTGGGTCCTGAAAACATCCATCTAAAATTACCATAAGTTATCAATAGGACAAGATCTAAAATATACCTTCGTGAATGAAAACTCGTGAAATATGGAGTAGAATGGATTTATTGTTCAAAAACGTAAGGTTGTGAACGGACAAAAAATATGCCCAATAAAACAACACACAAAACAAAATTACATGAATATTTCAAAATAGTCACCCATTGACTGCGGGTCGCGGACCCGGTTAACGTAAATGTTGTGTACATGGAATACTAGAAGAAATGA
Source organism: Anabrus simplex (assembly GCF_040414725.1). Lineage (NCBI taxonomy): Eukaryota > Metazoa > Arthropoda > Insecta > Orthoptera > Tettigoniidae > Anabrus > Anabrus simplex. The sequence continues at coordinate 1,226,212,253 of NC_090265.1, read as the reverse complement.
CTGTTTTACGACAGGGCAGAGTCCGATAAGTTAAACTGATATTGGCCGGGGGCTTCGATTCGTACCTTTCATTATCATGAGATTGCAATAAATAGATTCGCACGCAATGGCCTAGTTAAATTACTCCGAGCAATTCGGCACACAAGAAATAATACAAATCGGTCGTTTGGTACTGGCCATACATTTACCTCAAAATAACATATTATCTACTTACGGGAACCGACCCCGTATCAAGTGAACAGAAGGCAGAATGTCACATCGCAGAGATAGCCATTGAGCTAAAGGTTCCCTTTTGCACAACAAACTGACAACATCAATGCACAAGACATAAAAGAGATCAGAAGATACACACGTAACATATTACCTGAAAAAGAAGAGGTAAAAAATATTTCACTTGATATTGTAGCCCGAGCGGGCGTTGCTCACACGATCTCCGAGGTTCTAGTAGTCACCTGGCTGTGTCGTAACACACAGGCATACTGCCAGTCACACGTTTCCTACATGTAGTCAGCTGAATGCTCTGTTTTGTGGTCAGTCTATCGCATTCCGTACATTATACTGGGCTAACGGTATCGTGTGTACTACACACATTCGTTCGTGGGCTAGTCCCCCGCTTCACAAGTAACACAGCTACTTGCCAGGGTCGTCTCCAGCGGACAACTTTCACAGCTGTCTGGCCTCGTAAAATTATTATTCCTTCCAAGACATGGTCTGGGTGTACAGTCGCAGACCCTGTCAATTGCATTTAACTCAGCCCTCAGGCAGCATTTAAAATCTCAGGCCACACCAATATTCGGTATTTTGTCTCACTTCCACAAACATGTTTATCTACCTCTTCTTTAGCGAACCCAGGCTCCTACGGGGCTTAGATGCATTATAACAAAACATCCTATGAACACGGGCATTTGGCATGTCTACATTCAAACCTCGGTGCTAGCTCTTAAGTACATGATCAGCATTAAATTATATTAATTGGACCGTGATATGATTTGGTTCAGTATACACACTCCTAGTCCGCCTCTGTGGTGTAGTGGTTAGCGTGATTAGCTGCCACCCCCGGATGCCCGGGTTCGATTCCCGGCTCTGCCACGAAATTTGAAAAGTGGTACGAGGGCTGGAACGGGGTCCACTTAGCCTCGGGAGCTCAACTGATTAGAGGGGGGTTTCGCTTCCCTCCTCTGTCTTCCTCGAAGTGGTTTTCCGTGGTTTCCCACTTCTTCTCCAGGCGAATGCCGGGATGGTATCTAACTTAAGGCCACGGCCGCTTCCTTCCCTCTTCCTTGCCTATCCCTTCCAATCTTCCCATCCCTCCACAAGGCCCCTGTTCAGCATAGCAGGTGGGGCCGCCTGGGCGAGGTACTGGTCATACTCCCCAGTTGTATCCACCGACCAAGGGTCTGAAGCTCCAAGACGGTAGAGGTGGGATCCCTCGCTAAGTCGGAGGGAAAAACCGAACCTGGAGGTACTGGTCATACTCCCCAGTTGTATCCCCGACCAAGAGTCTGAAGCTCCAGGACACTGCCCTTGAGGCGGTAGAGGTGGGATCCCTCGCTAAGTCCGAGGGAAAAACCGAACCTGGAGGGTAAACAGATGATGATGATGATGATGATCACTAAATACTCCTTTTTATACTCATATAAATATTGCAGGCCAAAATAAAATATAAACAATGAACGACAAACGAAGTATACGATTGTATTGCGTAAACACAATATATTCGACCAGGTACACTGCTGTGGCTTTCTTTGCGCCTGACTCCGCATATCGCCATCTAGTCACTACAGCTCAGCTCTGTTTGGGTCCATGGCTAAATGGTTAGCGTGCTGGCCTTTGGTCACAGGGGTCCCGGGTTCGATTTCCGGCAGTGTCGGGAATTTTAACCATAATTGGTTAATTCCGCTGTCTCAGGGGCTGGGTGTATGTATCGTCTTCATCATCATTTCATCCTCATCACGAAGCGCAGGTCGCCTACGGGAGTCAAATCGAAAGACCTGCATCTAGCGAGCCGAACTTGTACTCGGACACTCCTGGCACTAATAGCCACACGCCATTTCATTTCATTCCTTTTCAGCACAGCTCTGCCCGTGCTCGTGCCTCTACCTCAAGGGGCGGGGCTCTCATAGCCCACCTGTGGTGTAAAGGCCACCACACACAGAAAGCTAGGCTAAGCTGAGCTAAGCTACGTGGTGTTATGAAAAATATCGCTTCCAATGCATTTAAGTACGATGACACACACAGGTCGCTATGCTAAGCTATACTAAGCCAGGCTAAACTAAGCTAAGCTAGACAGATCGCTAGCCAGGCGATTTTCTTGGCTGTAGCTGGCCTGGCGCATACGCTTTTCATTTCTGAGCAGTTAATCTGGCAGGCTGTCGTGTGCGTTTAGTCGTGTCGTGTGTGTCACTTCTGGTAGTACTTCGTTATTTTAATACGATGGATAACAGGCCAAAAGAAGAACGACTAACTGAGGAGGTGAAAAGATTTCCCTGCCATTATGATACGTCATCAAATTACTACAGATACTTGACAAGAAAAGAAAACTGTTGGCAGGAAATAAGTACTTCAAATTGATTGAAATTTTGACAGTTTTAATTGTTTGAGAAGAATACATTTTTGACATGGCTTTATGCACATTATTTACAATTTAGCATATACGGTTGAAGCGCCTACTATGTAACTGTATGCAATATTCTTAAATATATCAACACTTACTAAGAAAAAGGTAAAATAATAACATACTGTATATTGTTTTAAGTAAAGAACTTAAATAAAAACTTACCCTGGAAAAGACTGACAGACTGTTTTAGGGAGGTAATAAAGAGACAAAAAGAGAGTAAAAGTGGACAGGAAGGGAAAAAATGGAGTGGAAATTCCACAAACAAATGGGATTCCTTCTGCCTTATGTTTCTACAAGAAGGTGGGCTGTCACTTGAACGTAGTATGGCTGATATTTAAAATATTTTAAACATACTTTTAAATATTAAAATTTGATGAAGTTATAAGTGAATTCATATGTTGAGTATATTATAATTTAAAACGCATGTAATTCATTCGAGGTTGTAAGTAAATACGATCGTCTCGATTTGTTATGTTTTGCAGCTAAGACAGTATAAACATTTTATTACGATTAAAATGAAGAACATGAATAATTGTGTTTGAAGCACAAGGACTAGGACAGTTCAGTATGCTAATTCTCCATAAACAGATCTTCATGTGTCATTTCTTAATATACCTTTGGATGTATATTAATAGCTTAATTTTCCTTACAGCACACATTCAAAGATTGACAGGCAGGGAATATATCGAGGTCAAGAGATAACTGAAATAACCATTCAGATGACTGAGAGTCCGCAGTGTGAAGACCTACACTCCTTATCACATATTTATGATTCATCATCTGTTCCGGCGGCCCCCACACCAGCACAATCTCAGCCAGTCAAACCCTTTCGAAAAAAAAAAAAAGTTTCATGCCACCGAGCAGAAAGAGTAATTGATTATTTACAACAGCGCGACAATAAAATTGCTACCCAGCGTAGTCTAGCTTAGCTTCTTATTCGTGTCTTAGCACACCACAGCTTGGCATTGCTTAGCGTAGCATAGCGTAGCGTAGCGTAGCGTAGCGTAGCGTAGCTTAGCTTTCTGTGTGTGGTGGCCTTAAGACATTGTTCTGCTGTGTCGATAACAGACGACAGCGAGAAAAGCCACCAGAAGCCAAAATCAACGCTGTGTTCCGATAAGAAATACAGGCTGGTGAAAACTGTATTAGTTTGTGCATCCTTTCGGTGTACTTGGTAAAATGTGACTACTGTCATGGATATGAAGTTATAACGAATTGAAATGTGGGACTTACCCCTAAATGACCCTCTACCATTATGACGTCACATATCTCTTAAATCTTCAATGATTGATTATTTTCAACCATAAAGTTTAAGGGTAGATATTCACTTCATGTGTATTTAATGTTTCAGGTGGTGACACTGACGCGGTATTATTTTCTCCTCAAAGTGTACGATCTACTAGATACGGTAAGTTACACCTCGTTGAATCTTATATAGAAATATACATTTCTTACGGTGATTTTAACATTTTCCATGTATGCTCTTACCTGAAATATATCAAAGTAAAGCCATCTACAATCGTACGTAGTTTTGTGGAACAGTTAAGTTTTTGTGATCCCCTTTGCTAGTTGCTCACATGTTTTCTATATAATTAATATCAGAGGAGTTTCCTGGCCACTCTAAATCCTAGTCACACTTGGCGATATTCTCGTTGCTAGTTCTCGCTGACAGCAAAATCGCTACGAGAATTTATGTCACATTAGAGAGACTCAAGCGAGGTAGTATATAGAGGTACAAGTAGCGATAACATTGTGTTTCGTCGTTTCAGTAGACTAGTTTGCTGAGTTTTGTGTAATTTTCGTGGTGTTTTATAATAATGTCGTCTGTTGGATTACGGTGTAATGTTATAAGACGTTTGTTGAGACTTACAGTGCATGAGGTCAGTAGCGAATTATTGACAGTGTTGACGAAAGAATCAAGAAAACGTAAATAGGTGAGAGACTGGATAGAAAGGAGAGGTCAGCTCGGAGCCTCCAAGAGACAAGCAAGAGCTTTCTCCAGAAGATCTGGAAGCGTACCGCAATGTTCTAAGAATGAGCCCTCGCAAATTCGATGACTTGCTTGAAATGATTACACCACTTATTGTAAAGCAAAATACGAATTTGCGTATGGCGATCTCATGCAGGACAAAATTGGAAATAACACTACGTTGCTTGGCAAGTGGTGACAGGCTAATGTCTGCTCTGTATACGTCTTTTAGGTTCTTTTTCTTCTTGACCTCATCTAGAGTAACCGTAAATCCAAACTAGTTTAATTTAGAATAATTTTAGAATAAGCACTGTCTCTACGATCTCCTTTTCACACGTCGAAACGTCCCACAGGGCCTCATACTTCCGTAAGACCTTCAGGAATGGTATTATCTGATCACCTGACCACTTTATATTACCAATCTTAAATGATAACACTGGAAAGTATATTTATAAGGTGTTTTAAGCTAAAACTTCTCGCTACTGTGCACTTCTGTATCAGCGATTACGCTGTCACACAAGGCGATGAGTCGCTGCGGGATGATCACGTGACTAGCTAGCAGCGAGAAAAGTTAAACATGTCCAACTCTTCTCCCAGCGATTTTCCTTCTCGCTGGGCTTACGGCGAGTAGCGACTTTTTTAATCACACTGAGCGATTTAAACAGCGAGTACTCGTTGCTAGCTGACTCGCTGCTATAAAATCGCCAAGTGTGACCTAGCCTTAACAGAGAAATATTGTAGTCACTAAATAATTCGTCGGCTTTCTTTGAAGAGTAGTAAGGAGTCAAATCTTGCTGAAAATTTCCATCACTGACTGGAAATGTTTTTTGCAACTCACGAACAACCCTCCTTTCTGCATTGCAGTGTACTGGTTACTCAACATCGGGCTTATCGATAGTCTTGTTCCTTCATTGATGAAATAATCTCGATACATCTTCTTACATTCTATTGGGAATTTCCTGAATATGTCGACTCATTTTTTCCTCGGTATACGTAACGGATCCTCCTCCCTAGTTCTTCAGAGTATTTCTCATCTGTGAAAAGAGCTTTCTTTACAATTTTCTATTGCCCAATCCCTATGAGAACGTCAGAACAAGAGAGGTTTCCTGCATTTGCTTCGAACTACTGTAAGTACGCAACGTACATTAGACATATGTACATCCGTATCTCTCGATGCAGTTTACGCAGTAAGGATCCATGGTTCTAATCAGCTCTTTCTACAGAGAACGTGATTAGGAGTTTCCTTTCCCGCTCACAGTCTGTCATTTTGTAAACTGGCATGTTGCCTGTCTGTTTATGTTCCTGAGTAATTCTATTCCCAGTACATATACAGAAATGGGCTCTTTCTGTCTGCACCAAGCAAATTTAGAAATACTCCTATAATCCACGACGTTAATATGGCACCTGTCCAGGGCTTCAGTGCATAATAATAATAATAATAATAATAATAATAATAATAATTCGTAAGTGCATCGGTTGAACGGAAAATACGTGATGAGGTCTTCGACGAACGACCCCAGAATCGAATTCTCATCACCCCTACTTATAGTAACCGCGGCTAAATTTTTAGAGCAAAACGGGTCGATGGTGCGTCCGTACTAATGGGCATTATGTAAATCATTTATAAGTAGGGATATCAAATATTTAAGAGGAATACAACATCACTACTTAATTAGAAGAATGATATTTTTAAAGTTTTATCAAAATAAAATTTATTATAAGCTGAGAAAAGAACAACTAAAATAAAATGTGCCATAAAATAACATTAATCATAAGTATGTGGGATTTAAATTGGTAAATTATTATTTGATTGTCCTGTAGAATTTGTATTCCACACCAAATAATCCCAATGTTAAGAGGCATTTCCTTTTAATATCACTTCCACTATTCACGACATTGTTAAACATTCATTAATTAATTAGTCAATTCATTATGTATACTAATGGGCACAATAATGATCACACGTTATGTCATCATCCCAACCTCCTATTCATGAGTTGGAGTCTGAAATATTATGATTTCCTGTGATTATATCATTACGCAATCTAGGGATTAAGACAATATGTTGATTATGACAAGCACATCCCAAAATATCTGAAAGTCATATTTAGCCCCTAGTAACTAACTTCATTATTATTTACAAAGATGTAAATAATCGCATAGGCATATTTTGCCGGGATTATGAATAATACATTGAATCGTTCAACTTATGAATAAAACATTAACGATAACACAATATTTTACATACACTCATCTACTATTAAACATATATGATGAACTTTTTTTTCATATATACATGATTATATGGAAGGAATGGCCCTTCCATCATCAAAATAACGGTGATGATATACATTGCCCTTGGATTGGGTCGAGCTCGTGGTCTTCTTGCAGCAGGATGCATGTTTTTAAATCTCCAGATCGCATGAAATACACTGACTGACAGAGCAAATGCAACACCAAGAAGGAGTGGTTCGAAAGGGATGAAAGTTGGGGAAAAAGCAGAGACGGCACGGACGAATAATTGATGTTTATTTCAAACCGATATGCAGGTTACACAATGCGCACGGCATCCACTCAGTAGGATGTAGGACCACCGCGAGCGGCGATGCACGCAGAAACACGTCGAGGTACAGAGTCAATAAGAGTGCGGATGGTGTTCTGAGGGATGGTTCTCCATTCTCTGTCAACAATTTGCCACAGTTGGTCGTCCGTACGAGGCTGGGGCAGAGTTTGCAAACGGCGTCCAATGAGATCCCACACGTGTTCGATTGGTGAGAGATCCGGAGAGTACGCTGGCCACGGAAGCATCTGTACACCTCGTAGAGCCTGTTGGGAGATGCGAGCAGTGTGTGGGCGGGCATTATCCTGCTGAAACAGAGCATTGGGCAGCCCCTGAAGGTACGGGAGTGCCACCGGCAGCAGCACATGCTGCACGTAGCGGTGGGCATTTAACGTGCCGTGAATACGCACTAGAGGTGACGTGGAATCATACGCAATAGCGCCCCAAACCATGATGCCGCGTTGTCTAGCGGTAGGGCGCTCCACAGTTACTGCCGGATTTGACCTTTCTCCACGCCGACGCCACACTCGTCTGCGGTGACTATCACTGACAGAACAGAAGCGTGACTCATCGGAGAACACGACGTTCCGCCATTCCCTCATCCAAGTCGCTCTAGCCCGGCACCATGCCAGGCGTGCACGTCTATGCTGTGGAGTCAATGGTAGTCTTCTGAGCGGACGCCGGGAGTGCAGGCCTCCTTCAACCAATCGACGGGAAATTGTTCTGGTCGATATTGGAACAGCCAGGGTGTCTTGCACATGCTGAAGAATGGCGGTTGACGTGGCGTGCGGGGCGGGGCTGCCACCGCTTGGCGGCGGATGCGCCGATCCTCGCGTGCTGACGTCACTCGGACTGCGCCTGGACCCCTCGCACGTGCCACATGTCCCTGCGCCAACCATCTTCGCCACAGGCGCTGCACCGTGGACACATCCCTATGGGTATCGGCTGCGATTTGACGAAGCGACCAACCTGCCCTTCTCAGCCCGATCACCATACCCCTCGTAAAGTCATCTGTCTGCTGGAAATGCCTCCGTTGACGGCGGCCTGGCATTCGTAGCTATACACGTGTCCTGTGGCACACGACAACACGTTCTACAATGACTGTCGGCTGAGAAATCACGGTACGAAGTGGGCCATTCGCCAACGCCGTGTCCCATTTATCGTTCGCTACGTGCGCAGCACAGCGGCGCATTTCACATCATGAGCATACCTCAGTGACGTCAGTCTACCCTGCAATTGGCATAAAGTTCTGACCACTCCTTCTTGGTGTTGCATTTGCTCTGTCAGTCAGTGTAAATGAAATAAAATTGGGAGGAATTCTACTGTTTCCTAACATATTAATTCAATTGCGATGACAATTAGCCATTCTCTCTGTGAGTGTTTGTCGGACATTGCTAGAAAGGAAATGCTCAGTCAACACTCCAAAGTCGAAAGCTTGTAACCTGCCCGCAATCTCCTCAAACCCTTATACAGCTGACACTTTCACTTAGCGTAACGGTACTCTAGACCGTCTCCCTTCCATTCAGTTAAGGGAAAATATCTCTCTTCAATCAGCCGCCTCGATATTAAGTTCGGGCTAACACGGCTCCTTTGAGCTTAACTGTAACATGTTAATTCTCATATGGATCTATTCAACCTAATTCCATTATATTTAGTGTGGTACGATTCCTCACACTGTACATAAATTATCTCTGACATATCTCAATCTTGCTTTGACTATCAACTGGCAACATATTAACTGACCGCCGTTTCCAGCTCAACACCACAAACACCCGCATGTATTTACTTAAGAACTTATTATTCAGAACATTCTAAACATTTACATATTATATCCACGATCTGGAAATCGTACTTGCGTCCAAAATTTCACTTTTAACCCCTCAAATACTTTGTTTTACGCATGGGGTACAAGTCATCCATGTACTCTCTGAAGATACACAACGTCTCATTTTGTCATAATATTTGAAATTATCTAAATGGATACTACTTCCATTCATTATAACACTTCACGAAGACAAAATAGCAATACTGAAACCTTATAATTAACATGCATTACTTTCCAAGGGGTTTAAATTAAATGCTGGTTACCATACCAGTAAACAAAATTTCTACTACACAAGCTAAGAGATTATAATCCCTTCGAAGCAGCTCGCGATCATCACAGGTGGGGTATGACCTTAAAACATAATAAATTGAAGGGTACTTATTTAGGGTGATCATTCTTGTCCGAGGAGGCACACTCATACTGGCTTAAGCTATCATCTTGGCGCCTTCGATGTCGTGAGGTCCTTGATTCGCTTCTGGGATGAGATTCTCCATGTTGTAGATTTTACCGGGGCGGAATGATCTTGAAGACACCAGACACACTGAGATGCAGAATAAGTAGGTGACTCGTATATTCTCTTCCAAGATCGGCGATCACTCGTTCCAATATGCAAAGAGGAAACACTATGATCACAGTTGCGTCAATTTGTGATACGCACTACAATCAAGTATAGTTAAAATTATTCCAATGTTACTGAAGTATCACGTACTCACTAACACTGTAATTTGATGTTAAGGGTCAGAAGTTTACTTATTCACAACCCCTCACAATGTAAGACAACTCACTCATCACGTTTATATTTTCGGCAGACGCTGCCCATTGATTATTATTATTATTATTATTATTATTATTATTATTATTATTATTATTATTATTATTATTATTATACATGAATCACTATTTTTCTTGATAAATTTACTTTTCAACTATATAGTTGTAATTTCGATTACGCTTCCACAACACTTCACTGTATTTGACTAGTCGTGAATCGATTTATCCACACACGAATCTATTAAACATATATAAAAGTAGCTGGAATGCTACGCAGCTCACAATAGGTAGGTTATTCCTTGTTCACTTAACTTCGGTGATTACACCATAGTACAAAATATCGTAAACACACGAATTTTTCACAATCTGCGGCACTTCAATAATCAATGCACTCAAATAACAATTTATACAGTACTTTTGTCACTTATATCGTACAAACGTGGTACTACATCATAAATAAATGTGTTGCACCACTTCGCGGGCCGCGCAAAATCAAGACACATCCGAACAGTCCGAAGACACAGTAGAGAATAGTTAGGTGGTCTTCTGTCCAACTTCTTTTGTAATACAGAGGGTAAAAATCAAGGGTGGGAGGTAACCACGCCTCCATGTCGGAAGTCGCTCCGGAAATAGCCGTTTGTCGGTGTTGATTTGCATATAAAAAGATAGCTCTAACCTTCTATGTTTTACTGATCGAATCTTATTTTGTAGGATCGGTGGTTTGATCATAATCGTCAAAGCGTAATCTAGCACTTGTGCAATGGTTGACTTACGTCTTGCCGAAATTCAAGGTAGGCTCACCTTGTCAGACCCGTGACGACGTTCTGTAATTCTCCGCACCGATTCAGATCACGTAATTAATAAGTTGAGTAACTGGAAAATGTTTAGTTGTCATAATTAACTAAAGAATTATCTGATTATGACAAGCTCCTGTTCATGAATATTGGGTGCGTATGTCAAGAATCACGTTATTATTATTATTATTATTATTATTATTATTATTATTATTATTATTATTATTATTATTATTATTATTATTATTATTATTATTATTATTATTATTGAAAATTTACCGGGCGAGTTGGCCGTACGCGTAGAGGCGCGCGGCTGTGAGCTTGCATCCGGGAGATAGTAGGTTCGAATCCCACTATCGGCAGCCCTGAAAATGGTTTTCCGTGGTTTCCCATTTTCACACCAGGCAAATGCTGGGGCTGTACCTTAATTAAGGCCACGGCCGCTTCCTTCCAACTCCTAGGACTTTCCTATCCCATCGTCGCCATAAGACCTATCTGTGTCGGCGCGACGTAAAGCCCCTAGCAAAAAAAAGTATTGAAAATTTTGAAACAAATGAAGGTTTCTGGTTGGCATCACTAAATTCACCAACAAACATTTAGGGAATAACTTCTCCCTAGGTTACCCCGACTTATTAAGTACGGCTCGCAGGCTGTCACATGACTTTTACCTCTTCTAACTCATTCCCACAAGAGAGAGAGAGAGAGACGTCCTAATTGCTGGCTAGCGTATGACTCACTTTGTCTTTACGCGCAAAGAGACTTTCATCCTCTGAAGCAGCAGCGCATCGTTCGTGTTCAGTGCAGCGCTAGAGTCTGCTAGTTATGCGACCAAACATCACAGAATGACCCGGAAAACGGCGTATTATTGATATGGGATGTCACGATATGGTTTCTATAGTACCGTGAACGGTCACAATACGGTTTGGGCGGGTTGAGTAGCAAACATGTACGACGTGGGTGATGGTGAAATATATATCATGCTTGAGATATTGCCATTGGTTTTAGTGAAGCCACACTTACAACTGTATCATCGATCAAATATTTCCATCCAAAATGGCATAGTTTTGTAGTGATTTAAATTAAACTTTTCTATTTTCAGGTTTTCTTTGTTCTACGAAAGAAGCAGAATCATGTATCTTTCGTCCACGTATACCACCATTCAGGAATGTTCCTCACGACGTGGATGGCAGTCAAATTTCTACCTGGTACGTTTCAAAAGAAATTATGTCGCTTAACTGCACAAACATTGGCCGGCAAAGAAACATTTAATTTTATACATTCTCGATATGTAAACTGTGAGTAGCCGCTGGCCGAAGAGACAACCACCAGCACAATATGTTCGTCCTATTTAGAACAAGAAGATTTTGAAAGAAAGACATCTTCTGCGACGGCTAATTTTTGTGCGGTTAAATGTACATATGCTGCGAGTAGTATGTAATTCTTTTTATTTCGAGACCATGATTTCGAACGTCAAGTTCGTAATGGTAAGAAACTACTTTTAGTCGATTGATTACAGTATACTCCGTATAAGGAAAGTTAAGACATAGAGGCTCGTTGTCAGCGGTTGGAGAGTAGGTTTCGGCGTACAAGTGGCCACGGATGGTCCGTGGTCCGACAGCTCTGTACTCCGACCGAGCAGAGGAGGGATGGTCATGGCTCTACCGTGGCTCTATGCCTCTGTATGCGGGAGACAGAGAAGGGCTTGCCCCCAGAGTCGGCCGTCCTGAGAATGGTTTTCGTAGTTTTCCTTTCTCCTGCACTAAGGAAAATACCGGGATAGGCCACGGTAGCCAACCCCCTCACCTTCTCCGAGCATCTCCTTCAGCGTAAAAAATCTCCCGACCTGAGAGACGGCGTCAACGTCTAGGAGGCACCCCTCGCCCTTCATGGGAGGAACGAAAACAATTTAGTAGTAGTATAGAGGTTGAAACAATAATATAATTTATTAATGAGAGTATGACACGTTCCTTTAAATAAGACCGCCCTCCTCTTATTCCTCAAATACACAGAAGTACACTATCCAAGTGATGAAGAATAATAAACTTGACAGCGTGCTGGAATATAAATGGGAGTTAAATCGTTTCAAACAAAGCATCTCAAGCTAGTTCTTTCTTCTTTCTTAATCTGTTTACTCTACAGGGTCGGTTTTTCGCTCGGACTCAGCAAGGGATCCCACCTCTACCGCCTCAAGGTCAGTGTCCTGGACCTACAGACTCTGGGTCGGGGATACGACTGGGGAGGTTGACCAGTACCTCGCCCAGGCGGCCTTACCTGCTATGCTGAACAGGGGCCTTGCGGGAGGATGGGAAGATTGGAAGGGATAGACAAGGAAGAGGGAAGGAAGCAGCCGTGGCCTTAAGCTAGGTACCATCGCGGCATTTGCCTGGAGGAGAAGTGGGAAACCACGGAAAACCACTTCTAGGATGAGGAGGGAATAGAACCCACCTCTACTCAGTTGACCTCCGGAGGCTGAGTGGACCCCGTTCCAGCCCTCGTACCACTTTTCAAATTTCGTGGCAGAGCCGGGAATCGAACCCGGGCCTCTGGGCGTGTCAGGTAATCACACTAACCACTACACCACAGAGGCGGACTCAAGCTAGTTCACTTGTGCAAAGAGGGGAACGGCAAGAAGATATAAAACAGGAACTAAGATAAATTAAATATTCCAGCAGCCTACCATCTATATTAGTACACGGTTTATATTATACAATTTGATTTATAGATCAGGCGACAAATTTTAAATCGTAGCCACTTAACCAAACTTTCCTCAAGAGTACTGAGATGAGTTTATGAATTATAAACAGATCGTATAAAATGTATATAAATATTTCCAAGGTGATTTATATAATTTGATGTTATTTAAAAATTCTTCTTCCACTGGATGACACCAACATGTAATTCTGGGTTTAATAACTACCTTACTTCTACTTTCAGGGCTTAATTTTTGACTAGAAATTCGTTTTCCTTGTGCTCACTATTGTACTGTTGGTACACAGAGTAATTCAGCCAAGATGTCAACATCAAATAACTCCTGAACCGTTAAGGATATCGACGTTCTGTTTTCACTTCCAGTAAAGTTATCAACAGCGTTGCCAACAGTGGAATAGGATTATCCACTTAACGGCTGCTTGAAAACCACCAGAAACCACTAGCCAATTTCCCCCTCCACAATACACACACACACCCCTCCCTACCCTTACCTACTTACACCTTGTTGAGTTATACGAAAATACTACCTCAAAGGAAAATTAAGTATATCCTTTTAGTTCGAAGGTTAAAGTATTAGAAATAAATTTCAAGATAAACTTACCTCATAGTCAATAATAATTGTTATAATGGCGTGTGGCTTCTGAAGTGGCCTGGTGCAGGTCTTTCGAGCTGACGCCGTACAGGTGACCTCCGCGTCTACGATGATGGCGCCCTACCTGTGATACATTCTAATGATGAAGACAGCACACACATTCCCAACCTCCGAGCCATCGGAATTAACGAATGAAGGTTAAAATCCCCAATCCGGCCGGAAATCGAACCCGCAACCCTCTGGACGAAAGGCCAGCATGCTAACCATTTAGCCATGGAGTAGGACCTTACAGTCAGTGACCACTGATGTAGTTTCTTAACACTTCGCTAAAACGCACAGAAGAAGAAGATGTTTGGTTTTTCAGGGCTCCTTGTAATATTTCGTTCTGGTAGCTTATAAATCAGAAATGTTATTTTTATAAAAGCAAATTTATCGTTCAGGTCTCATTCAATTTTTGGCTTTAATTTTAAGAATTTCTACTGACTGCAAATTCTCTCCAGTTCCGCAGTTGGCTTTGGCAAAACTAGGGGTGGCAGTGTAAATGTTGCCAGTTGCTGAAATGGATTGGTGTCACTTGCATCACAGACTTTCGTCAACTTACACCAGAAGTTACCGTTGTTCAGAACTTGAAACCATTTTACAAAGGACACGTTTATTCAAATGATAAATTCAGCTTTGCACTGGCGTCAAAGTTACATGATTCAAGAAGAGGAATCAATGACTCTATACCAACTTTAAGTGCATTTGACGCTTGAAGAAGTGACACATTACTAAGAAAGAAAGAAAGGAAGAAAGTAAGAAAGAAAGTCGCACGGAAGCATTCCTTGCTTCCTTATTTTTAAGGGTAGGCCTATGCCCTGCATCTCAGCTCCGCAGCTCGCCTTCTGATGGCACCACAATTGTAAACGTCAAGAATATAAAATGTGACTATTGCATTATTATACTCTCTAGTATCATTGTATTAAAACCACCAAAATATCTACTGACTTGAGCATGAAAAGAGTAGATTTCTCACTGCCTACTACGAGTTAAAATTTACCTACTGAAAAAGAGTAAAGAACCCCCTAGATTTAGTGGGAAAACGACCGTGTTGGCAACACTAGTTATCAAGGATCCCATAATTGACTTTGTAGTACTTTGTTAGAGTGGCAATATCTGTTTAGATAACGGTGTTAACTTGGCCTGTTTCCAAAATGGAGCTACACAGTTTTCTACTGCTGGTGTTGAACTTACGGACATACAAAATTGTAATTATTTTGAAAAGTTTTCGAGAAAGAATTATTCCAACGTGATTCATTTGTCAGCCGTGGGCTGCCCCGCTCGAGTAAATAACAAAGTAAATGCCAAGAGACGCACTGCATATCGTCGTCTTTCTTTTAAAACCTCGTATGTCTCAATGCTCTTCCGACCCATAATATCCCTTAAGACTGGTCACGCCTCCTAGGCGCATATTTATATGCAGTCCATCAGAATAATTTTCATTCTGTCCATTTTCCTCTGCGATGCTGTAAAGGATAACTAACCTTAAATACATTATACTGTAGGACTGCATAAATTCGCCATGCAAACAACATCCGTACAATACGGTATGATAAGGTCCATTTTCCTTTACAGGAGCAGCATGCGAAAATGAACACAACGAAAATTATTCTTATGGACTGCATATCCATATGTGGTCGAGGGGCGTGACCAGTCTTAAGGAATATAATGGGCGGGAAGAGCATTGAGACATACGAGGTTTTAAAAGAAAGCCGACGATACGAAATATGAACAGTTGACGTACGTATCGCGTTCTTTCACCTCCCTCCGACAGCTAGGTACTGTGTAGAGATGAGAAGAATGCAAGAGTGAGGAATGTGGCCTGCAAGCACGAACTTCCTGTTCTGCCCAGACAGATCGGCTCTTATCTGCTCTTATCTGCTACACAAAAACATTGACTCACACTTCGCAGTTTGCTGGATTACAACTGACAAGAGCGAAGAGCTGCCAGTAGAAGACAATATAAAGTCGTCTGGGTAGTAGCAGAGTTGCTATAGTAACCATTGCGTCACTGGCTCTGCTGGTGAAAACCCCTTCGCCCCGTTCCTCACCAGGCACGTGCATTCTTCTGATCTCCCAACAATATTCGCTTTACTGCTTTCATAAACACACTAGGATACATGTTATAATTTGACACCTTTCATATTGTCGTAGCGACAGGTAAAGGTAGAACGAATATGTGACGGTTTCATAGGGATAGTTTATTCTGGCGTGATATTAAACCACTCAGGACTGATAGAGCTGGTTGCACGGCACAGACCACGTAGCTGTTAGTTTCTATTCGGGTGATGGTGGTTTCGAACCTCACTATTGGCAGCCCTGAAGATGGTTTCCCGTGGTCTCCCATTTTCACACCAGGCAAATTATGGGGCTGTACCTTAATTAAGGTCACGGCCGCTACCTTCCCACTCCTACAACTTTCCTTTCCCATCGTCGCCATAAAAACTATCTGTGTTGATGTGACGTAAAGCATATTGTAAGGCTAGGAAGAAGAAATCAGTCTTTATTGATTTGCATTTAGGGCTGTCGTCCAAGTGACAGGTTGCCTATCACATTTTACTTAGACATTTCTGAAATGATTAAAAAGAATTTGGAACTGTATCGATAATTGTAAAAATAATAATAAATATTCCATTTCCTAATTCCTCCTCCTAAAAATGAATATGTGCCCAAATTCTCCTCTTGTACTCCAACTTTATCTTCATATTATGATATTTATTACCTATAAAAGCCCCACTCAAGCTTATTCGTCTACTAACCTCACCCCACGTCATCTCTCTACTGACAGCTCTGAACATGTTGGTTAGTCGAGCAGCTCGTTTCTTTACTTCCAAGTCTTTCCAGCCCAAAATTTGCAACATTTTAGTGACACCCCCAGCGAATCGCGCTGCTCATCTTTGGATCTCTTCTATATCCCGTATGAAGTAATCCTGATGTGGGTCCCATATACTGGAAACAAACTTAACTGGGATCTTACCAGAGATTTATACGTTCTCTCCTTTACGTCCTTGCTACTATACCTTCATAACCACATGACGAGACCTTAACCTTTATTTACAATCTCGTTAATGTGATTATCCTGATGACGACTTTCCCTTAAATTAACACCTAAGTACTAACATGGGGAAATTTCACCCCATCAACAGTTACTCCTGCAACCGGACCCTTTTTCACTCCACCCCTCTCCAGACCTATCATTATATCAATGATACGTACACTGATAACAGTAAAATTGTTCACTACTATGCTTCTCTTCCAGGTGGTCATGGATTCTTTCTGGCTTTCATGAATACTGTAGTGCATACTATCATGTACACCTATTATCTGCTTACGTCCATCAGTCCTGAATATGGAAAATATATTTGGTGGAAAAAGCATCTAACACAATTGCAGATGGTGAGTACGTGGATACGTTCATGTGTCAGTCACACCTACGTACATTTATTTTTATTTGAATATTGTACTGTCATTTAAACTATTAAGCCTATTAAAATGTATGATATAATCATACGTCCATATAGGACATTAAATTAATTAAGTTCCTTGACGTGATTATCCTTGTCGCTTTGTTTTCAGTCTGACTTAGCAATGAAACCTGGGTAGACTAGGAATATGTTTTTCGTAAGCCGGAGTAAGCCTGAGTACTCAGCTGGCCTGGAATCACGGAAAAGGCGTGCTAGGGATATGGGGTGTAAGGTGGTTCCCCGTTGCTTTCTTCACTGAGCTAGTCGTTGATGTTACATACCTGTCTGCCAAGCGCACTGAAATGGACGCACCAACAGACCCTATGAGTGACATTTCCACACCGTTCATAACAGAGTGGTTGCTTAATAAATGGAGTTACTTACTTACTTACTTACTCCTTGACGCTACGGTCCTTGCAGAACCTTGGTCTCCGCAACAATCTTCTTCCAAAGCTCTCTGTCGATTGCCTTGGTCCTCCATCTCCGGACTCCCATGGTACGTAGATCAGTCTGCACCTCTTCTATCCATCGCTTTCTTGGTCTACCTCTACATCGTCTTCCACCTGGATGCCCCTCCAGCACTTTCTTAGGTTCTCTTGTAGTCTCCATTCGATGGACATGTCCTAGCCAACGCACTCTAGCAGTCTTCATCAAAGATACTATATCCTGCTCTTGGTACAGGTCTCTAAGCTCCTGATTAGATCTAATACACCATCCCAGTTCAGTTTTAACTGGCCCAAAAATCTTCCTCAAAACCTTTCTTTCCCATGTCATTAATCTATATTCTTCTGTTTTATTTAATACCCAGGTCTCAGCTCCATATGTAACCACTGGTCTAATGACAGTCTTATAAATGGTCAACTTAGCTTTCCTGGATATTTGTTTATTTCTTAATGTTGGAATTAAGGCAGCATAGCATCGATTTCCTGCAGCCAGTCTAGAGTTTATTTCCTTTTTTGTTTCATTTTGTGAAGTAATCAGAGAGCCTAGATATCTAAATTCCTGTACCCCTTCAAAACACTTTTCTCCACACCTCAGTGCATTTGGAGGTTGACGAGTTCTGGAACTCACTAGGAACTTAGTTTTGTTGTTATTCACTGCCAGTCCAATTTGCTGTGCTCCCCTCTCCAATTCTTCATAGGTTTCGAGAAGTGCATTCTTTGTACGAGAAATTATGGCCACATCATCTGCATATGCCAATATTTGAATTAGTCTATGATATTTGTTCCTTTCACGATTTCCAGTGATGGTACGCACAGCTGTTTCTAAAGCAATATTGAAGAGGACAGCAGACATTGGATCTCCTTGTCTCAAACCCACTTTTACATCGAAGGTTCGCGATACTTTCCCTTGTACGCATACCTTAGATTTACTTCCACTTAAAGCTGTTTTTACCAACCTAATCAGCTTCCCAGGATAACCAAGGGCTTTCATTTCGATGAGTAGTTTTCCTCTCAGCACTGAATCGTACGCTTGTTTAAAATCAACGTATAGTTGATACAGTGGTATGTTATATTCATAGCACCTCTCCAGGATGATCCTCATTGTAAAGATATGATCTATTGTTGAACGGTTTGCACGAAATCCACACTGATATTCTCCAAGATCCTGCTCTGCTTTGTGTGTTAGACGCTTAGATATTATTATGGTAAAAATCTTGTAGCCTATGCAAAGCAGAGATATCCCTCTGTAATTTTCACATTTCAATTTATTTCCCTTCTTAAGAATTGGGTACACCCAAGCTGTTTCCCATTCTTCTGGTAATTTCTCTGTTCGCCAGATTTCCAGTATCAACTTATACAATGATTGTATCAATACCGTTCCACCATATTTTAACAACTCAGCTGTTATTACATCTTCTCCTGGTGACTTATTATTCTTCATCGATAAGAGGACGCCTTTTACTTCTTCCAAAGTGGGTGGTTCACTATTGTATTCCTCAGATTCATCTTCATTAGATTCACTATTTGGCAATTCTAATTCATATTCTTCATTTTTTATTTTAACTGGATTCAAAACCTCCTCAAAATATTCTGCCCATCTATCTAATACTTCCTGGGTATTTCCAAGTAGTTGCCCATCCTTATTTTGTATGCAGCTTACTCTTGGTTGAAATCCACTTTTTCTCTGCTTTACGTTTCTATAAAACTTTCTACTTCTCTTATGCTCATAATCTTGTTGCATCTCTTTTATCAGATCTTTTTCCATTTCTCTTTTTTCTACAAAGATTCTTGGCTTCCCTTCTGCATTCCACATATGTTTAGTGAGTAGCTCTTGTTGCCCGTTGCATATATATCATCCTTGCTTTATTTCTTTTCTCCAAGGCTAGCTTTACTTCCTCATCATACCAATCCTTCTTTGGCTGTTTCTTTCTTTCTCCTAGTATCTCCTGGGCTGCATACGTGATGGCTTCCTTAATCACCCGCCATGATTCATCCACTGTTACTGCATTTTTATGGTTTTTCAAACCTTCTTCAACCTGTCTTTCATACTCCTTTTTCCTTGCATCATCATTTTGTTCTTGGTTAAATCCTTTCATCCTTTCTGCTTTACCTCTGACTCTTACCGCAAGCTTTTGTTTCAATTTAGCTTTCACCAAATAGTGGTCTGAATCTATATCCGCACCTCTATAAGTACGCACATCCTGTACATCTGTCGCATGTCTTTTATCAATCAGTATGTGGTCGATTTGATTCTTGGTGTTCCCATCTGGTGCCTCCCAAGTTTCTTTATGAATTCTCTTGTGCTCAAATGTAGTGCTACTGATTA
This sequence comes from Anabrus simplex, assembly GCF_040414725.1. Taxonomy (NCBI): domain Eukaryota; kingdom Metazoa; phylum Arthropoda; class Insecta; order Orthoptera; family Tettigoniidae; genus Anabrus; species Anabrus simplex. The sequence goes on along the minus strand of NC_090265.1, from coordinate 1,226,192,144 downwards.
CCATATCCTTTGCTGTAGCGAAGTCAATAAGCCGTAACCCATTGTTGTTACTTTCCAAATGTAAACTCTGTGCTCCTATTGTGGGTCTAAATTCTTCCTCTTGTCCCACTTTTGCATTGAAGTCCCCAATTACTATTTTAATGTCATGTCTAGGTGCCTCATCGTACTGTTTCTCTAGTTCTTCATAAAACTTATCCTTTAGTTCATCCTCCTTTTCTTCCGTAGGTGCATGTACGCTTATAAGTGTATAATTGAAGAAGCGGCCCCTGATGTTCATTATACAGATTCTTTCATTTACTGCCTTGTAAGACATTAAGGTATGCTTGAGTTGTTTAGATATCATAAAGCCTGTTCCACAGATGTTATCGCTATTCCCACTGTTGATTAAAGTATAATCCTGTAAATCGAACATCTCAATTTCCCGCCATCTAATTTCTTGTAGAGCAGCGATTTCAACATTATACTTTCTTAGTTCCTCTTCTAGTTTTCTGCTTTTCCCTGGCTGGAGTAGGCTTCTCACATTCCAAGTCGCTAATACCAATCCATAACCATTTCCTCCCCTAGGTCGTTTATCAATTTTATCCGTCCGGTTTGTTCTTACTCTTTGCGGTTTCTCAACAGTTTTTTTTAACGGGATAGAGTTGTCAACCCTATGCCCAACCCCCAACCTGGAGGACCAGGGTATCCCTTTTAGTCTGGATCATCACCTTCGAACTGTCCAGCAAGGGAGGCCCTACCAGTAGCTAAGCTACCGCCGGCATAGCTCTCAGGATCTTTTGACCACACAAGCCCCACCACCACGACAAGGTAAAGATACCATCGATGGGGAAATGGGGTTACTAGCATAATAATGCTATTTGCTTTACGTCCCACTAACTACTTTTACGGTTTTCGGAGACGCCGAGGTGCAGGAATTTAGTCCCGCAGGAGTTCTTTTACGTGCCAGTAAATCTACCGACACGAGGCTGTCGTATTTGAGCACCTTCAAATACCACCGGACTGAGCCAGGATCGGGTTACTAGCATCACTTATACCTCAGTTACTTTCATATTGTCAAAGCTAAGGATGAGACCGAGACAGCTCAACGGAAGTAACAGACTTGTTGTAGCCCATACATGAGGACATGGCGCACTATAAACATTAGGCTTCGACAGCAAAATTGAAAACTGGAAGCAACAGATATGAAAGCAACGTGAATACATTTTTGGGCGTGGAAGAAAGGTATTTGCAGTAAGGAGCTAAAGGCTACCCAGGGTTGGTTTCTCCTCCAGACCCTTGAGTGTTTCCACCTCTAACGCCTCAAAGGCAGTGTCCTAGAGTGTGGGACATTTGGTCGGGGATATAACTGGAGAAGAGGACCAGTACCCTGTCCAGATGGTCTCGCTTGCTATACTGCACAGGCGCCTTGCGGGGTGTAGGAAGACTCGGAGCGATAGGCAAGGAAGAGGGAAGGAAGTGGTCGTCACTTTAAGTTGTACCATCCAGCGTTTGCCTAGAGAGGAAGTGGGAAACCACTTCGAGGATGGCTGAGGTGGGATTCGAGTCCCTCTACTCAGTTGACCTCCGGAGTCTGAGTGGATCCCGTTCCCGCCTCGAGCCGCTTTTCAAATTTCGTGGCAGAGACGGGAATCGAACCCTGTCCTCCGGAAGGTGGATGGGGGGCTAATCACAGTAACTACTAAACCCGAGAGGCGGACAGTTAAAGGCTAAGTAAAGAAAAAAGCCGACGAATGAAGCTTTGCGTATGAACCAGGTTTGATGTCGGGACACGTGAGGTAAAAATTATAGGAGAATAATAAACTCGGCTACAGAGCGTGAGAGAATCAGAGAAAGGCCAAGGTGATAATGGTTAACGAAATGAATGATTTCAAGGTGAGAGGTGTTGAAGAATACAACGGATTTAAAATACAGTGGTTGTATTTTGACTGGCAAGATTAAGGTCATTAAGCCGTCTATTCCATGTAACTAGAAGAAGCCAAGGCCGCAGCACTAACGAGGTCCCTCACAGAAGCTTGCACACTGCAAACTGAAAAGAATAACACTGTATAAGGAAGATTCGTTACACAAGACATTTCAGTCAAGTTTAGCCCCTATCTTCTTGACCTATGACTACTGACGAAATCACGTTTAAGAAGTGTCTGTTCAAAACGTGCTATTTCGATTTTTTAAATTATTTCGTCCACATGCATTACAGTACTTGAATACTATCGAATGGCATGAGCAATCTAGATTATAAATATGTAATTCCTTAAATGCAGTACCATATCCGATCATGGATACGTCCCGTGTGCCTTTTATTACACGTTTCTTGGCGTTTTTCCACAAATTCCTTAGGAGGGAAATAGCATCTTTTGATAATAATAATACCGGGCGAGTTGGCCCTGCTTGCATCCAGGAGATAGTGGGTTCAAATCGGCTACCCTGAAGATGGTTTTCCGTGGTTTCCCATTTTCACACCAGGCTAATGCTGGGGCTGTTCCTTAACTAAGGCCATGGCCGCTTCCTTCCCATTCCTAGGCCTTTCCTATCCCATCGTCGCCATAAGACGGTACGACGTAAAACAAACAGCAAAATAATAATTATAATACAAGCGTGTGGCCACCGGAGAGGCACGGGCTGGTCTTTCTAGTTGACGCCGCATGGGCGACCTGCGTGTCTATGATGGATTATAATGCTGAAAGCGGCAAAAATACCTAGCCCTCGAGCCTTAGGAATTAACCAAAGAAAGTTAAAAACCAGCCAGTAATCGAACCCTGGAGTTCTTGGACCAAAGGCCAACATGATTACCATCCATGCAGGAGTCGGACATTCACCTAGATGTCGCTATCTTCAACTAGTCAGAAGGTATCTGAAATGAAGAATTTAGGTAGGCCATCCTGTACGTATGCAATTATGTGTGTATCGATTTTTGTCCATTACATTTATGAATATTTGTTATTAAAACAAAAAAATTAAACAGTGTTTTGTGTACTTCGTCTAGTAGCAACACATGAATTTGGAATTTTGTTCTAAATAAATATTAATTGACGTATTTATTCGTAATCGTCATTGTTCGGTACCACCCAGGGGTCACGTGTAGGGTACTTGTTCAGCGGTAAAGTTAGGGCTCTATGCCCTCTCTTACAGTTAACCACAATATTTACAGTCTAAAATAAGTAAGGTAAGGGTTATTCTGCCCGAAGGCAGGTTCGAACCTCCGCAGAAGTATTCTTGAGCCGGAGTTTACGTGCGGTAGGATGGCCAGTTCCTTTCCGCTCCTCCATTCCCTTATCCCACACCAACAGCGCGTGGCAACCCATCCAACTCCTGACCACGCCCAATGTTGCTTAACTTCGGAGATCTCACGGGATCCGGTGTTTCAACACGGCTACGGCCGTTGGCGTCTAAAATAAAATAATTGAAATAGTTAAAATACAGCTAATATAATTTAAAATTCATTTAAACAAATAATTAACAAACTAAGTTAATATTAACTGACAATTTAATTTCAGTTTAAAACTTAAGGTAGACATAAAATAAAATAAAATTTATCAACGGCCATTGAAGTTAAGAATGAGAAATATTTCGTCCAAAGACACTATTAACCTTGTTTAACTCATTTGTAAGGTCCAGACTTGAGTATGGCTCAGTTGTTTGGAACCCAGTGACCACAAAAAATATCAATCTTATCGAGAGTACTCAAAACAAGCTTTTAAAATTCATGACTTATAAAATCACAGGAAATTACCCAACCTTCATAAATTACTCAGGTATGCTGAAGGAACATGGTGTGAATAGCTTGCACCACAGACGAAGTTGCAAAGATTTGACTTTCCTGTATAAAATAATTAATTCTGTAATTGATGACTCAAACATATTGAAATCAATAACATTTTATGTGCCACATAAACTAAGTCGTCCTAGAAATATATTCTTTCTATCAAAGGCTAAGACCGAAATACATAAGAACTCCCCAATTAACAGAGCAATGAGGCTCTACAACAATATTCATCCTTATGTTGATATTTTTAGTATGGCTGAAGCTACATTCATTTTCGACATATAACACTGTACTTCTGAACATAATTTAATATATTATGAAGATTTAAAAAAAAGGAATAATAGTATAAACTAGTATAAATGTTGTAAACCTTGTTTTTTAAATGTATTACATTCCAAGTGGAAATCCTATTAAAATAATTGTTTTAAATATTATACTGATTTTAATTAGAATGTATTAGTAATGTAATGTATTATTAGTTATATTAACCATAATTATTCTTTTTTATTTTTTTTATTTTAGTAATGTGACTTGTGTGTCAGAGTAATTAAGTTTTAGGATTACTCTAACTAGGTAGTGGTTTTTGTTCTTAATATGTATTTTTAACATGTAAGTAACAATTGTCGTGAACATTGTAATTGGGACTAATGACCTGTTATGTTCACAATAAATAAATAAATAAATAAATAAATAAATAAATAAATAAATAAATAAATAAATAAATAAATAAATAAATAAATAAATAAATAAATAAATTTAAATGTTAAATTAAAGGAAAGCTGAACATTATTTAAGAGCAAGTATTGAACCCTTTTGGTTGTCTGTCATTTACCTCGGCAGCATGAGCGGTATGCATTTGTAGATTCTTGTGTTTACAGGGGTTTTTACGGGCTCTGTCACTTATTGACGTGATGGACGGGGAGAAAGAGAGGCCTAGCTACTTTAAATGAAAGGAAGCGTTTTACTGACTAAAATTTATTGCACTCAAGAAACATAAAATTATGAAAAACTGAAATTATGAAACAAACTCAACCAACAATTAATACATAATTAATTTAAAACAAGTAAATTCCATCGATATATATTGTTTTGTGAGTTGCATGGGTTACTGTTAAGAAGAGTTTCTGCCAAGTTTCATACTAAGTAAACAACTCATTGTAAACCTTTTTTTCAGCTATTTGTTGTGTCATTTAATTTCATGTGCACATATTAATTTAATTATCTATTATGTCTGTATTGTTATATTAATTTAACTTTCTAAAACAGTATGTAAAATTTGCAATTGTTTGAACGGTTGACCTTTCGAGAATGTGGTAACTTCTCTCAGTAGATTAGTGAATAAGTTTGTCGACCTCTCTTCTAAGGGATCTCTAAGGTTCTGCCCTACACTGAGGCTTCATAAGATGATGTGTATGAATATTGCACCTCCTTTTCCTTGTGCAATTCTTCGAATTCCCAAGAGCTCAGTTGTATGTGTTCACGTGACATTTCTTAGATTCAAGATATATGAGTGATTTCACACTGAAAAAATTATTCTCTTGGCTTCCTGCCTTTTGAAATCTGGGTTTTAAATATGCGACAATGGCTTTAATATTCTTGAAAAGAGGTCCCCGAGTGGTTCCGACTTGACGCACGGTGAACATTTCATGGTTTGGCTTCAGACTAGGAGACTGTCATTCTGGAATGGATCATCCGTCCAAGTAGATTGATAATCTCACGCAATCCGTAGGCAAACGAATGTCGGCAAAATATTGACAGCTATTCCAAGCCCACTGGCTCACACAGAATATGCAAATGACGCACTGTTTCATTGGCTGAGTCTAATGGGTTCTGTATGAACACAATAATGTTACTATTTGAGAATCCAACTAGCCTTCGGGCTGATCACCTAACAGAAAATGGAACTAAATGATAATGAAAATCCACAGCCTGTTTCCAGTCATTCGACCGGGTCAGAAATTGAATGAATAAAACCCCCCATCTAGCGGCGAGGATAGGAATTGTGCCGGCTGCCTGGGAAAATTATTAATGAATGACATGTGAAATGAAATTATATAGAAGAGTGTAGCTGGAAAGGGAAAACCGGAGTACCCGGAGAAAAACCCTGCACCACATCCTCCTTGTCCAGAACAAATCTCACATAGAATGAGCGGTATGTGAACAACGGAACCCAGCGGTGAGAGGCCGGCGCGCTGCCGCCTGAGCCACGGAGGCTCTGGAATTAAATACTACAGTATATTAAAAATCATGCATGATCCTAATAAATTCCACTAATGAGATTAAAATAACACATAATTAAAACTAAATAACTTGAGTATTCACTCCGAAGGCCGATTGGATACCCAACAGCTCCGCCACCAGCCGCCATGGATGGCCTATGTGTCACTAAAGAGGTATACTAGGGAAATGAGGAATGAAGTGGTTTCCTGTTGCTTTCCTCACCGGACCATAGGTTGCTATTACATACCAGCCTGCTAAGCCCACTGAAATGCTTGAAGCAATTGATCCTATGAGTAACTTTTTTACACCATTCATAATAGGGACTGGCTGCATAAATAATGGCATTGCTAGCATCATTAATACCTCATACTGTCAAACATACATACATACTTACTTACATACATACATACATACATACATACATACATTATCATTATAGACTGTTATGCCTTTCAGCGTTCAGTCTGCAAGCCTCTGTGAATTTACTAAACGTCGCCACATTCCTCGATTTGCAACTAGTGTTGTGGCCTCATTTAGTTCTATACTTCTTATTTTTAAATTGTTAGAAACCGAGTCTAACCATCGTCGTCTTCGTCTACCTCTACTTCTCTTACCCTCCATAGTAGAGTCCATTATTCTCCTAGGTAACCTATCCTCCTCCATTCGCCTCACATGACCCCACCACCGAACCCGGTTTATGCGTACAGTTTCATCCATCGAGTTCGTTCCTAAATTAGCCTTTATCTCCTCATTCCGAGTACCCTCCTGCCATTATTCCCACCTGTTTGTACTATCAATCATTCTTGCTACTTTCATGTCTGTTACTTCTAACTTATGAATAAGATATCCTGAGTCCACCCAGCTTTCGCTCCCGTAAAGCAAAGTTGGTCTGAAAACAGACCGATGTAAAGATAGTTTCTTCTGGGAGCTGACTTCCTTCTTACAGAATACTGTTGATTGCAACTGCGAACTCACTGCATTAGCTTTACGACACTTTGATTCAATCTCACTTAATATATTACCATCCTGGGAGAACACACAACCTAAATACTTGAAATTATCGACCTGTTCTACCTTTGTATCACCAATCTGACATTTAGTTCTGTTGAATTTCTTACCTACTGACATCAATTTAGTCTTCGAGAGGCTAATTTTCAATACCATACTCATTGCACCTATTTTCAAGTTCCAAGATATTAGACTGCAGGCTTTTGGCCCCATCTGCCATTAAGACCAAGTCGTCAGCATAAGGCAGACTGCTTACTACATTTCCACCTAACTAAATCCCTCCCTGCCATTTTATACCACCGGGCGAGTTGGCCGTGCGCGTAGAGGAGCGCGGCTGTGAGCTTGCATCCGGGAGATAGTAGGTTCGAATCCCACTATCGGCAGTCCTGAAGATGGTTTTCCGTGGTTTCCCATTTTCACACCAGGCAAATGCTGGGGCTGTACCTTAATTAAGGCTGTTCCGAGGTATCTGTGGAACAGCAGAGGTGAAAGAAGGTGCGGGGGTGAACAGGTCTCAAAATACGAAATTAAAGATAAGATAAAATTTAACAAGGTTATATTTTCTTAGCAAAATCAAGAAATAACAAGAATGGCAGGTACAGAGTAGAAAGGCAACAAATGTACAATTACAGTATTCACAGGATTTGGGCTTCGAGCCCCGGACTCACAATTCTTGAGCAATTAGCCCAACTTTACCCAAAAACAAGATTCGACAAAGAGGCAGAAGACCCCAATCATGTTCAGGAGCACTTGCTCCCAATTACAAAATAAAGCCTCCTCGAGGCACCCAAAATCAATTTCAAAAGAGCAATCCGCTCTCAAAGTTTTAGCCTATCAAAGGCCACACCAAACTCGACTTTCCAGCTGTCCTCCAAGGACATAGACACAGGGGTAAAAAGATACCCAACCTACTGAGGCCTATTAAGTGAAGAAACAGAAATATTACATGGCCTCAACAATACCAATTTGAGAGGAGGCGAAGCTGCACTCCTAATACATTTTGTTTAAAACCTACTTGGCACTAGGCCGTTAATGCAAGGGCTAATCCCATACTAAAGAGGTGACTTATATGAGAAGACAATTTACATTACGCTAGAAGAAACGGTTGAGAAAATAAGTTCACCTCGAAGCAATATAAGTGGGAGCTCGAGAGGGTTAAGCACTCTCTATCCCAATTTGTAGTTAAAACAGAAGGAATTGATACCGAGTGTCTTTACATTTTAAAGGAAAGTTACATGGAAAAGGCTTCGGACCTGCCCCGAGAGTTAAACTGCTGAGCTAGCAAGAAAAGAAGTTATTAAAAGGCCATTACCTTGTGGTTGAACTGCTGCCCGAAGAAAGAGGCGCTTCCTCCCCCCCCCCCCCCCCCTGCTACGTACTTTACACAAAGATAGGTGTTACTGAAGTGGCGCCGAGACCCGAAAATCAGCAGTTTATATACTCTCGCGGAAAGTTCGAGGCGTTTCAAGAATGAGAACACCCTCCCACAAGAATTTTATTGGCTAGGGTTAAGCAACATATCCAAGTTGTAGAAGATACACCTGATTGGTCATAAATTAATTAAAGAAATTCGGGATTGGCTAAATTCAAACCTGGCCGAAGGAAGGGGTTAATATTGCCAACATAAACAATAACTGAAAGAAATTTAACAAAGAACAAACTTATGAACACAAAATTTCTTCAAAAACATAGTTCTTTCACTTCGCACTAGGGTGCATAATTGTATTTCTTCAGTAGTGCCATCTGGAAGAGAATGTCCACACTTCTTACTACAGGCAAAACAAAAATATATCGAAAACGACCCAGTTCAGAGACTTCAAAATTTACAAGTAGTGACATCTTCTGAGAAACTAGAAAATTAACACAGTAGATAAAGTTCAGGCTTCCTCCAGTAGGGGAGTTTCAACTGGCGCAAAGTATGAATTAGCGACGTGGAGGTGTACCACCCGGTACAAAGGCCACGGCCGCTTCCTTCCAATTCCTAGGCCTTTCCTATCCCATCGTCGCCATAAGACCTATCTGTGTCGGTGCGACATAAAGCCCCTAGCATTTTATACCTTTCAGCAGATGATCCATGTAAACTACGTACAACAAAGGTGAAAGATTACAGCCTTGTCTAACCCCTGTAAGTACCCTGAACCAAGAACTCATTCTACCATCAATTCTCACTGAAGCCCAATTGTCAACATAAATGCCTTTGATTGCTTTTAATAATCTACCTTTAATTCCATAGTCCCCCAGTATAGCGAACATCTTTTCCCTCGGTACCTTGTCATATGCTTTCTCTAGATCTAAGAAACATAAACACAACTGCCGATTCCCCTCGTAGCATTTTTCAATTACCTGGCGCATACTGAAAATCTGATCCTGACAGCCTCTCTGTGGTCTGAAACCACAATGGTGTCAAAACCAAGGATTAAACTGAGGCAGATCAATTTAAGTGACAAATTTCTTCTAGCCCATACGAAAAGACATAGTGCATTGAAACACTAGGTCTCACCAGGAAGGGCATGGCATACATAGTAGTAATATGTTTTCCTTACAGATATAATATTAAACGTTACTGCATAGGTCCAGTTACAGTCTCTTATAAATTTATCTATTTCTGAGGCACACAAACACACACATTCATACTATAAGCATCTTTCCTCTTCAGGTAGCCTAGTTTCGGCAGGCGTTCTTAAATTTTGATAATGAGCTGGTGTCTCCGACTCTAGTTGGAAGGGAATTCCATAATCTGGCGCCGGCCATCACAAATGATCTCTTACCTTTATTTGCGCGGTGCGCAGAAATAGAAACAAAGGAGCCCGAACTGGTACTTAATTCATATGTGTGTGTGAGTGTGTATGCATACTTTCACTGTGACACTTCACTTTTCTGATAACTCTAATTAATAATGCAAATTAACAATTGACGTATTCTCTTAACAGACGCAGTTTTTGCTGAACTTCATCCATATGGCCCTGCCCCTCGTTTGGACGGACTGTGATTATCCCAAGTGGGGACTCTGGATCATCTGCCCGCAAAACATTATCATCTTCTTGCTGTTTGCTGACTTCTACAAGAAAACGTACATCGACAAGTCGCACAAGAAGGGACTTTAACACTCATTTAACGTAGTCACAACGAATTTATAATAACTGTGCATAATGTTTGGATTTAAACTGCTATCACCCGATATATATGTGTGATCGGCTGGCCTTGTTTAGTTGTACAGTAAAATTCGACGTATAAGAAGGCGAAATTACGTTCAGGGCACTGCTCATGCACAAGCATGGAAGACAGACCTGTCGTGAGAACTTTGGTATGAAAATCAACAATGAAGATGAATTCCTCTACATCAACCGTATATCGTATTGTAGTGACTGGATTAAAGATGAAACGGAATTATTTTATGCAGGAAGTGTAATGGAACCAGGCCCATTTCATAGGTGTGGCTTCTCCGCCTCTCACTCTCAGGTCCCGGATTAAATACAACTATACACTGTTTAAAAGATTGGATAGATGAACATGACTCACGATCTAGAGTGAGTAACTAGCCTTTATGGGAGGCAGAATTCGTAAGGTTGATCACATAACTTACCAATATCCGGAAGTCAGTTAGCTGAACACAAGTAGTCTTCATAGAATAACTGTGCATAATGTAAGAACTACGGGGAATATGTCCTGCATGCCATAATACGGTTCTGTTAAAGGATTAGCGTCACTATTAGAACACATACTATTCAATACTTCCTTCTTTACAGAGCCGTACTGCAAGCTGGAGGACCCTTAAAGAACGTTGATCTAGTTCGTCTAGTTCTAGGGCGAAGGTCGGCAACCCGTCGGTCGTGATTTAGCGGTAGTTCATGAGAATAGATTTAATAGATCACGAGCTTTAAGGACACAAAAGATTCAAATTACCACGCAAGTGCTACGGGAAATGCGTTTTGCATTTTGACATTGCTTTCATCGCTTATGAGCAGGCCCTGCAACGGCTGAACATATTATTTATATCTCATGTGTGTGATATAGTGAGGATTTACAGCCTCCCAGTTGTCATATTTATCAATTATTTGTGTTTCGTAAAAACTAACAAATATTGATCTGTGATTCCGCTAGAGAACCCATTGACAGTGCATTTCGCATTTGCTTTAATATGCCTCTGTGAATCCTTATTTTAAAGCATGAACTTCATTTTCAATTTGGAACTAGATTAACTTAAGAGTTGAAAATTTGAAACCTTGTATTTTACTCAGTGTTACCATTTATTAATAAAGGTGCCTTCTGAGAAGTGTTCCTGTCAACTCTCACACTTAGTAAATATCTGATTGTAAATTTGTCCTTTTTCAGCTACTTTTTGTATTATTTATTTCCATGTACATATATTCATTTCATTAACTATTGCATTTTTATTGTTATATTAATATTATTTTCCAAAGTAGCATGTCAAATTGCAATTGTTTGAAAATGTTCGAAAATGTGAGAACATATCAGTAGATTAGTGATTTAGGTTGTCGGCTGCTATTCTAAGGGATCTCTAAGGTTCTCCTCTACATTATGGCTTCGTAAGATGATATATATGACCAATGCGATTCCTTTCCTTTGTACAACATTTCGAAGAAGGCAGTGTGGGCTGGAGTACTCTGAGAAATAGAGGAAGCAGATATACTTCTTTAGCCCACACTACGGTTCCTTTAAGTTACAGTGAACTAAAGGGAGTCCGCCTCTGTGGTGTAGTGGTTAGTGTGATTAGCTGCCACCCCCGGAGACCCAGGTTCGATTCCCGGCTCTGCCACGAAATTTGGAAAAGTGGTACGAGGACTGGAACGGGGTCCACTCAGCCTCGGTAGGTCAATTGAGTAGAGGCGGGTTCTATTCCCACCTCAGCCATCCTGGAAGTGGTTTTCCGTGGTTTCCCACTTCTCCTCCAGGCAAATACCGGGATGGTACCTAACTTAAGCCCACGACCACTTCCTTCCCTCGTCCTTGTACATCCCTTCTAATCTTCCAATCCGCCCTCAAGGCCCCTGTTCAGCATAGCAGGTGACGGCGCCTGGGCGAGGTACTGGTTATCCACCCCAGTTGAACCCCCGACCCAGAGTCTGAATCTCCGGGACACTGCCCTTGAGGTGGTAGAGGTGGGATCCCTCGCTGAGTCCGAGGGAAAAACCGACCCTGGAGGGTAAACAGATAAAGAAGAAGAAGAAGAAGAAGAAGAACCAAATAGAGGTTTTGAGTTGAGAAGTTTACAGCCGAGGCGTCCTACGAGGCCAGAATTTCGAAACATAAAAATGAAAAACTTTCACCCTTTCACAACATTTTATTCCATTTATTTATTTTATTTATTTTTACTTGAATAATTTTACAATTTTATTAAGTAACTTAGTACCATAAATTTCTGCTTTCCACGACACTGGTGGCCATAATTTTGAAACATTTTAATGTAAGAAATTAGGTAATTATTATTTGAATTTATTTTTACGAGAACATTGAAACAGAATACTTATCTTCGTTCTTCAAGGAAATATGTTCATTTTATGTTAAACAAAGTCCTTCTTAAGCCTAATAACTGTGAACATTCATATAATGTTGTCTAGTTTTTATGTGGTATTTTTTGCATTCATAGTAAGGTTAGAGCTTTGTTAGATTACATTAATCATCACTGATCTAAGATGTATGATTTTTACACCATTTCACAAGATTTCACGTTGCCTTTAGTTGAGAACTGACATTTTCCTTAGTGACCTGGCCTTAGGCTATACTATTTTGAAAAAAATATCCTTACAACAGTTCTCGCAGACACATCATTTTCAGTATATTGCAGAACTACCTCGTTTCCTTGAGAGGATTTCCTGCGATCTCTTGGTGAAGAGCTGCAAATACCTTGCGATTACTTTAGATTTCCACCAGACCATGGAGCTGTTTATTTTTGTGGTGAATTTGTATTTCTGGTACACTTGCAGAACTGCAGGCACTGCATCATATTCACCAGTTCGTCTGAATGTCTCCTCGTATGTGTAGTCTTATTCACGAAGGAGGATTGCATACAGGGTAACCAGTCCTTTCTTAGAGCCATTTCTAGAATATTTTACATTGTCACTGGCACTCACCAAGGTGACCTAGGTTCAAATATCGCTAGCCTCGTCAACGTACTGAGATGATCCTGACCAATGACACTTAAGCGTCAGCGTTGGGAAACATCTCTGCTTCTGCCGTAGTCATGGGCATAGTTATTCAAATTTCCAGCAGTTTTACTAGTTCAGAAAAAGTGTACTCTAAATTATTTTTAGTGAAAGCTCTATGAGCATGGCGGAGCTCTTCTGTCATGTTTACAACTTTTAGTCGGTGCGAAATCAATTTGCCTTCGGTTGTAGATTAGTACTCACAGCTACTTTGAGTATCTTGCTGAACGCTGACAATAACATTCTACCGAGCAGTTTGGCGACTCTCAGGTGATCTGTGAATGAAACGTGATCTTCATCTTGAACAGAAATGATGTCTACACTTCCTTTGCAGGAGCGGAGTCATTTGATATGCTTCTTCTCTTGTCCGATGGGGAGCTAGAATCTGAAAGTTGAATTTCATCAGTGCTCGCCTTTAACATTCTTCACATGAAGTTGGAAATGATAGAGAGCTTTTCGAACTTCAATTAAGTAGGTTTCGCTTTTCTGCATTTGTTTGAACAGAATGTCGAAGTTGAGCACATGAAACACGGAAAGCCAGTATACGGAAGATGGATCTTTTAAGGTACGGATGGGGGACATCAGATTTACGCAACGTGACTAAGTCAATTTATTTTATTTATTTCACATCTTCAGAACAGTTGATCAGGTCCTTTCTCTTTTCAAAGACGAAGTTAACTTTCCTGCTGTTGTAATTCCATCGAGTAGGAACACCTCTCGGAGGACGTTTCTGCCCTTCTTGGTCTAAAATTTTGTTTCGTTTCCATGACCTACAGTAAAATGTCGGTACGCCTGAAGGAAAAAAGATTTGATAAACTATTCTTTTAAACTGCCTTTTCAATCACCGAATTAAGGTGGTGCGCACACAAATTCATATAGTTGGCTTTTGGAAAATGTTCTTTTATTTTTCCCGGGACTTTGTCAACGCTCCGCCTCATAACTGCAGCGCCATCACGACTCTGTGCTGTCAATATTGTACCGGGAAATGATTATGGGGCCAGAGCATGGGAAGTATCTCAGGTAGTGTGCGGTTACTGTTGGAGCTGGTACAGAGAAGGATAATTTCACATGGCGAATAATAGATGGTAACTAAAATTTTTGACAATATTTATTGATATTCACAAGTAAATCACCCTGCTGTTGATTTATCAAAATTAAATTTTCAATCGATCTTTTCAAAATGCAAAAATGAAATATATGCGCTGTTATATTCGGAGACATCCACTTGATGTTAGCAATGTCCAAAATGAATACCAATTTTCTGAGATCTCAAACACCCTACAGTTCATCTAGGATCTCTTATATAGACTCAAATTCAAAATAACACTTTGTACATATAACTTCATTTAACCAAATTTCTAGATTGCATAGAAATTAAGTCCATCACTTGTGATGCAAACCTAAAGTTTTTATAAGATTACTAAACATAATATTAACTCACACTTCCTTTAAAAGTCTGATAGTTCAAATAAATATTTTCAATCACTTGCTGAAAACTTCTACAGTTCATCTAAACCAATTATGAGACGGTAAAATAGTGCATTTGTTTTATGGTAAGCCATATAGTTCATCTAAGTGAAATTACTTCAATTTACACAAACTTTAAAGAGAAACCTACAGTTTTAAATAAGACCTGAAGTTTTCTTGAATAACCTCCTACAATTATTATAAACAGTAGGATTAGAATCAATACGAAGCACTTTTCCTTTAACGAATGTAGCACTGTGAATGACTGAGTGCTTTATAGAAAAGTCAGTTAGTGTCTAAGTGCAATTACTCACTGAAAATATAAGAAAAACATTGATATCACATTTAATCTGCTCATAAGGATAGATGAAGTACTGTCCTGCGGCTTGGTGACAGGAACTTTCTGCAGCGTGCAGCCCGAACTCGAACTCGGCACCAGCAGCGTAACACGTTCCATCCCATGAAGACACCACGTTATCATCCCTCGATGAAACCGCAATTAATCCCAAGCTGGAGATGACGTTCTACGTAGTGTAACATCACGACACTTCGCTAAGATTTCCGATGTTTTTGTAAAGAGAAATGTTCAAACAAGGAAAGTTCAATTGGCGCAATACAACGAGCTGTAGGACTCTTAATTATTATTAATGAGTTGTACTTTACACTGACATAAGTTTTAATGCACAGTTTGTACTCGCACTTTTGTTCTACGATATTAAATACGTGACTCAGAATATCACAGTCTATGCTACAGTTTGAACCATAAGTCAAGTTATTGCAGTAATAACCTGAGATCGTTTTCAAAATGGAAAGCGCAGTCTTTCACTCACAGTTTCTAAAACATGAATTGAACACTATCACAGTTCATAATAATCACTGATTATGTCTTAAATTCAATCCTAGAGTAACTATCATGGTCCGTGAAACATTCGAGAAAATGCAATTAATATCACTCCTATAACAGTCTCTTAAATACTAATGTTCACAGTTTAAGAGGTTTTTATGAATGAATTTGCATGACACAAGTTCGTATAACCTAATA
Source organism: Anabrus simplex (assembly GCF_040414725.1). Lineage (NCBI taxonomy): Eukaryota > Metazoa > Arthropoda > Insecta > Orthoptera > Tettigoniidae > Anabrus > Anabrus simplex. The sequence continues at coordinate 1,226,176,483 of NC_090265.1, read as the reverse complement.
TTGCCATAAAATGTCCTTAACATACAGTTCGTTTCTTACGGTAATAATCGAAAATTCGAGAAAATGCGTGAAAAATAGTCACATTTAGTCCTATTAATTATTGAATATTCGAGTGGAATGGTATTTCAAACAGTTCACAATCGTAACTGTATAGGGAAAATGCGTCTCAAAATTAATGAAGTTGTCATACATTGAAAGTTCAGTTTATCATGCACAATTTCCTAGTGACCGGGCGAGTTGGCCGTGCGCGTAGAGGCGCGCGGCTGTGAGCTTGCATCCGGGAGATAGTAGGTTCGAATCCCACTATCGGCAGACCTGAAGATGGTTTTCCGTGGTTTCCCATTTTCACACCAGGCAAATGCTGGGGCTGTACCTTAATGAAGGCCACGGCCGCTTCCTTCCAACTCCTAGACCTGGGCCCCTGGCCCCTGGGCCTTTCCTATCCCATCGTCGCCATAAGATCTATCTGTGTCGGTGCGACTTAAAGCAAATTGTAAAAAGGGAAGTGTGCCTTACTCTGAACAACCCCTTCATGATTTACACAGTACCTGTATTTGGACACGAACTTACGTACATTGCATACTACATCCCTACGCGCATTTATTGCTAAACCGAGCTCGATAGCTGCAGTCGTTTAAGTGCTGCCAGTATCCAGTATTCGGGAGATAGTGGGTTCTAACCCCACTGTCGGCAGCCCTGAAGATGGTGTTCCATGGTTTCCCATTTTCACACCAGGAAAATACCGGGAATGTACCTTAATTAAGGCCACGGACGCTTCCCTTCCACTCCTAGCCCTATCCTGTCCCATCGTCGCCATAAGACCTATCTGTGTGGGTGCGACGTAAAACAACTAGCAAAAAAAAAAAAATGTTACTGCTAATATACACTAAAATTGGAATAAACATTTATCACACGTTCTCACTAGGGTGGAGGGAAGTTAAAATGCTACTAAATCTGCATACGTGTCTGTTCAATGCTGCCTTCAAGCTTTCGCCCTTGCCGTCGCTTATTTCTTCAGCAGATATTTTTTCAGGGTGATAGTAAATCAATATTATAACGCTTTTGTCAAATGATGGAAGTAATTTTCACAACTTATTCTTATTCTCTGCTGGTTCAGCGAAACTAAAAAGCTCATTAAAACACATCTCTTTTACTTGAAATCCATACCATAAATACAACTCACTTCAAACAAACAAACGAACAAACAAATAAATAAGCACAGCACAGCTCAAATAAAAACTTTCCTCAACTTCAGTGAATATCTACTCGCACCCTACTGAAGGGCCGCCAACATACATGTTGGGGTTTAAATTAATCATCATCATCATCATCATCTGTTTACCCTCCAGGTTCGGTTTTCCCCTCGGACTTAGCGAGGGATCCCACCTCTACCGCCTCAAAGGCAGTGCCCTGGAGCTTCAGACTCTTGGTCGGGGGATACAACTGGGGAGTATGACCAGTACCTCGCCCAGGCGGCCTCACCTGCTATGCTGAACAGGCCTTGTGGAGGGATGGGAAGATTGGAAGGTACAGGCAAGGAAGCAGGAAGGAAGCGGCCGTGGCCTTAAGTTAGGTACCAACCCGGCATTCGCCTGGAGTAGAAGTGGGAAACCACGGAAAACCACTTCCAGGATGGCTGAGGTGGGAATCGAACCCACCTCTACTCAGTTGACCTCCCGAGGCTGAGTGGACCCCGTTCCAGCCCTCGTACCACTTTTCAAATTTCGTGGCAGAGCCGGGAATCGAACCCGGGCCTCCGGGGGTGGCAGCTAATCACGCTAACCACTACACCACAGAGGCGGACGTTTAAATTAATAATTATTAATATTTTCTGCTACGCTAGCTGAGAGTACAAATCTATTTTTAAGCCTGTAATTAGCTAAAAGCCCCCTGGATTCATTTAACATTACTAGAATTATTTGAAATGAAATAACATTATAGTGGAATTAGATCGGACACACACTCTGGGAAGCAGTGGAATAGCCGGGATACTCAAGAGTGGAAAGGCCTGCATACACATAGCTGAAGAGTCTCAACAGTTATCAATAATGAATAATGGTCTTTCAGTTGGAGATTCCAAGTCACTGCCAGTTTTACACTTTCAATTCGTATAAAATTGTGGCCCACCTCCGCTGTACGAACAGGCAACGTAGCCGACGTTTATCCCCTTTACTGTCCGACTCGTTGGCTGAACGGTCAGCGTACTGGCCTTCGGTTCAGAGGGTCCCGGGTTCGATTCCCGGCCGGGTCGGGGATTTTAACCTTCATTGGTTAATTCCAATGGCCCGGGGGCTGGGTGTTTGTGCTGTTCCCAACATCCCTGCAACTTACACACCAAACAAAACACCATCCTCCACCACACTAACACGCAGTTACCTACACACGACAGATGCCGCCCACCCTCATTGGAGGGTCTGCCTCACAAGGGCTGCACTCGGCTAGAAATAGCCACACAATATTATTATTATTATTATTATTATTATTATTATTATTATTATCCCCTTTACTCGTGCTTTGGCAGTAACAGTGAAGTCTGTGAGCCACTAGCTCTATTACGATGAAGTTTTCAGGGAAAGATCTTGTGTTCCTTGAATAATTCACTATTTGAACATTCAAAGTACATTCGCCAACTGACGGTGATATTTCAGTGTTCACTTCCGGTAAGTTAAGAGGTTACTCTCAAAATACTAGACCTAATCTATTGCAAATACACGCATTAATAATTACTAGCAGTTTCCCGCTGGCTCCGCCCGCAATGTACAAAGTATGGTGTTGTTCGTTACTATCCTCACGGATGTATTTGCAAAGTTTCGAGTTAAAGAAATAAAGCACATGATCTGCTGCGGTAATAGAATGTAATATTATGTCAACAAAACACTTGAAAATACATCACACAAATAAATTGAATTAAACGTTCCTTGGAACAACACTACGCGCCGAACTGTTAAAAAGTCCCTCGAAGATCTTCGTCGTGGAGACAAATGTACTCATAACTTTCCTCAGAATCTACCAATTTAAGTAGTTATTACCTCGAAAGAAAGACCTTCATCCATTGAATGTTTTTAGACCAAAACGAACTACGTACCTCAATTAGAACGAATGATATGACAGCTTCAATGAGAAAAGATGTTGAAGAAATGAGACGTCACATTGAATGTGCACTCATAACGTTCGTCAGAATCAACCAGTTTGAATAGTTAAGAGCTGAAATGAAAGAGCTTGATCCACTGAGTGTTCTTAGGCCAAAACTAACTCCGTAACTAGGTTAAAACCAAAGATATGATTGCTTCAAAGAGACAAAAATTGAAAAAATCAAATAATTTGAGGATGGCGGAAGTTAAGTGATTTATAGTACCTGATGACAAATCTGTGCATGAATACCTTTCAGTTAAAAAAAGAATGAAGGAAATCGACCGGATAGAATGGCCAGACTGACTGACTTTAGTTTTCATATTTTTTTTTAATATGTAGATTGTACTACACCTGCGACTGACAAGGAACTGAACAGCACCATACGGTTGGTCAATCAATCATTTCGGGGTTCCACTTCTCTACCATGCTTCACGGCAGGAATCTGATATCGCACAGTGTTCCTTTGGTGGAAGTTGACCATAATGAATTCCATCCAAAGAAACAACTCGTCACTCTACAGCACATAAGACACTTTTGCAGAAGTACGTAATTTTGAGCAAATCTATGTCGGAGTTTCCCGTTCCTCTTTGATATGAGAGGCTTCTTACTTCGATGCCGGTCATTTGTATTAACATACTTCAGGCGCTTTGTTTTACCGTGGAGACATGCAATTTGGCATTACAATTTGTCTCTAAACCTTCACACAGTCAGCAGTCATCAGTACGGCGTAGATTTATCAGACTTCTGTTGAGATTATCTGAACTTGTAGAGTTATTTCTTGGTCGTTCACATCTAGGCTTATTGTAAACAGTAACCTTTTAGTTTATCAGTTCATACCACACACTAAAATTTGGTCTAGACACATTGAAACCACGAGTTACATTTGTGTGAGAAACGTCCTCACTAACAGCCATTTTCAAGCCTTCAGAGAATTTCTTCACTCCTGGCGTGCTGTAAGCATTTGTAAGCTTCAGCGTGTAAATGACGTACGGTTTGATTACTTAAAGTATCAGTAGTAAGGTGCAGCTACGTTAATGTCTAAATACTTCTATTTCCGACATTTCTTGAAACACTTACCTGTCTAACGTGGTGAAGTGCATGTTCTGAGTGAAGGTCAGGTAGTCCAGGAGTCAGCAGACTAAATGGAGTTCCAGAGTGATTTACCTGGAGAGCATATGTAAATAAACCCGTGTTGTCAAAATATTTCTGAACGCTATTGTATATCTAAATTTACCGGGCGAGTTGACCGTGCGGTCAGGGGCACGCGGCTGTGAGCTTGCATCCGGGAGATAGTGGGTTCGAATCCCACTGTCGGCAGCCCTAAAGATGGTTTTCCGTGGTTTCCCATTTTCACACCGGGAAAATGCTGGGGCTGTACCTTAATTAAGGCCACGGCCGCTTCCTTCCAACTACTAGGCCTTTCCTACCCCATCGTCGCCATAAGACCTATCTGTGACGGTGCGACGTAAAGCAACTAGCAAAAAAAAAAGTATATCTAAATTTATCATTTCACTTAAGAAACACCGATATTTTGAGAAGCGTTGTCGTAGGATGAAGATCAAAGTATTGGCTGACTAATGCAAGGTGGTACTTTGGTTGGAGTCACCAATGAATTTTCCTTTCGTGTTTTTTTTATTTTTCTTTCGTTTTTTCTGTATTTACTTAAGACATATTCTTTTATAGTTCTTAACACTGCGAATTATCAGTCGTTTCCTTTACTCTGGGCGGCCTGACGTAGTGCTAACTACTCTACCCCATCAAGTGCCGAGGTTACAGGTAGTGGAAGCCTTTACCTTCCACTCCTCCCAGGGCCTTTATCGCCTTTACAGAGATTGCTTTGCTTTGCTTCCTTTACCCTGAAAGAGACATTGTTTCCACCCATTTGAAAAAGGAATTTTCTGTGTAACTTTATTAGCCGGTCCGCCTAGGTGGTGTATATGATTTTTCACGAGAGTTTAATCCTGATGTAAACAAGGCATGTCCACGCCTTAGTCAAAGAAAGAGTTGTGATTCGCTGAGCGTGTAGTATCGACCTCCGCCCCGGCAACGTCTCGTGTTCGGACATACAGTGCTGCGCATATGACCTAAAATAGACGAGGAACAGTTTTTGAGCTGTGTGAAACTAAATGGAGGGGTTTAAAGGGACATCTACTGCTGATAATTAGGGCCTACGTTATTTATTTATTTAATTTATTAATTAATTTATTTATTTATTTCTGAATATTAAATAAAGCTATTGTAGGCTAGAGCACAAAATTACACACGTAGGAAGGTTTATCTTAGGACAGCTGTTTGAAATGTCCGCCCGGTAGACTGTAACCTAATAGAATACCAGCTTTCGAATTGAAATGTATATCTCTTATCTTGTAGAGTTCCTATCATGATAGAGCATATAGCACGATTGGACATGTCAGACGGAACTGTTGATAATTCTGTAACAACATCTATCGAAAAGAAACAACTCAAAAAAGACAATACAATATCCTTCCTATCCATTAACACAGGTTTACGTTCTCTTTTAACAAACTGGAACCCTATGTCATTTAAAAGTCTGAAGGTGGGTAAAGTTTTATCTTTATTTACACTGTCTAACACTTTGCGTAAAGTAGGTGGTTCATTCCAAAAAAAAAAAAAAATCATGAATTTTCCTTCTAATACCACTTTTGACAATATCGTCATACTTCTCGATTCTTTGAGGTCGTTTACGTTCCTTTCCCGGCGTTGTTAATTTCCCTGTCTTTCTAAACTCTGTCCGCATGTTATGAACCGAACTAGCCGACACACTACACAACTCTGCACTTAGTTTCTCTACCTCTTTTACGGCTAAACCTGGATTCTGTTCACTTATTTTATTAAAAACATTCACAACGCACTGCCTATGGTCACTTCTGAGCGGTTTTCCTCTTTTGTGCTTCACTACACGGGATGGTCCTACCTCTTGCTCCATTTCTCTCGCTATGAATACTGACACTGACAAGTGACAACTGCTGCAAGATGCAACACCTTATCTTCACGCTGTACAGCTTGGTACTTTCCCTCACTATGAGAAGACTTCCTGCATTACACCACGCCTTCTGCCTTCATATCTCGTTATTTAATCACTGTTTTATTTGAAAAAACATATAGATATATACCGGTATATATGACAACCATATTTTAATTTGATTACGTACTCTTTCAGACTCTCTAAATGTAATAAACTAAGATAAAATTAAATTAATGCGACGTACTCATTTTCTTCGAGCTCGCATACAGTCCAATGAGTGCGACGGTTGCTTCTCCAATCAACTACGTCTATGTCCACGTGCAAAGCCAAGGTGCTCCGCCCATTTGTTTACATCAGGATTAAACTCTCGTGAAAAATCATATAGTTGTTAGTGTGATTAGCTGCCATACCCAGAGACCGGGTTCGATTCCCGACTCTGCCAAGAAATTTGAAAAGTAGTACGAAGGCTGGTATGTGGTTCACTCAGCCTCGGGAGGTCAACTGAGTAGAAAAGTGTTCGATTCCCACCTCAGCCATCCTCGAAGTGGTTTTCCGTGGTTTCCTCACTTCTCCTCCAGACAAATGCCGGGATGGTACCTAACTTAAGGCCACGGCCACTTCCTTCCCTCTTTCTTGTCTGTCCTTTCCAATCTTCCCATTCCCCCCACAAGGCCACTGTTCAGTATAGCAGGTGAGGCGGCCCCTGGTCCTCCTCTCAGTTGTATTCCCGGACCGAAAGTCCCACATTCCAGGTCACTGCCCTTGAGGCGATAGAGATGGTATCCCTCACTGAGTCCGAGGGTAAAACCAACCATGGAAGGTAAACGGATTAATAAAGAAAGAAAGAAAGAAATACTTTATATTCCTTCATTACATTTCAGAAGAATGCCTTTTGTATGTGCTACTCATAGAAAGTGATATTGCTAAACATGAGAATGCAGTAAATTACCGTATCAGTAAAGGGAAGTATGGAAAATGCATAGTCAAGAACAAAGTTTTTCATTTAATTGCATTAAAAAGTCACTCGATAGAAACTTGAGGCAAGGCAATGCCAGCGCCTTGACCACTGAGCTACAAGACCACCTGTCTGGCTGCTAGCTACATGGTAAGGCTAATTGAAACGCTAAAATGCCGGAAAGTGCTGCCCACTCGAGAGAATTTCCAAACAGCTGTTTACTGTCCTTTTCAGGTGTCCGTGTACATTAAACTCGTGATAGCTCTACGATATCCATGTCCACCATGTAACAGAATCCTCTAGTAAGTGAGACAGAGTGGTTAGCTCTATGCCCGATGAGCTTTATTCCCAGGAAATAAATTGGAACTCATGTTCCAAATTACGGTGAGTGAACTTCACGGCCTTGCGCCTTTAAAGAAAAGGAAATTTCGTTCCTAAATTCTCCTGCTTCTTGAAAGCAGAATCAAACCCACGTTCTTCCCGGTAGAACGATCTCTCTTTTAATCCTTCCCCCCACTGGGGCCGACGACCTAGATGTTGGGCCCCTTTAAAATACCAGCATCATCAAGCGTCATCAACTTTTACCCGCACTGACAGGAATTCTTTAAATTAGTTTAGAATCTCTCCTACTAATTCCTGTCACGTCTTATGTAGTTAACATGCATACTTTGGATAACCCTGGACAATATAACGAAAATGTGAACGTAGCATATAGTTTGCTGTGTAACCGAGAAATGCAGTCATTGGGGTCATTGTAGCTGGCAGCAAACTAGTCCACTGTGAAGTGCTATGTGCTGAAGGAAAAGGAACCTACTATTGCAGGTACCGTCTAAAGTGTCTCTATTTTGTTCTTGACGTATCTCGGTCTAGAAGACATGTGGTCACTTGTTCTATATATCTCTCAGGCTGCGGAATTTTGCTTGTATTAGAATCCAGGAAGGATCTTATACAGCCTACTGTGGTGAGTACGATAGAGGATAAATCTTATGTGAGTCTAAAAACTCTGAGTATTATAATTATCAGCTGCGGTAGAATGCATCATATTGTTCACGTGACACCCCATACCGTCCAAGAATACGTAGTCATCACACCAGCAAAGGCACATGCTTCAATTATTTTAAGTAACACAATATTTGCTGGCCCCATGGTGTAGAGGTAACGTGGCTACTTCCTACGCCTACCCGGAGATACTAGGTTCGATACCTGGCCAGTCCAGGGATTTTAATTCTGGATCTAGGATTGCAATATGGCAGAATTAGTGGACCCTCACATGAAAGACAAACAATAGAAGATGGCTGGATAGATAGATAAATGTCTTTATTAGTGTAGTTCTGACCATTAGGCCTTCTCTTATACTAAACCAACCAGCAACTGAAAAAGTCGTTACGCTGACCACGTGAAAACCTACTACATGGGTCATCTGACCGGTCAGTAGTTATCTTGGTAAACCAAGACCCAGAATGGGAGGTTTGTGCCCCAGGATTTTACTACTTAATAAAACCTTTCCCTACTGCACTTCAGCGGGTAACTAAGATATTACTATCGGAATGCCTTTAATAATAATAATAATAATAATAATAATAATAATAATAATAATAATAATAATAATAATAATAATAATAATAATAATAATAATAATAATGCTTTAACCACTGTGTTAAAGATATTTTAATTTACGCCATTTAGACAGTAGGCCCTATGTATGCTGATTCAGATGTTTTGCTATACCCTACCAATTCACAGATAAACTAGAGCAGTAGTCCACAAAGTGACAGGGGAGGGGGTAGTTGTTGAGAGGGTCAAAGTGCATGATTATCTACCTCTTAGATCCGTTTCTTGATACGGGTCGACGATGAGGTGAGAAGAATGTATGTGGCATGTTTTACGGCTGTATGCTCTTCCTGACCCCGACCTCAGTCGAAGAGCTAATGAACATGAAATGAATGATGGAGAATGAAATTGGGTAAGGGGGTGGAAGGAATCGGCTGTGGTCTATGAATAGGAACTGTCTCTGGAAGTAAAAATCGTAAATCACAGAAAATCGTTCTCAGGACTGCCGACGGTGGGTTTCGAAACAAAGCGTCTGCCGAATGCAGAGCTTGGCTCCATAGCAGTAGCGCATTAACAGGCGCGGCAACTCCTCTCTGTGGAGGTGGAGGGGATCAGAGAGTAATCACAAATTATCTTCGTATATAATGTTATAAATATCTTCTCTTTTGTGAACGGTTATTTCCAGTTATCGGATTCTCAGCACAATGAGCCCAGGCAAGAACTATTCTTGCCTACAACTGAAACTCATTGTCAATCAAATGCAAATACATTAAACACAACAAACTAAGCTAGGATCAAACCTGTCAACATGGGCTGAGCCTATCAGTCTGGTAAAATATAATTTCGTGTGGCTATTTCAAGCCGAGTGCAGCCCTTGGAAGGCAGACCCTCCGATGAGGGTGGGCGGCATCTGCCATGTGTATGTAACTGCGTGTTATCGTGGTGGAGGATAGTGTTATGTGTGGTGTGTAAGTTGCAGGGATGTAGGGGACAGCACAAACACCTAGCCCCCGAGCCATTGGAATTAACCAATGAAGGTTAAAATCCTCGACCCGGCCGCGAATCGAACCCGGGACCCTCTGAACCGAAGGCCAATACGCTGATCATTCAGCCAACGAGTCGGACCTCAATCTGGTGAATTATTATTATTATTATTATTATTATTATTATTATTATTATTATTATTATTATTATTATTATTATTATTATTATTAGACCCTGTTGCTATTACAGTCTGGTACATGACTTGCGCTGTAGGAAATACGCAGCGTGTAGTGTAATGGAGGAGAGAAGTGCTGGGAAGTTCTAGACCGGAAAAGACACGAATTAAGCATACAAATTTAAAATCCCATGACCCTATTTGGGAAAAAAACCTGCAGCCCCTTGATCCGTTGATTATGATGCTGTTTACTCCGCCGACCGTCTCTATGGTGTAGTGGTTAGTCTGATTAGCTACCGCCGGGCTGAGTGGCTCAGACGGTTAAGGCGCTGGCCTTCTAACCCCAACTTGGCAGGTTCGATGCTGGCTCAGTCCGGTGGTATTTGAAGGTGCTCAAATATGACAGCTCCGTGTCGGTAGATTTACTGGCACGTAAAAGAACTCCTGCGGGACTAAATTCCGGCACCTCGGCGTCTCCGAAGACCTTAAAAAGTAGTTAGTGGGACATAAAGCAAATAACATTATTATTTATGATTAGCTACCACCCGCGGAGGCCCGGGTTCGATTCCCGGCTCTGCCACGAAATTTGAAAAGTGGTACGAGGGCTGGAACGGAGTCCACTCAGCCTCGGGAGGTCAGCTGAGTAGGGTGGGTTCGATTCTCACCTCAGCCTTCCTGCAATTGGTTTTCCGTTGTTTCCCACTTCTCCTCTAGGCAAATGCCGGAATGGTACCTAACTTAAGGCCACGGCCACTTCCTTCCCTCTTCCTTGTCTATCCCTTCCAATCATCCCATCCCCCCGCAAGGCCCCTGTTCAGCATAGCAGGTGAGGCCACCTGGGCGAGGCACTGGTCATCCTCCCCGGTTGTATCCACCCACCCAGAGTCTGAATCTCCAGAACACTGCCTTGAGGCGGTGGAGGTGGAATCCCTCGCTGAGTCCGAGGGAAAAAGTGACCCTGGAGGGTAAGCAGATAACGAAGAAGAAAAAAGAAGAAGAAGATTACTCGGCCAAGGAATGTAGTGCATTTAATAAATCTCAAAAGTCCCTATACCCACTGAAGTGAATCCCTAAAATATGCTTGGTTCCATTTAAAAGCCCAACCCATCCGCTCTTTGTTACTATTTCATCCTTGACTACCCCGATACTATGTTAACTAAACTAGCATAGCCTGCGGTGAAACAAGAAGATCCGTTGGAGTCTCAACATCTGCAGTACTGGGAGCAGTCTTGTCGTCGCGTGCAACAGCCTCGTGAAATTCACACATAACCTCCTCAGTTTCACAAAATATTCTTAATTGTCTACACCCTTTTCTTTTCTCTTGTCCTATCATAAATACAAGGCAAGATGTATTTCCTCTCTTTCCATACCTATAAACTGCACCTCACCTTACAACCGCTCTTTCATAATCACTATTCTGGATTACAATATCATACTTGAGAACTTTAGGGACGTTGTTTTTATCGACATTTTAAAGTGGTTTGTTGTGATAACTTGAAGGCTATGTAATTTTGACTTGGAGTATGATGAATGAATGACTGAATGAACAACTAAATTTAGTGTAGGTAACTTTGTACATGTGTAATTTCTATGTAACTATTCATAGGGTAGAGCTTTGGCCTTATGAGCCGAAGGTGGCGGCTTCGATCTCTGGCTTTGGCGAGCGGCATTTTAAAGTGTTCAAATACGCCAGCCTTGTGTCGGTAGATTTATCCTCACATAAAAAAGATTTTCGGTCCAACATGTCCAGCATAGTGGAATCTCTGAAAAACGTAAAATTAGTTTCTCGGACAGAAAAACCAATGACATTATTTGTCCGTCTGTCCGTCGCTGGTCAGTAAAAGTGGGCCACAAACAGATTTGTAGTCTCACTTTTTAATTAACTAATTAATTATTTGATTGATTGATTGATCGATTGAATTTTGTTGTTTAAATTGATCATCGAAATATGGTTCGAAGCCATATCCTTCAGAGTTACCTAATCAATGTTAAAATAGCTAGTAATTTTTATTCGGTCAATACTAGAGGTTAAATATTTCGGGTGACAAAACAACTTTGCTTTACGTTGCACAGGCACAGTTACGTCTTAACGTGACGATGGGATAAGAGAGGGCTAGGAGTGGGGAGGAAGGAGCCTTAAGTAAGATACAGTCCCAGCATTTGCCTGGTGTGGAAATGGGAAACCACAAAAAAAACCATATTCAGGACTGCCGACAATGGGGTTCGAACCCACTACCTCTCGAATGCAAGCTCATAGTTGCGCGAGCCTAACCGCACGGTCAACTCGCTCGAGTATCATAGGCCCCGTCTAATGTGCACAGACATTTGATGTGACACTCTCCAGGCTACCTAGTTGGCAATTCCGATGTTCCCTACCTCAGACACTAGGGCTCATTTGAGCGACCTATATCTGACATACCTTCATTATATAACACTGTGCCTTTCAGTGTGCAGTCTGTTAGCCCAAATGCCGCCATAATCCTGTATTTGCAATTAGCTATATGGCCTCGTTTAATTAAGAACTGAGTCAACCCAGCGACTGCAGGGGGACCTAGACAGTATTGTTAGATGGGCAGCGGACAATGGTATGATGGTAAACGCGACGAAAAGGCAGGTTGTGAGTTTCACACACACGCAAAAAAAAGTGCTCTCAGTTTAATCACTGTGTTGATGGGACGATAGCACCTCATAGGGATCACTGTATGTAGAAAAGCAAAGCAAAGTTATCTCCGTACAAGCCATTAAGGCCCCTGGAGGGGTGGAAGGTAAAGGCTTCCACTATCGGTAACCTCGGCACTTGGTGGGGTGGAGTGTTTAGCTCTACACCCGGCCACCTTTGCCCCCAGGAATTAACCTGGTACTCAGTTTCGGTGAGGGCTGAGCAAACCTCAGGGCCATATGCACCTCCGAAAGTGGAAATCTCGTTCCTTAAATTTTACGACTTCCTGACGGGGAATCGAACCCACGTCCTTTGGGGTGAACCGAGCACGATTTACCGCCTCGACCACGCAGCCGCTATCTCTGTATGTACTGTACCTAAGTGTTAAAATATGGAATTTTCTTCATTGTGGTAGGCCGAATTTTATTAACGAGTTTCTTAAGAAACGTTACGGAGTTTTTCACGACCGAACGATTTGGCGGTGTGGTTAGGGTCGCGTAGCTGAGAGCTTGCATTCGGGAGATGGTGGGTTCGAATACCATTGTCGGCAGTCCGGTAGATGGTTTTCCGTGGTTTCCTATTTTCGCACCAAGCAAATGCTGTAGCTGTACATTAATTAAGGCCGCGGCCGGTATCTTACGGATCTTAGCCCTTTCCCATCCTTCTGTGCCGGAAATATTCGATGTGTTAATGTGACTTTAAACCACTAGAAAAAAATGAGGGTAACCATCGTCGCCTTGGTGTCCTTCTATTTCTTTTACCCTCCATGTCAGAGACCATTATTCTCCTAGTCACCCTATCCTCCTCCATGACCCCATCACTGAAGACGTTTCACACTCTCAGTACATTTATCTCCTTATTATGCCTACACTCCTGCCATTGTTCCACTGTTTGTGTCAGCAATCATTATCGCTGTCACATCCGTTACTTCTAACTCACAAATAAGATATCCTGAAACCACTCAGTTTTCACCCTCATGCAGCAAATTCGATCTGAAAACAGACTGTCGCAAGTGCGAGCTCACTGCATAAGCTTTGCTATCTTGATTCAATTCCATCTAGTATACTACTTAAGCAACCTGAGAGAGTACACATCCTGAATACTTAGAATGATCTACATTTATCAGCTATGCATTCCCAATCTGCCTTTTAGGCTTCATCTCAACTGATATCAATTTGGCCTCGGAAATGGTAATTACCGCATCACACTCGCTGCATCACTCTTCTTGTTCCTTGAAAGTTTTCAGCACAGTCTGCCTTTAAGACCAAGTCGTCTTTTATCGGCCAGACGGCTTACCAGATTTCCATACAAACGAATTCATCCCCGTAAATTTCTGAATTCTGTTTTTACTTTTGTCGAATTAACGCCGAGTGCATCAGCAGAGAGATTTGACCTGCCGAAGTAGTACAATATGAAGTGACTTTCTCCGACTGCTCCCGTCAGGAATGAAGAATAAGCAGGGTGACACTATAGCCGCGATCCAGTGAGGGATTCAATGATATGAGGCATATAATCATAAGGTACTACGATACTAATTGCAAAAAATGAGTTCTGGGAGTGTTTGGTTCTTTGGCAACACAATAAAGTTTATTGCAACGATCGGCGATACCTGGTCGGAAAGATTTATTTATTTATTTATTTATTTATTTATTTATTTATTTATTTATTTATTTATTTATTTATTTATTTATTTATTTATTTATAAGGTATCTGAGCTGAGGCTCTTTTTAGTACAATATGAACGTGTTTAAACAGCTGAAGTGTATGCAATAATAATTAACATATCTTTCTATATCATCTGAAATTAACTACTGGGATCTTGTAGACAGTGATTGATTATAAAGCTATTACATAATTATTGCTTGTAATTTAAATGCATTCAAGAATAAATAATTTTCATCAGTGGAATTATGTTTAAATTATATACTTAACAAGTGTGTTTTTGAAAGTTAGTAAGAAAGGATATGTAATGATGTTACAAATATTCATGGCCATATTTTGTGGAATTGTAGAGGCAATATGAATGTTTCTAGTGTATCTTGTAGTGTGGGCATGGCAACTAGAATTTCTTTCGCAAACTGAATTATAATGAATGAAATTGATAACTTTGTATACCATAATTGCTTACTTTTTAAAGTGGTCTAGTGATAACATTGTGCAGTGGCTGTGTAGCTCAACATTTGGCGCGAACATAGGCAGCATGATATTTATCTTAATCCTATTTTATGAAATACCACGGCATTACAAAACAGCTTTATATTACAGCAAACCCAAGCGTAATATGACTTTGAATAACATTGTGAAAATACTCTTTAATGAGCCACGAGGTACTTTATGTTTAACTAGCCTATGCTCAGTACTGCTATAGCACACAACATTTTTTCACAGATGCATTTAACATGATCATATCATGTTAATAATTCATCAGTGCTTATCAAACCTAAACATTTGGTTGACTGTGTTATTGGTATTAATATTCCGAAGACATGACATCGTAAATCTAAAGGAAATGAAAATTTAGGGTTGTGAAAAAGGTCACATTTTTTAAATATAAATGAACTACCGAAGGATTCTTTTGTAACCATCTTTCTGTTAAAAGGATATAGTTTTGTATATGTTTAGCAGATTATTTGCTTTGTAACCAATATCTAAAATATTCGTGTTATTAGCAAATAGCACTAACCTGCCGCAAAAATCTAAATCCGCAATATCATAAATAGGATTAAGATCTTTAGGACCTAAGTATCGCCTAAGTATACAGTAAAATATGCTCTTAAAATAGGTAAATAAGACACAAAAATGGAAAATGTGACCAAATAAATGTACTTCCGACGAGTGATTTTTGATACCAGTTCTCTTGTATTAAAGGTTACATTTATTATACAGTATTATAGCATAAATTCAATTATTTTCCTTACTAATTATTTGAAGTTAATTCCACTAGTTCCTAACATAAATTTATCATCAAACAGTAAACTGTGGTCGGTACCGAACATATTTTATATTAATATTGCAGTCTTACACAATGGTGATAAAAGCTACATCGCTGTTCTTACAAACCAATGAAAATCGTATTAGTTATCGGAATTAAGAAAACGCCGACAGTTATCATGGAAACGAAATACTGTATTTAATCGAAGTAAGCTCTACTCCTGGACATTTAAGCACGTTATAGTACTTGAACTTCGCACAATTTGCAGAAGACGGTTTCTGCTTTGGCACAAAAGCATTCCTCATCGAACCCTTTAAAGCACTCTCTTAAATTAACACCGCACTATTTTTTAGGTATCCTTTTGTCAGCTCTATCACTGTTAATGTAACTATGAAAGCATGAAAATTGTCTATGTTGAAGGTAAGGAGAGAACGGTCTTGTGTCACTCGATTTAACAATGTTTCATCCGGGTTGCTCCCTTGTATTATTCGCATTACCCTCTCCAAAGCAAAGTTAAACAGAAAGGTGGAGAGTACATCACCCTGCCATAATCCTTGATTAACTTCAAAAGCTTTAGATAAAGTACCCTCAACCTTTACTTTACTTATTGTTGTCGCCAGAGTCATTTGGACCAATCTTGTCAGTTTGTTAGGTATTCCTGCCTCTTCCATTGCCTTCCATAGCTGATACCTTCTGATACTATCATACGCTTGTTTAAAATCAATAAACAGCTGATTAACATCAATGTTTTACTCTTAACATTTTTTAAGGATCTGTCTGATAGTAAAAATCTGGTCCGTAGTAGATCTGTTAATTCTGAAGCCGCACTGGTGATCTCATAGATATTCTTCAACGTATGGTCTCAGCTTTCCAGCTATGATTTTTGCTAAGATTTTATAGCAGTGCTATTCCTCTATAATTCCCACAGTTTGCTTTATCATGATTCTTATGTATAGCGCAGAGTATTGCTATATTCCATTACTCTGGCATTTTCTCCTTTGCCATACCTCTACCTACCATAATTTCATGCAACCACCTTGTTAGTTTCTCACCTTCATATTTTATCATTTCTGCAGTAATGTTGTCTTCTCTTGGCGCCTTAATACTTCGATCAACGAACTATTAATTTATTTTCATCGCATCTCAAAAATCGCCCGCAACGGATTATAACCCTTGATAAACTCTCTCACTGGCTAACCAGGAAGGAAGGCACGCCGTAGCGTATTTTAGGCCCTTTGCTCTTGAATTTGCACATATAAGACATTTCATCTAATTTAAAGAATTGTAGCTACAATTTTTACGCGGACGACTTACAAATATACTGTCTCAAGCCATAACAGGAATCAGTGATGACCTTCAGCTACCTAATGAATCCTTGAAAAGTTCCCTCCTTCTTAACCCCTTGAAGACAAAAGCAATAATTATTGGCTCTCAAAAATTGTTGACCACACTACAATATGAAACTACTCCTCCAGTTATACTGAATGTCAGAGTTATTCCATTCAGCCAAACTGTGAGAAATCTTGGAGTGGCAATGAACGAAACTTTAAATTGGTCTCAATATATTAAAAAGGTTTGTAAAAAATATTTTCGTTCTTCAGTTAAAAGAAACAGCAATATTTTGCCTTGTAATGTGAGAGTCAAACTCATACAAACACTAGTGCTTCCCGTCCTCTACTACTGTGACGTCATTCTAGTAGACGCAACAAAAGAGCAGACTTCGAAACTTCAGCGAGCGCTTAATTGTTGCCTTAGATTTATGTACAGTCTGAGTTATGATACACATGTCACCCCATACTATCACACTATTTCATGGCTGAAACATGATAAACGACGAACGTATCACATACTGATACAGATATACAGACTGCTCTCTGAAGGCAGACTACTATACATTTAATCCCAGCTTAAGTGTTTGTCCTCTTTTCATAGCAGTTATACTCGCTCTGGTTCCTCCCTTTCTATTCCTGATCACCGATCCTCTATGTATAACAATTCCTTTGTTGTGGCGGGTTGTAGACTTTGGAATTCCCTGCCTGCCAGTGTCAGAAATACCATCTCATTACTTAAATTTAAGACTGCCTGCCGAGACTAACTGTTGAATGCAGCTGACTTACTTGTATGACTGGATGTTCGAATGAATGTGAGTTAGAAAGTGTATTGTATTTGTGTGTAGGTTATTGTTTACTATTGTACTCAAATTCTGCTTCCAATGATGTATCACTACAGTGGACAAGTGTAAGAGAGGGCCAAGATCCCTAACTTCGCCACCTACAAAGGCATAATAAATAAATAAATAAATAAATAAATAAATAAATAAATAAATAAATAAATAAATATAGCAATCCGGGATTTAGAAATGATATCGAGCTTAATACCTACCTAAGGACAGATTTAAAGTTTGGTAGAAATATATACAGCAGTCTCCCAGTTATAAGAATTCAACAAACGGATGAACAGACAAATCGACAAAAAAGCTAAACGAAAGTCCGCTCAAAGTTAGACTGAAAACAGTCTCTTAATGCTATCTCACTTATTAATCCTCGTGTCAGAATGATGCACATGAGAAGAAAGATTTAGAAATGGATTTCCATTAAGGGAGGTAGGTTTCCATTAAGTTTGGTTGTGTATATATTGTGGGATTGCAAAATCAAGGTTTCGGATTCGTTTAAAACCCCAGTCACTTCAGTAATTTAGAAACAATATTGGCCCTAAATCCTACCAAAGGACAGGAGGATTCTAAATATGAAGTTTGGAAGATATATATCCAGTAGTTTTCAAGCTATAAGAACTTGGATAAACTAACAGACAACCAGACAGACACCAAAGATAAAAAAAATACGCTGATGGTCATTATTACACCTGAAACGGATAACTGAACGAACATTTCGCCAAAATATTCAATGTAAAGACATACGGTCGTTACGATTTTATTTGTATAGATGAGGAATCTGCTCCACGTACACATTTTGAAGTACGTCTAGAGGACTTCGCCTCTAAAACCGTCCGTTAATGATATCTTCCTTATTAATCATCCTATCAAAAAAGTGGACATGAAGAAAAAGTTTTGGAAATGGATTTCCGTCAAGGTTGGTTTATTCCCATCCAGGTCGGTCTGGTATATTTTGTGGGAGAATAAAATCACGGTTTCTCTTTCCTATAAACCCATAGTCCACTTCGGGTACTTGAAATGCTATGGATCTTAAATGCTACCCTTGGACAGGGGGATGGTAAATTTGAAGTTTGGTTTAAAAATTTCCAGGAGATTTGCGGTTATAAGAAATATGTTTTACACGCGACCGCTTTTAGTCTAAGTCTGCTCGAACTCAGAGCGAAAATGGTCTGTTAATGATATCTCCCTTATTAATCCTCGTCTCGAAATGATGCATATGAGAAAAATGTTTTAGAAATAGATTTTCTACCAAGCATACGTATTTCCATTCAGTTTGGTTGTGTATATTTTGTGGGAGTGCAAAATCACGGTTTCGGTTTCGTATTAACCCCCAGTTAATTCAGGGAATTAGAAAAAAATATTAACCCTAAAACGTACCCAAGTACAGGTGGATTCAAGTTATTAAAAACTCAGACAAACAGACAAACAGATAGACAAACAAACAAAGAAACAAACAAACAGACACCAAAGATAAAAATGTATAGATCATCATAATCACACCTAGAACGTGTAAATGATTGATTGAAAATTTCGCCAATAAAGTCAATGTACAGACACACTGTGGTTATGATTTTATTTATATAGATGACAGATAAACACGTTTGTAAGTGCAGACCTTCATTTCGATATTTACTGCTCCTAATCGGTACATCATATCAGCGAACGGTTTACACCAGAAGACGTCCCTTTTATCGCTCTGCATGTTTGGTTCTGAAATATTTTCTCATATCACCAATATTTATGGCTTCGAATGAGTTAGTGTGATTGAATGGGATAAAATGTAGGTACATTTTTAACAATTTACATTATTTTTCGCATATTTATGTGGAAACTAAAATCACGAAATTTGGCTCGCGTATAGCCATTGGTCGTGTCAATGTGCGTGCCAAATTCGATGACTCTATCTTTCCCATAAGTGTGTCAAACTACGAGATATACGTGTAAAAAGCAGAAAATTTACGTATAATCGAAATATACAGCCAAATCGAACGTATAAGGGGGAGAGAGACGACAAAAATCATAGGATAAAAGTTGTTGATCACTCCAAGTTGAATTGAGATTGTGCCATCCGTTTTGTGATAGGACTTACCGTTTAGCCGTGAAATGCCACGAAAGGAAGGTCTGCACCGTCATTAAAATTGCCTGCATATATCGACATTCTTCGGTGATAAAAAGTGAAAAATGTAAATATCTTGGAAGTTTTCCGTCGGTTACGGGCTAAAATGTATACTTTTGCCAAATTTCAATCTTCTAGCTCGTCTGGCAGATTGAGCTGCATTCTTGATTTCGGGGGAGAGGGGTAAATATTAGGACTTTCAGGAAACTAAAGCTAAGAAAGCTGTCCCAATGGACTTAGCTCAAAAGCGGGTGCCATTAAAGCATATTTCTTATAACTTGAAAAACTACTCAAGATATTTCAAGCAAACTTTATATTTAGCAACCACCTGTCCAAAATAGTTAATATGCAGACACACGGTCGCTACTATTTTATTTATATAGATAGATAAGGAATCAGATCCACGTATAACACATATTGGGCTATGCCAGCTGGACTTAGCCTGCACAAAATCGCATTATTATAGAATTTAATCTATACCTAAGCTTTGCGTAAGAATTAATCAACAACAATATCAAAAGAATAAATAAAGCACAGACAACGCTGGAATAATCTGATGCACCGTGCTCAACACGTGGTCAGATCAAGGACAGCATTTCAAAATAGCACTCCAAAATTATCCATAACTACTTCACACACACCGTGCACACTTAGGATACTTACAAATTTACACTCGATCCTAGGCTTTAGTTTTAATTTAGGATTATTATCATAAAAGACGGAAGAATGGAATAGGCAGATTACCTTACTTTTATTTAGCATGTTCAACAACTGATGTGACTCGTGATAGAATAAGAATGATCACTTAATTGAATATTACTTAATATTACAACGGCGATCTCATTCAAAAATCCAATATTTTATTCAGAAGATATGGTAGAAAATTAATCATGCACATCACTCACTCTCCTGGCGCTACAGCCCATGAAGGATCCTGGCCTCTTCAATAGCTTCCGCCCACTCCTTCAGTCCAGAGCTCTCCTTCTCCAGCCCTGGATCCCTATCAACTCCAAATCTCTCGAGACGTTGTCCAGCCATCTTGTCCTTGTCCTTCGTTGGCCGCCAGGATGTTGGTCAAGGATCATCTTCATTCCCCGGCCCTGGTCCACCCTTACGATGTGTCCGAGATACCGAAGTCTCCTATTTTTGGCCTAGCGACTATTTCGAGGTCCCATACAGGGCACAGAATTCTTCATTGGTCCTGATGCGCCACTCTCCTTGATCGTGAACAGCGCCGAAAATCTTCCTTAAGATCTTTCTCTCCCACACCCGTAGAAAGTTCTTGTCGCTCTCATTTAGTGTCCACGTCTTGCATGCATACAGTACAACTGGGCGGGTTATAACCCGGTACACGGTGAGTTTTAATCTTCTGGACAGCGTTGCAGTATTCGGTAACTTCCGGAAGGCGAAGCAACACCTGTTCCCAGCTGCCACCCTACCCTTTATCTCCTCACTGACCTTGTTATCCTCAGTCATGAGGGCTCCCAGGTACTTAAACTGCGTTACTCTCTCGTAGGTGTTTCCTGCAAATTCCAGTCATCTCATGCCGTGAAATCTTGTTTTGTCTCGGGTGTTCACCATGTACTTGGTTTTGTCCTTGTTGATCTGTTGTGATCCCTCGCTCATATGCTCCAGAGCTTCCGTCAGTAAGTTCGCACTTCTCCCGAATAGGACAACATCATCTGCGAAGGCCAGGTACTGAAGGGTCCTGTTGCAAATGGTACCCCCTGTGTTCAGAGATATTCGACGCATAACATGCTCCAGGCAGAGGTTCAACAGAGCGGTTGACAATACGTCACCTTGCCTCGACCCTCTCTGCACTTCGAACTCCCTGGAGAGCTGGTCCTGGATCTTCACTTTGGCTCTGGTACTTCTCACAGTCATCAGGACAAGGTTCGTGATCTTGGTCGGCATCTGCATCTCTTCCAAAACCTGTCGCAGCCTTTACCTGTTCACTCTGTCGTAAGCCTCCTTGTAGTCAACGTAGAGCTGGTACGTTGTACTCATAACACATTTCAAGGATCAGCCACAGGGTTAGTATGTGGTCTGTTGTTGATCTGTTCCGCCGCAACCCACACTGGTGGTCTCCCAGCTGTCTCTCTGCAAAGGGCTCGAGTCTCCTAGCCAGCACCTTCGAAAAGATCTGTAGGCCACACTCGGTAGTTGCTACACACTGTCTTGTCACCCTTCTTGTAGACGGGACAGATGAGGGCCCCGCTCCAGTACCTTGGCATCTCCTCACTTTCTCACATAGATCGGATCAGGGCGTGCATGTTATCAGCAAGCTCTTCTCCTTCATTCCTGAACAGCTCTGTTGGCAAGCCGTCTTCTGCTGGTGCTCGGTTATTGCGCATGAGGTCAGACCCCTTCTTCACCTCATTCCTCGTCACTTCGGGGACTGGCTCGTGCTCATTGTCAGTAGGTGGGTGGTCAGCTGTCACCTGATCAGGCACCCTTCCTTCTGCCTCCTCGGTGTTTAGGAGCTCTTCGAAGTGCTCCGCCCATCGTGACAAGATCTTCTCCTCTACAACCAAAAGGCCCTTCTTGTCCTTGCAGTATGAGTTCTGGGCTCGAACCTATTCTTGATTTCCCTTGTTCCCTGGAACATGGCGCGAACCTCCTTCTTATTACACAGCTCCTCGATGGCTTTAAGCTGCTCTTTCTCTTGCTGTCTTTTCTTCCTCCGCAGCACCCTCTTTGCTTCTACTCTCGCCATATGGTAGTCTTCTTCTGTTGACCTTGTCTGTCTTTGTAAGGCCGTTTCCCTTGCTTTGGTCCTCCTTTGGATGGCCTCTTCGCATTCCGCATCGAACCACTCGGGTCTTACGCTTGGTGTTTGGAACCCAACAGATTTTTTCGCTGCGTACGTAATGGCGTCCTGTATTGTTCCCCATAGATTTTCTACAGTGGTGCCTCTTGTTTCTCCCTCTGGTCTGCCAGTTTGGCTCGGTTCTTCTCCATGTACTCATCCTTGATGGCAGCGTTATTCTTCAAGGCTCCGACTTCGAACCTCCTCGTCTTGTGGACGTGATCTTTCCTGATGTTGGCTATGCGTTGTCTGTATTCCATGACAACCAGATAGTGATCCGAGTTGATGTCCACACATCTCCTCGTCCTCACATCTATAACATCAGATCCATGCCTCCAGTCGATGAGCACGTGGTCGGTTTGGTCCCCGCTTTACTTCACCCCTGCAGGCCATCACCTACTTCATACCGTTTCCCGTCTCCCACCACGGGGATGTGGGTTTCGACTTGTGGGAGACAATCATGCACATCACCTGGGATAATACTGAACATCATCGGACACGTGGCCATAGAGTTTCGACAAATTATTATTTTATCTTAAACATGTTATCGCATGGACCCTCTTGAGCGGAAAGTAGGTGCTGCTAATGCTCATCTGATGGTCGATGGCAAAGTCCACTAGTCAGAGGCCGTTGTCATTGCTCTCTGGGTGTGCGCTCTCTTGTCCAATCGCTGGTCTGAACACCTCCTCCCTCCGCACCTTGGCATTCATGTCACCAGGGATGATCTTGACGTCATGACGCGGAGCAGCAGAGTACTTTCGGTCAAGGAGAGCATAGAGGGCGTCCTTTTCTTCCTCAGAGGCATCTTCAGTCGGTGCATGTGCGCTGAACACTGTCACATTGAACAGGGAGAACTTCAGTCGTAATGAGTACAATCTTTCATCCGCGGGCTTGAACTCCAGCACTGCCGGCTTGAGTCTCCTTGTAACCACGAATCCCTTACCAAGCTGGCTCCTCAACTCCTCCACTGTAGAGGATGGTATAATCTCGTGAGTCCATGATATCAGCGCCCTTCCATCGGACTTCCTGCAAGGCGGCCACAGAGATATTGTAACTGTTGAGGACTTCCTTCAGATTGGTGAAAGCTCCTGCTCTGAATAGACTCCGGACATTCCATGTGGCAAACACAACATCTCGTTTTCCTTTTCCATGCTTGGTCATCATTAAATTCATCCGGAGTTTTCTATTTTTTGTCTCATAACAAGGGATTTTACATGACTAGGTCGTTGGCCTAGCGATAACCTTCTGAGGAGCTGCCCCTTTCTGCCCTCAGGTGGCCCCATAGCCTTTGGAAATCCCTCCCCTTACCCGCGAGGCAGTATTTACTTATCCTATTTACCCCCGAAAAGCAGGGTTGCCTCGTCTGCCAGTTTCGCCGTTCCAGGAACTATTCCTTCCGTCTTCACTGCCATTTAGGACTGCAACAAAGTTCACCAGAGCCCCGTTGGACATCACCTTTCAGGGTTCCTGCAGGAACTTCACAGCTACCGTAGCGGTCCCGGGGAACACGAGATCCCCGCTGTACTTCACCCGTGCAGGCCATCCCCTACTTCATACCGGTGCCCGTCTCCCACCATGGGGATGTGGGGTTGGACTTGTGGGAGACAATCATGCATATCACCTAGGATAATACTGAATATCATCGGACACGTGGTCATAGAGTTACGACGAATTATTATTTTATCTTAAACATTTGAAATATATCACAACACGTGCTGCACATTTATCTCGGAATGCATTGTAAACCGTGACACATGTTTCCAAAACTTAATAAATATCCCGTAGTATGACCATATTCCAGGCAAATTACACTATAATCGAATACACATTAAATATTTCACATGAAAAATTCTAATCTCATTTATCACTCATGACCATTAAATATAATTTAACTCGATCTCAATTTATTATTATTATTATTATTATTATTATTATTATTATTATTATTATTATTATTATTATTAGCAATGACTTTTAAACCTACCACCAACATCTGAATTAATATTTAAATAAGATGACACAATCTGGTTAATTGCGTAGTAACGCGCTAGAAGAAACACAATCTGAATGTCATCCCACAATGTTTCATAAAATCTGAAATAATGATTTTAAATCCTTACTTATCCGAGAGGTCATTGATTTTTAAACATGGTTTAAAAAATCGCACAGAGGCATAAATATTCTCAGATGACATTCTGCCACACATCTATACTAAAAGATCCCAATTCACACTCTCTCATACAGAAAAACTACATTTAACACACAAGACAGAAAAGGTGAAAAATATCACTAATTACACAAAATCTAATAGGAAAATTAACTAAGAGAAGATGGACAGGAAATATTATATATTGTACTCAAATTTTTCGACGCATCTCGATTCCCGGAGCGGTCTGTTCTGCTCTCCTGATGATGAAGTCCGTCACGTTCTCCCCCTGACGTTAGTGATGCCTACGGTACATGTTTAGCAGCACATGGTTGTGGAATTCAAGTTCGACGTCGGGTGATTAAGTCCTCTTGAAAGTAGGATAGACATCCTGAAGTCGGTGTTGATGTAATGCTGGTAGTAGAGGTCCTCTCATTTCTTCTGAAGTCGTTGCTCAGCTGAAACTGACACAAAAAGTCCGTGCTAGACCAGGCTGAAATTCAAATATGCACGTAACGTAAGGCTCGTAGTCTCTCGCAGAACAGAAGGTAAAAGAGGAGTTGATCAGGGATCTCACTTGGAGGTGTGGCTCTTGTGGCAATTATTGTAGGTCAGCGCACACATAATTGTATCTCGTAACTGGGCTCGGATTGTTCCAGAAATTACATGCAGACGGCGAGCGAGCAGCGCAGGAGGAAGAGAGTTTAACCTTGAAACAAGCCAGTTGGTCACGTGATCGCCACATGTTATCGATCTATGAGGGCGAGGAGAAAATCAATACTCTTGAACTCTGAACCGGTCGAACAGATGACTGAATTGGCTAGCAGGCTGTCGCCAAATATAACTTAAAACATCGCTCACATTGGATGAAGGACACAAGTTATTACATGCACATAATAAAACATTCTAAAGCACAAAATTGACGGGGACATTATGTATTTATGTTTTTATGTATGGGAGATTTTGGCTTCGAATCCCAATATCATCAGGCTTATAATTTTATCCGTATTTTCTCATTTCCACATCAGGCCTTAATCAAGGCCAACATCACTCCTTGTAAGTCCAAGCCCTTTGCAATGGCATTGATACCTGCAAAACCTGACCGAGTTAGTGCGACTTTAACGTTGTAGCAAAAAATAACAAAATAAATACTGGTAAAGAAGAAGTTAAAATGATATGAGATAAATTTATGTCATTCTAATTAATATAAAACTCGGTACTGCTTTCTTGAAACTGGTTAAACAGTTTATGAGATACAAATAAACATTGCCAGGTGATAGTGATGGACTGATATTCGATTCTCTTCTATGTTTTTCTTCGTAGGAATTCCAAGCTCCCAGGTGCATGTGCAGATTTTCAGTCTATCATCAGTCAACAATGATCTGCATTCAGAGCTGTCGTCCAGCTGGCGAATTATCTGTCACTTGTTTACCGAGCCTATTCTTAAACGTTTTCAAAGAAGCTGAAAATTTGTCGAACATTTCGCTTGATAAAGTATTCCTTATTCATCATCCAAAAGTGAATATTTTACCCAGTTTGTCCTCTTGAATTCCAACTTTATCTTCGTATTATGATCTCCACTCAAAATTATTTGTCTACTAATGTCATTCCACGCCATCTCTCCACTGACAGCTTGGAACATGCCACTTGTCGTGGAGCTCGTCGCCTTACCCCCAAGTCTTCCAAGTCTAATGTTTGCAACAATTTCGTGACACTACGCTTTTGTAGGAAATCACCAAGAACAAGTCGTGCTGATTTCCTTTAGATCATTTTCAGTGCTAGTACCAAGTAATACTGATATGAGTCCCATATACCAGGGCCTCTCAGGGTGCATGCGCGTGGTGCATGCACTGTGCACGGTGCAAAAGACGACTTCGCTTGGTTGACCAGAGTGCAGATCCCCACTCCTCGATTTGGAGCAATAGCGCTAACTCTCTCTTTCCCCACGCCTATCTCGCTCGCTCCGCCTGTCTCCCTCTCCCCCACTTGCACCGTAGCGCTCCAAATCCGAGCTGAGTTGAGCCGAGTATAGCCGAGTAGAGCCGAGTAGCCCAGAGACGAAGCGTTGATCCGAGCCATACCGAGCGGCACCGAGCGGCACTGATGCACAGTGCACGGAGCTCTTGCGCCTCGCTCTGCACGCGTGAGATTTTGGGCGTTTGAGAGGCCCTGCCATATACTGGTACCCTACTCTAAATGGGGTTATACGCCCTCTCCTTTGCATCCTAACTACAGCCATTAAGTACCCTCATAATTATGTGAAGAAATCTGTATCCTTTCTGTACAACCTCGTTAATGTATTGCCCCGATGAAGAAGATTTCTTATATTAAGGGGGCTCATACACAGCTCATAGCCATCTCTGCATTGTTACGATTCAAAACTAGGTTGTTTTCCAATGTAACTGCATGAAATTTTGTAAACCAACAAAGGAGACCTTTTAGTTGCGTTCACTGCCCATAATTTTATTGTAGTATGATGAAAATATTTACGAAGAAAAAATTATCCCTTTTTTTTATGATAACATCTCATAAAAAACATAATTTCATCAATACTACTCATGATATTAGTTTTGATTTTGTGTTCTGAGTAGCAAACGACATGTAGCCGGGGATAAACTAGTACGAATGGTGTGGGACTATTATTAAAATTTCTACATATTTTTAAGTTTCAGTTAGGTTAAAATTCTGATTTTTCCTTCATACATCTATCAATATTTCATTTATTTTCAGATTGTTTGTAATTATCTTAGTACATCCTCTAGAACCTGTATAAGGCAATGTACTTGCGAAGTTTCATGGAATTTGAGCGGTAAATGTGAGAGTTATAATGTTTTTTGTAACCAAATTAGTAACTTTCGGGGAATCAGCTTTAAAAGTAAAACAAAGAAAAAACTGCTTTCATACTTCATTAAAATGCTCCAGCAGAGTATGTTGCGCCCTCTTTCTCGATGTTTTTGTTGTGCTGTTCGAGTCTCAGCCTTCTCCTTGTCCTGCTTGCCTCCTTAGTGGACTCACAAAGACGCGTTTCTGCTGACCTCACTCTTTCACAGTCAAATTGACCCCGTGCACTCCTAGCACGTTTCCCAACCCAACAGCGAAATGTTTCAGTATTTATAATTTACTGCTATTCCCATCATTTAAAGAAGCTACTGCATCAGCAGCAGCAATTCTGACTATTTTCTGACCACTATTACTGGTTTTGTGGCACACTGACCAAACCTTGTTGTTAAACGCTTCATTTGCATTTTGTGTGCAACTTTTCAGGCACCTCCGTAGATGTTCTGAAAATCAGCCTTACCTCCATCATAATGCTCATTTTGGATTGGGTGAGGATGCCTGTAATTCACTTCAGCTCTTTCTGCCTCAGCTCGACGATAACCACACCATGAATCAAGGCCTGATGGGCACATCCAGTGTTGTGGTTCAGTATTAGTTGAAGATTCATGATACCATATGGCCCAGA
The DNA here is from genome assembly GCF_040414725.1 of Anabrus simplex. Classification (NCBI taxonomy): domain Eukaryota; kingdom Metazoa; phylum Arthropoda; class Insecta; order Orthoptera; family Tettigoniidae; genus Anabrus; species Anabrus simplex. The sequence continues at coordinate 1,226,148,402 of NC_090265.1, read as the reverse complement.
TAGATTTCCTCATTTTGTTAACATCATCTTTGTTTTTTCTGATGCCATTCCCATAATACAGTTGCAGTTTATAAATAATAGCATCTGTTAATCTACCAGTATCACCAATACCTTTGCCATCACTAAGTTTCTTGCCTGACCACTTCCTCTTCAAGTTCTTGCTAAACCCTGCACTGAAGTTTCAACTAAACTAAACGCATTATTACACACTCTACAATTTACATATTCACTGACAGATTTCATCAGACTAGGAAGATGGACAATTCTTTACCCTGTCGTCAGGAAGAAATGATGGACACGGGCTAACCTGTAAACCTAGCTTCCTAGCAGATGCACTTTTAGGTGTTTCATAACTGTTGGGGGGATTTTCATCACCCTGACGTTCTGAATACCGATTACCGTGAAAAGTTCTTCTTTTACAACTAGCTACGTCCTCTTTCTTATTCATAATTCACCAATATTGGACAGAGAGCAAAAATCAAATCAATTTAGCACTATGTGATGGTAAATCACAGAACACCAGTGGTAAATCAAAACAAACAATACCCAGTCGCCAAGGAGTAATCAACAAAGCAACCTTCTATTCCATGGTTAAAAGAACATCTCCCAGGTAATCAGAACATACAGCAGCCATTGTTAGTCCAAAAAGATTAAAACGATGCACTGAAAAAATTACTGAAAATGTACCTGCTTGTAATGCCACGCCCACTCAGCTGACAGAACAGCACATAGTACTATTAAAACTGCGATAACTCATCGAAATATGAATACTTTTGAATAATAAAACTTCATATCTATATGTTCAGAAAGAAAATATCCATCAGATGAGACCACAAACAAAAAATCGATAAATTTCTAATTAAGCGGTGTATGAGCCCCCTTAAGAGCATCAGCAATCCGCATGAGGTGCTGATAACACAGTAATTAAAACCGAGAGGACTTTTCATCCCGTTTGTCTGCTCTGTCCATCTCACAACATTGCCGAGGTGTTTCTGTAATCGTTCACAATCCTGCATCTTTTTACTATTCTATACTATATAACATCATCCCCAAATAGTCTTATCTGTGATTCTTATGTAACTTATATAATAAATTACATAAGAAATATTAAGGTCCAATAGTATTGCCTTGTTGGACCCTTGTCTTAATAAATACAGGATTAGATAACGTTTCACTTGCTCTAAACATTGAAGACACGGTATCCATTTTTATGGACATAAATGAATTTTAAACAAGAATTCGTGGAAGATGTTGCCTCTACGTGTGAACACCCTGAACTGAACTGTGTAGAAGGCAAGATGGAGGTTTCCCGTTCACATTTAGCTGATAAGTACTGTTGTTGGCGACGATGGGATAGGAAAGGCTTACGAGTGGTGAGGAAGTGGCCGTGGTCTTAATTAAGGTACAGCCCCAGCATTTTCCTGGTCTGAATATGGGAACCACGGGAAGCCGTCTTCAGGGCGGCCGGCAGTGTGGTTCGAACCCACCATCTCCCGAATGCAAGCTCACAGCTGCGTACCTCTAACCGTACGGCATACCCGCCCGATGTACTTCTTGTAATTTGATGGAGGTACAGAGTTTAGTGCGACTATATTTGAACAAATATGAAGATTAAAATTGTAAAAAATTTGTGTTTGCGTTAGTTTCCTGAACGTTAAATATATACTACCTATCAAAAAATACATCTGAAATATAATAATAATAATAATAATAATAATAATAATAATAATAATAATAATAATAATAATAATAATAATAATAATAATTTTATTTATTTATAACTTATCTAAAATATATTTGCAAATATGCAGTAGGATATTATACATTATCTTTGCAATTATTTACACCTGCAAAGCACTTGATGTGCTTATCTGCCGGTGTAGTTGTTTCACATTTGTATACATTGTTGCAATACTTACTGTTTACAACATTAATAGGGTATGTAAATTTACATTAGCATTGTAATTTTGTCCTGTGGTGTGAGTTTTTCTTAATCCCTGAAAGTATCACTCAAAGTAGATAAGTCTTTGGTACATTTTTCATTCATGAACAAATATTTAAACTGTAATTTTATTATCTATGATCCATAGTTTCACATGTTATTTTAGTTGATATTTGGTTTTCAAGTGTGTCAATTCTGAGGGCAACTTGTTCAAAAATTTAGGAACTACAACTTGCAGTGTTCTGGATCCATATTTGTTGTAGTACCTCATGACCTGAAAATAACTTATATGCCTCAGTCTTGTTCCATGTGTATGTTCATTAACAATTCTATATTGTGGCTTCCAGTAATTTTCTTTAATTATGTTGTACATATAAAGTTGTTTAACTCTCAAGAACCTTTCTTTCTGGTACATCCCTGTTAACATATCCTCACTTAAGCTAAATATTCCTCTGTTTTCATACCAAAAGAATGCTTTGACAATGCGATTTTGTAACATTTGTACCATGTTTATGTCTGTAACAGAAGCTGATCCCCATACACTTACACCATATGATATAAGTGACTCAACAAGTGAATGATAAACCAATTTTAAGCTATCATGAGGTATTATATACTTAACCATTTGCATTTTGAACAAGCTTAGCCTCAGTATTTCACACAACTTATTAATATGTTGCTTCCATGAAAAATATCTATCTATTACTATACCTAAATATTTCATGTTATCAACTTCCTCTATTACATAGTCACAATTGCATGATTTTTGTTCATCATCGTGAATGCACTGAACTGAATGGCCTGTTATCTTAATGTTTTCTCTTTGCATTTTTGGGGTAGAAATGTACAAGACTTTTGTTTTTGAAGTGTTAATTATTAGACCCTTATCATGGCACCATTCTTGAAAGTAGTTGTACTCAATTTGTAAATGCTTCTCTGCTACTTTTGGGTTTTTATGTACTGATACAATTAGTTTATCGTCTGCATACATGAAATATTTACATTTTTTAAAACATGAGCTTATATCATTGACAAAAATAATATACAAAATGGGTCCTAGGATACTTCCTTGTGGAACACCTCTTTTAATAGAAGTTATTTCTCCATATATATTATCAATTTTTACCCTATACGTTCTGTCAGTCAGATAACTTTCAAAAACTTTTAGTGGTGTTCCTCTTACCCCAATTTTGCTTAAGGCTGCAATAATTTTTTCATGGGAAATTGAATCAAATGCCTTTGAGAAATCAATAAACATAGCTAAAATGTGCATACCTTGATTTAGCTTCCCATTGATCAAATTGGAGAATTCCTCAAGAAGATTACTTGTACCCTTGTGTTTTTGATAAGCAAATTGATGTTCATCAATAATTTTAAAATTTTCTAAATATGAGATTAGGTGATCAGCAATGTATCTTTCAACTGCTTTACCTATAGTTTGAAGAATAGATATCTGTCTATAGTTTCCATACTGTAAATGTGAACCTTGCTTGTAAATAGGTCTCACTATGGCAGTCTTCAGATCCTTTGGGAAAATACCTGTCTCTATTATTTTATTGATTAGCTTCTGTATTACTGGTGTTATTATGTCTATGTTATCTTTCAGATGTTTAACTGTTAATTTATCCATGCCTGGTGATTTATTTATGTCCATTCCTTCAATTATGTGTGCTATATCTGCTGTACTTGCTAGTGGTAGATAAAATGATGAAAGTCTCTCTGTATTAGGCAATGGTCTTCGTTGTACTCTACATTCATGTACTACCTTGTCTAGCTGTTCTGAAAATGTTTTTGAAAAGTTATCAACTATATTTTCTAGTGAGTCTTGCCTTCCTAAATAATGTCTTACCATTTCTTCTATTGTCCATTTCTTTTTAGTCTTTAGCACATCATTTAATACTCCCCAAGTTTTCTTCATGTCCCCTCTACAACTTTCAAACTGCAATCTGTAATACTTTCTTTTTGCTTTTTGAATGTCAGCTATTATATCATTCCTCATTCTTTTATATAACCTCCTTAAATTTTCCTTATTTTCTGGATTTAAATTTGATGCATTTTTCCATCTTTTGAAAAGTCTGTCCCTTTCTTTGATTTTTTCTATTATAGCACCCGTCAGCCACGGTTGAGAGTCTTTCCTTCTCTTCTGTTTTTTTGTATCCTTCGTTTCAATAGTTGCCTTGTTAACTGCATTGCAAATGTTCATGTATATATCATCTGAACTCATGTTCTCATTTATTTCTTTTGCAATAATTTCTATTTCTGTTCTTAACATGGATTTACTCACCCTTTCCTGTATGTTATCTATAACTTTTTCACTTGGAACATATTTATTACACCTAGTATCATATGATATCTGTACAGTTATTATATAATGATCAGAAACTTTAGTCTGAATTACAGAAGAATCTCTTACATTTTTCCCACTCCTAATCAATGCATGGTCGATGCAGGATTGTGTTAGTTTTCCATTTACATATTCTTCCCTTGTGAACTTGTTAATGCAATGAACTAACTGATGATCTGCTAGCACATTATTGTACAAGGATGTGACTCTGCTGTCTTTCAGAATATCTATGTTCATGTCCCCAATAATTATTAAGTTTCTGGCATTCATACTATGTAAATGAAGATCTAACTCCTCCACAAAATCCTTTGGATTATAGTCAGGTGGTCTGTATACTGCCATAATGATCCCATATAGTGTTCCATTAATCCAAACTTCCCCTGATAAATTTTCAAATTAATTTGTTATACATTTCTTTTCTTTAAATATGAACCCTTCCTTGACAAAAATGACTATTCCTCCACCCCTAGAAACATTTCTTATTGAATAATGCATACTATATCCTTCTAACTCATACTGCTCAATTTCCATTTCATTATTTACATTTATTTCACTAAATATTAGCACATCTACCAGTGGCCTGCTGTGTCTTAATATTATAACCATCTGATCCCAATATTTTCTAATTGATCTTATATTCATATGAAGTAGGGACATTTCACTTTCTTGTTTCTTTGTCATCTGTAGCCATTCATCACAATTATTGTATACCTTTGAGTCTAGTAATAAACTACAACTATCAATGTAACTAACATCCATAACTAAATTTAAGATACACTAGAGTAAAGTTAAATATTGATATTTTCAGCCAGTTACTGGATTTTTTCAATGTCTTTTTTTGAAAGAATTCTTACCGGAGTAGTTTTCTCTTCCTTTCTAGCGAACAGCTTTCCCTGCTTCACCCATACGTACTTCCATCCTTTGATGTCCGCCTGTCTCCATGCCTCCCAGCGAAGATTAGCCATGTAAGGAGACAGTTGCTCTGTGAATAATTCTGATTTAAGAATGTTTGTTTCAAAACCAAACTCCTTACTTAATCCGTTGGTATTGTCCAAAATGAACTTAAGGTCTTTTAAATTATCAATAAATTTCACGGTATTATTATTATTATTATTATTATTATTATTATTATTATTATTATTATTATTATTATTATTATTATTCTATTTTGATTCGGTCAGTTATGTATCACGTCATTTCAACTGTTTATTCCATATACTTTTAACATTTTCCCAGTATTCTTGCATACATTTTCGGTGATCTTCACTTCTCTCTTTAGCCCATTCCTTGCCTGTTTTAAATTTGGGCTTATCGTTTTTCCTCTAAGTTTCTTTTGAAGGGGATCATGTGCCAGAATGTCATCACGTGAAATCCCCACATCTTATAAGTTCCCTTCTACCTTGCAGGACCAGGCTACTTCAGCCCTTTTTTTATCCAGAAAGTAGGCAAAGATCCCATTACAAATTCTATCTGAACCATAGAAAACGATCCTCTTTTTTGAACAGTGTTCGTTATCGTTTCCTCACGTGAAATGGGTCACAGTTGTGCCCTTTCCTGTGCTCACAATTTTCCCTAGACCAGGCCGAAGACTTTCCTCATGATCTTCCCTTCCTTGGCTTATCATTTTTGTAAATAACCCTACTCATTAATTGCGAGGCATCCTGCTGCGTTCTGGGTGAATGGCAGTACAGTATTTTCGGGGCTTTGTGTTGAAGGACACTGATCGTTTCTGGTAGATGTCTTTGATTATTTGGTATCTTACTTTCACCTTGTTGATCCTAGAAATGAATGTTTTTCACTTCTCCTTCTATTTCTTCTTCTTCTTATTGTTATTATTAATCCACGCGAGATTTTTAATTAAAAGCCTTGTCCTGATATTTGGAATGTACGTAAAACAGGTGGTTGGCTCTGATACGATACCAGCAGTCACGTTTAACAAAATTATTCCTCTCTTCCTCACGCCTCTTTTACAAGCATGTAGTCTCAGACTAGTGTACAGAGCATAATAATTACAGAGATATCCCCTCTAGGACAACGTTGTTGGTGCATGTTCATTCCAAGGACTGGCTTCAATTGAGTTGCCAAAACGGGTCGGGTGCTGACCTAGTTTAATTTATGAACTCCGCTGCTGATATTCGTCCTACAAGAATATTGGTGAAGTTAACACATATTTTGCCGGGATAAGTGACTCAGATGGTAAACCACTGGCTTCCTGAGGCCAAGTAGGTAGACTCGATCCCGACTCAGACCAGTGGTATTTAAAGGTGCTCAAATAAGTCAGCATCGTGCCGCAGATTTACCAGCTCATGGAAGAAATCCTGACGGACAAAATTCCAGCACCTCAATGTCTCAAAAAATCGTAAAAAATAATCACTGGCTCATTAAACAAATAACATTTTCATATTATTGTTATTATCACCATCATCATCATCACTGTTTGTTGTTGTTGTTGTTGTTGTTTTTGCTTTTAAGTTTAGCTCCAGGGAGAGCGAATAGCAGTTGGTCTAACTAACAGTTATCATGTTCATATTAGTAATAATTCAACATGACGAATATAATAATAATAATAATAATAATAATAATAATAATAATAATAATAATAATAATAATAATTGTAGCGGGGGTACAACTTCTCCGTCCCGTTCAACTGCGCGCCTTCTAGAAGGCCATCTGTGCTATGAATCCTAAACAAAGTATCACAAGATACTTGGACCTTTAACCATTAGATGTCTCTACTATCGGCCTATGTGTCGCCTCTGGCGGGATTACGGACAATTACCATTTAAGGGAATTTTCAATTTTCACTGTAAACCTTAAGTTTTTGTAGATTGTTTTCTTTTATGTGCTGGTTAATTCCTGGGGGCAAAGGCGGCCGGGCGTAAAGCTAACCACTCTACCCCATCAAGTGCCGAGGTTACGGATAGTGGAAGCCTTTACCTTCCACCCCTCCAGGGACCTTCAAGGCCTGTACGGAGAAGACTTTGCTTTTACTTTTTATGTGCTAAGGTTATCAGCACTTCTATGGCTTCCTTCTTCCGTAAGTTATGACCCAATCAGGAATTTTTGCGTATAATTCCCTATCCAATTGAAATTGTGGGTGTGTACACGTATTCTGCCCAGCTCAAGAGAGTTCTGGAACTTTCCCCTAAGAGCTGCTATAAAAGCTGGGTGCTTTAGGGCCGTTTTGTCATCATCGCTCCGGTGTTGGGTGTGTACGGCGTATTAGGAGGCAGGGACTATCGGCCCGCATTCAGAAGGCCCATCAACTCAAGGTAATGGCAGACGTATCTTAACATGTCATAGATCCAGGCAGATAACTTGAGGGGAAGGTTTCAAGCTCCTTTTCTTTATGTAAAGTTCTAAACGGACTGTTTAAATATACATTTTCCGCAAAAGTTTGTTCAAATCCCCACGGGGAAACATGTAATTTAACCCGTGAGAGGACGCGTAGAATTTTCGAACGTCAGGGGTGGTACACAGAGCTTTCCTCCGTGGCTGTGATAAAGACTAATAGAGCTTAACTTACAATATTTTGAGTCGCAATTGATATTAATTTATAACTGGAATATTACAGTAACATAAATAAATACTCATAGGCGTCGTACGTCTGCGTTAAACTAATATGTTCGTATCATTTGTTCAAAAATTAAATCTACAATATTAAAATTTATTCTCATGGTAACAGCATTTTCATAAAGCTATGTTATATTTTGGAGAAGTAGTAGTAATTATAAAGGCATTTTCTTTACTTTCCACTAAATACTTTTACGGTTTTCGGAGACGCCGCGGTGGAGGAAATTAATCCCGCAGGAGTTATTTTACGTAGGTACCAGTAAATCTACCAAGGCTGTCATATTTGAGTACCTTTAAATACCACCGGACTGAGCCAGGATCGAACCTGCCAAGTTGGGGTCAGAAGGCCAGCGCCTCAACCGTCTGAGCCACTCAACCCGGCAAAAGAAGTAGGAAGACGTAATTAAAACTCGAAAAAGCACAATAACTGCCTACCTGCCTGCTTTAACAATACGTGACGTAACTAATTACATAATTACACTGGAAGTTTTCCACAAATTTATTGGATACTTCTCGGATTGGCGCAAGTTTATCTAGCGATTTTCCTTCCTCTCTGCTATTTACATCGTCAAATCTATGAGTTCACAGTAAGAACTCGAAACGCTTGAGAGTCGTACAATTTCGGAAGAATTCCACACCTGTGCCAACTGATGCACAAAGATTTTCCAAATTCAGGCTGGAAGCTTTCAGAATTCCTGGCATCTACAAAAAACCGAAGAAGGCTTGAATTTCTGCAGTCGCTTAGTTCACAGCGTCTCTTTCCGGTGAGTAATTACTTTGGTTTCTCCCCATCCACATGTTTGTAAATTTGCTTATGTCATTCACCATGTCACTAATGAATACGCGTCCACTCATCTAGTGGAGAGCATGCTTCAAAGGCTCGTCCGCGCACTTGAGGTAAATGGGTTTGTATTTTATTGCGAGCAAGAGTCCTAACGTTTCTAGGCGGTGTGTGAACGTTCCAGTGTGTTGCCCCATCTCTTCCAGTATATTCGTGTACACGGGTTGGTTTATTACATTTACTTCCTCATCTAGTTTATACAATTCATGTAATTCATCAACATAAATTTCGGAATGGGAATCGTCTTCAAACACACCGGATCATCAACTGGCGTCTCTTCTGTCTCTTTAGCGTATAACTGTCCTCAAAATCGACCTTCGCTATTTGCATTTAGCAGTTCTGGCCGCTCCTCTCGTTCTGCACTGTCCAACAGTCTCCGAATTCTTTCGTTTTCTTCTTCCATGCCAACGCAGGTAGCCAGAAAGCACTATCCGCGTAATATGTTTGCGTAATTACCGGGCGAGTTGGCCGTGCGCGTAGAGGCGCGCGGCTGTGAGCTTGCATCCGGGAGATAGTAGGTTCGAATCCGACTGTCGGCAGCCCTGAAAATGGTTTTCCGTGGTTTCCCATTTTCACACCAGGCAAATGCTGGGGCTGTACCTTAATTAAGGCCACGGCCGCTTCCTTCCAACTCCTGGGCCTTTCCTATCCCATCGTCGCCATAAGACCTATCTGTGTCGGCGCGACGTAAAGCCCCTAGCAAAAAAAAAATGTTTGCGTAATTTTTGTAACATAAGAGGTCGCACATGGATGAAAACTCCGGCTCGCTGAGAAACGCGCGGGGTCGCATACTGAGGAATGCTTCAGGCACTCACGGAAAACGCGCTCACACCGACAACGTGATTGTTGCCGGGTTAAAATTTCCCCTACCTGTAGACAATAGTCTGAGGAAAAGGTATTGAAAGGGACAGCCCGTAAGCTCAATCTTATGATATCACACATTCATAATTATTTATAGCCCGGACGAAAACTCCGTTTGCGACCTCTCACGGGTTAAGGGAACATAGAGTGTTCACCCTCTGTTAATTCCCATTCAACATGGTATGGGGGAGACTAAGACTTTCTGTGCCTCAAAATTCTTCACAACCGGGCAAGTTGGCCGTGCGGTTAGAGTCGCGCAGCTGTGAGCTTGCATCCGGGAAATAGTCCGTTCGAAACACACTGTCGGCAGCCCTGAAGATGGTTTTCTGTGGTTTCCCATTTTCACACCAGGAAAATGCTGGGGCTGTACCTTAATTAAGGCCATGGTCGCTTCCATCCAACCCTTCCTATCCCATCGTGGCCATAAGACCTATCTATGTCGGTGCGACGTAAAGCAAATAGAAAAAATCTTCACACTACTTTGGTAAATAATATTTCGCATCTAGTCACCCCTCTGTAGCATAGGCTTAGCCTCCGCAACTTCAGGCCATAAGCCCAATTAGGATTTTAAGTGTTTATTAACAGGAGTACAAGAGTTTCGCCTCATAGCCTTTTATTTTGTACACTAAGTCCACTTAGAATGGACATTCATTGCCCCTGTTTAAATTGTCATTATTTATAGACGAGTGTGTAACAGTCTGGCGAGCATAAATGACAGTAAATACAGTTTCCGAAGTTTAGAAGGTGTACATTTGTTAGAAGATTGTGCCTGTGAGAGACTGTACTGTAGTAACTTTGGGAGCGTAGTCTCCTGGAATGAAAACGAGAGGAGCAAACGTGCTCTAGTAAAAGTGTACCTGTTTTGAGCTAGATTGCTCTACACTTGCAAGTTATTGTGTCAGTAATTTTCGCTATTGTAGGCCCCTACCTGATTTTTGACTTTAAATCATTGTTATTGCGAGAGCTAACGAGCTAATCTTTAACTGTTATTCTTGTTGCTTATTCAGATTATCTGTAAAATTTTAATTTCAGGAAAAAGGAAAGAAATAAAATTTTAGAATTTAGTCCCTTAACTTATGCTCTGATCTTTTCACTGTCCACCCATTCAACCCTAGCGCTTCTTACACTTCTGTGAACCACGGAAACCCCGGAATAATAATAATAATAATAATAATAATAATAATAATAATAATAATAATAATAATAATAATAATAATAATAATAATATAAGTTTATCCCTTTTTGGTATCTCCGGCTATTCTTGTGGCATGTTCCAGTGCATAAATGTGTCCATGCATGTACGTAAGTAGCCTTATGTACGTATGTCTGTCTGTCTGTATGTATGTATGTATGTACGGATTTATGTATGTACGAGTATGTACGTATTCTTAATTTGATGGAACACGAAATATAAGTAATAATTTCATGCTGATAATGACATGATTTATCTTCCAGTCTCACCGTTGACCGTGATCTCCATGCAATATGGCCAATTTGTTGCAGAAAGTGATACAGTATTATCACCACGTCAATTATGAACTCATGGGTAAGTAAACATAAACATTGAAAAAAAAATAATTACTTTCCTTTTCGCCAAGGAGAAGAAGGATTATGCGGATAGAGGAGATAGAGGTAGTTTGCCATTGCGTTTCTCATTATTCCTAAAATTTGCTGTTACAGCACAACCATCCCTATGATTAGCACTTGTAATTTCGATGGTTCACTATATTTTTCACCGTCATATACTTCATATGTATGGTGCCATAACCTCATAAACGTTTATAAATTTTAATCATTCAACATGATGTGAGTTATTATAAAATATTATGTTTTCATTACTTACTAGACCGTCCCTGTCGAAATTTGACGATAGGTGTTTTGGAAAGTGGTTGAAAAATAAGCAGCGTGTTTTGTACTGACAGACATAATTTACTATAGCTCTCAGTAAATGGTTAGTACATACATTTATTGCACGCAATTGTCTTTTTAAAATACGTTCTCATAGATAGTAGTATGACCTTTAGGTACTGCCTGCACTAACAAATTATTCGAGGAATGCACTGGAGACATGCAACATTAAACTGATCATGAGTAAATACTGGCTGAGGAAGAGATATCAACAAGATGCAAAGTTTTACCACGTGCTTTGTTAATCATCATTAAATACAGCATGAAAGAAAAAGAAGTGCTGTGTCTGGTGTAGTTTGAATGGTTCCTGGAATCAGATACGTTTGACCCACCCTTTCATGAGTAATGATTTCAGGTCTAGACAGTACATTGCCATACATATTTCGTACAATTAATCGTGTTCCATTTAAAAGGTTTACCTGTCGCTACTTATTGATTGATGCACTACTTTTGCGCCTGTCTGTTGACACAGGCCAAAGTAAAATATAGCTTCCACAGAAGTTTCACTCTTACATAAGTCTGTGATAGTATAAGAGCTGTTAAGTTATGGGTGGTGCTTAGTAATGTTGATGCCTGCTGTTCAAAGGGTCCTAACATCTAAGTCATCAGCCCAGTGTCATATGGAACACGGGTAGTAATTGTCTTACTGCCATTCAAAGTGCTACTCATAGGGTTGGTTGTGCTGTAACATAAAATTTTAGGAATAACGAGAAGTGCAATGGCGAACTATCTCTACTGTATCTCCTCGTGCCTTGTACCCCTCCTTATAATCCCTCCATTTTATCTATCCCCATAACCCTTCTTCTTATTATTATTTATCTTCTTCTCCTTCTTCATCTTCCTTAGTATTCGTCCTACATACTACGGGGGTCTGATTTTATGGCTCTCTGTCGCCACTTACACGATTGTGTGCAATGTTTAGATCTACATGTATGGTGCGCAACCAACCCTGTCTCGGTCATCCTACTGGCCTTTTCCCATCAATTAGCAATGTCAATCCGTTCTTTAGAACTGTTGTTTCAGCAGCTCGAAGTACGGGACAATACCGGCTTTCCCTCATCTTTTCAGCGATTGGTGCCACTCCATATCGCACTCTGCACCACACAGAGCAACTGGACGCATTACAGATAGCCGGTGTGGAATCGTCTTATCACATAAGACACCGGCCACTGAGCAGCACTCCAGACATGCGCTGATCTCGCGATTTGATATTTCAGGTTTGATTGTCCCATCTGCAATAACTACCTAGCTTAAATATTTAAATGACATATCTTTGGAAGGTCAGCGCCATTCATTTGAATCGTATTCAGATCATACAGTTCCGTTGTTAAATATTCAGTTTTCTGTAGATCTCTTGTAACAGTATCTACGACTGTAATGAAGAGGAGAAGTGAGAGTACAGATCACTAATGGTCACCAAAAGTGACAGGAAAATCACCAGATATTCCGGCCACTGACTGTACTTGACTTTTTGAGTTGTGGTAGAGCAGTTTGACCCATTCTATCAGCTCTTTAGGGATACCATCACCTTTAATAGTGCTATATTAGGACGCAACAAGCCTTTAGGTTGCAGACTTAAGAGAAATATATTTAAAATTCCTTGAGAAATATTTAAATTTCTTAATGTAATCAGAATAACACCAGCCTTTAACGAATCACATAATTTCAAATTTTCAAAATTTATTAGAAACCAGAGGAATTATTTTTTCCTTTCTTTTACAATTTTCTTTTACGTCGGTCCGACACTGATAGGTTTTATGGCGGAGTTGAGATAGGAGAGGGGTTTACATGGTGTGAAAACGGAAAATTACGGAAAACCATCTTCATGGCTGCAGACAGTGGGGTTCGAACCCACTGTCTCCCGAATGCAAGCTGATAGCTACGTGGCCACTTGCTCGTTTTTTCTCTTCTATTCTTACAGTAAACTGTTTACGCTGACGTATATTTTAAGTATTTCATGTATACATTTTATAACTTTAGCATTGATTCCCTTGCATAATTTTCATTTTGGGGGAAAGAATAGACAATTTAGAAAAATTCACTCCATTTCTCCCAATAGATTACCTCAAGATTTAATTTCATTTCTAAACGTTTCTGAAACAATGCCTTCTTTCATTATTATTCTGAATGGTAAATGTATAACGCTAGATACTTCTAAAGACTCGTCATTTAAGTGACAGTAACATCCAATACCAATTCGAGGCACCTGTTTTTTCCCGCAAGTTTTTCATCATCATCATCATCATCATCATCATCATCATCATCATCCTTTCATGTTTTAGTCCTATAGAAGAACTATTGCGGTCTATACAAAATATTTTCCTTTTCACGCCATCTCTTCCTGGGACGTCCCAGAGATCTCTTCTCACCGGGGCAGTAGTTTATGACTGCTTTGGGGATCCTGCTTCTGTCCATCCTGTTTAGGTGTTCTAGCCAATTTCTCTGGTATTCATAGTTGTATTCCAATATAGGTCTGCTTTTAAGATCATTAAGCACTTCTGTATTTCTTTTGTGTACCCACTTAGTGACTCCTGCTGTTCGCCGCATGTATTTCATTTCAGCTGTTGTTATTCTTCTCTCATCGCATTTCCTCAGGGTCCACGCTTCACTTCCATAGCCAAGTACAGGTCTTGCCAAGGTTTTGTGGGTCCTTGTACAGGTGTGTTTTTGAACTAATGATGGTCTAAAAACATTATTGATGATTCCCAAACATCTGTTGAATTTGGAGATTTTCTCGGGTATGTCCAGTTCTTGAATGAAAGACAGTTTGTAGCCGAGGTGTTTAAAATAATTTACTCTTTCCAAAATGTTGTTATTTAAGAATATCTTGTTTCTTACTGGTTCCTTGCCACAGAAAGCCATTATCTTAGTTTTCTGAGGGGATATTTCTATTGAGTACTTTTCTGAGACTTGTTTTAGGTTATACATTGAACGCTGTAAATCATCTTCTGAGGTGGTGACCAGCACTAAGTCATCTGCAAATAATATTGTATCCAGCTGTAGATTCTTGTTAATGTGAATAGAACCATGCCTTGTCTCTCTAAAATCTCGTATATGAGCATTCATATAGGTTATGAACAGGAGAGGGGAAAGACCGCATTCCTGTCTTACTCCTGTGTTTATTGTTTTCCACTCTAATAATTTATCGTTGGCCTTTACGGAAATCAAGTTATGTCTGTAAAGATTACTTACGTTCTGTACCATCTGTTGTGCGGTGGGATCAGATATTAAAATATTAAGTAAGGTATTGAGGTTTACTTTGTCAAAAGCTCTTTTGAAATCCACAAAGGCAATATGTGTTTCTACATTAAATTCCCTGTGTTTTTATAGAAGGATTTTCATTGTGAAGTAGCCACCGCAGCAAGAACTTTCCTTTCTGAAGCCGAATTGTTCCTCTCCCAGAATGTTCTCATAGTGTTTGTATAGTTTATTTTAAATGATGTTGGCATATATTATATAACCAGAATTTAATAAACATATGGCTCTGTAGTTTTCACAATCATTTTTGTCGCCTTTCTTAAAAATGGGTATAACTATTTTTTTATTCCACTTTTCAGGTAGGTCTTCTTCTTTCCAAATTCTATTTAGGAACTGGCTGAATCTTTCTTGGATAGATTCTCATGGATATTTGAATTACTCCAAATTTAAGCCATCTTTCCCAGGTGTTTTATTGCAGTTTAGTGTTTACAGGACTGCAACTAGTTCTGCCATTGTAATGCGTTCGATGTGTGGATTGTCTGAGTGAAGCGTCTGAATAGGTGAGACATTCTATGACCATAAATTTTGAAAGTGATTTGACCAAGTGTTGCAGGAGATAGTGTTGATTCTGAGTGTGTCTTTAGTTTTCTCATTTAAATTTTTCAAAATGTTGTAGGTCTGTGGTTGAGGTCTGGTTATGTCATTTTCTAAATGGGATACAAATTCTTCCCAGTTCCTCCTGTGGTATTTGCGCACTTCTCTCTTTGCAATTAAGATCCGTGAGATCCGTCATAAGTCTCCTTTAAGTACTATTATTATTCCTCCAAAAGGTAGGGTCCCTGAGGGATATATGAACGCACAATGATTCATAGACCTGTACATTAGCCATGGAAAACTCTTCCATATAATTAGAAGAGCAGATTTGATGTGAGATACAGACTTTCTATTGATTTCCAAAGATGACCTCGAAGTTTTATATACTTTTGAAGGTAACGTTAGTTTACCATGTAATATACAGCAATTTGGTAATAGCATGGAAGCACTACCTGTCTATGCCACTGCTATATCTATCAAACCTCAATTGAAGTCTTTTGTATCAAAAAATTGTATATATCGGGCTCCGAATTTTGATCTTATTTAGAAGGAGTCTTTTGGAAAAAAAAAATGTACGTAGAATGTAATTTTACAATCTTGTAATGGCCTGTATCCACATTGCCGGAAGAAAGTAAATTGCAAATAATATTCCCAGTACCACAGTCAAAAGTTATTTTATTATTTCTGTATCCTCTAAATAACAATCATACACATCGTTTAAAGACAGTACCTTTTCATATTTCACATAGTTATTAATATGAAGCCTATAAGAAGTATGAACGACATTAAATTCTGCATAATATAGTCTACCCAATTCATTTGCAACTTTTTTCTACTTCTTGCAACAGAATTTCACTATGATACGCAGCCGAATTTAACAGTGTTGAATAATGAAATGGAAACTGCGCAAAACTACATATCATCACCTAAAATTGTAACAACATTCTAAAATAACCTCACAATGGAGTTAAAACTCTTAACGCTCTTACTGATTAGTTTGATTCACAGCAATAAAGTAAAATGTATGCTAATATGTTAAAATATTGGAATTACACGGAAATTCTAGATGAAGTGAAAGTCAAAAACAGTATCTTTAATACCATGCGTTCAAATTAAAAATTCAATCTATATATATAAAAGCAAGTCGGGCTGGAGCGATGTATATATAAATATTTAAAAATGAAAAAAGACGTGAATTAATGAGGCACTTCCAGAAATCTCAGAAATTTGAAACTTGGTACGAGGGAAACTGATGACCCCAAGATCCCTAGAAAAATCCGAAATTCTCAAAATTCCCTGAAGGGGGCACGCTGGGGGGGCTCAAATTTTGGGCTCAGCATAAGAACACAGTCGTATAGTATATCCAGAACGATAACCTATAGGTTTCGTGGGCTTAAAAATTTTCGGGAATTTCCTCATTTTTATCCCCTATCCCCCCAAATCAAGATGGCGGCACAACCTGCCAGACGAGGTAGACAATTGAAATTTGGTGAATATATAGCTTTTGGTCCCTAACCGACGGGAAAATTCCAAGATGTTCAAATTTTTCACTTTTTACCCCCAAAGATATCGAAATATGGAGGCAATTTTAATGACTGTGCAGACATTCCTTTTGAGCTATTTTTTGGCTAAATTGTAAGTCGTATCACAAAACGGATGGCACAATGTCCCTTCAATTCGGAGTGATCTACAACTTTGGTCTTGTGACATTTTGTCGTATCTCTCTCCCTTATACGTTAAATTTGGCCGTATTTCTGGATTGTTCGTAAATTTGTTGATTTTTACAAGTAAATTTCAATGTTTGACACACTTATAAGAATAATAGGGACATATGTGTACCAAATTTCATGATTCTAGCTTATACATAAGTAGGCAAATTGTAATGTAAAATGTTAAAAATGCACCCAAATTTCACCCTATCCAATATTTGAACTCAATTTACCCCCTTAATATGGGAGATACGAGGATATGGTTTAGAAACAAAGATTTAGAGCGATAAATGAGGCGTCTGATGGCGCAAACCGTTTCTTAATATCATAAACCGTTTAGGAGATATGAATCTCGAAGTGGAAGTCTGCACTTGTCAACGTGCTCATGCTTATCCGTCATCTATATATATAAAAGCAAGTCGGGCTGGAGCGATGTATATATAAATATTTAAAAATGAAAAAAGACGTGAATTAATGAGGCACTTCCAGAAATCTCAGAAATTTGAAACTTGGTACGAGGGAAACTGATGACCCCAAGATCCCTAGAAAAATCCGAAATTCTCAAAATTCCCTGAAGGGGGCACGCTGGGGGGGCTCAAATTTTGGGCTCAGCATAAGAACACAGTCGTATAGTATATCCAAAACGATAACCTATAGGTTTCGTGGGCTTAAAAATTTTCGGGTATTCTATATATATAAAAGCAAGTCGGGCTGGAGCGATGTATATATAAATATTTAAAAATGAAAAAAGACGTGAATTAATGAGGCACTTCCAGAAATCTCAGAAATTTGAAACTTGGTACGAGGGAAACTGATGACCCCAAGATCCCTAGAAAAATCCGAAATTCTCAAAATTCCCTGAAGGGGGCACGCTGGGGGGGCTCAAATTTTGGGCTCAGCATAAGAACACAGTCGTATAGTATATCCAAAACGATAACCTATAGGTTTCGTGGGCTTAAAAATTTTCGGGTATTTCCTCATTTTTATCCCCTATCCCCCCAAATCAAGATGGCGGCACAACCTGCCAGATGAGGTAGACAATTGAAATTTGGTGAATATATAGCTTTTGGTCCCTAACCGACGGGAAAATTCCAAGATGTTCAAATTTTTCACTTTTTACCCCCAAAGATATCGAAATATGGAGGCAATTTTAATGACTGTGCAGACATTCCTTTTGAGCTATTTTTTGGCTAAACGGTAAGTCGTATCACAAAACGGATGGCACAATGTC
Source organism: Anabrus simplex (assembly GCF_040414725.1). Classification (NCBI taxonomy): domain Eukaryota; kingdom Metazoa; phylum Arthropoda; class Insecta; order Orthoptera; family Tettigoniidae; genus Anabrus; species Anabrus simplex. The sequence goes on along the minus strand of NC_090265.1, from coordinate 1,226,130,201 downwards.
CCTTCAATTCGGAGTGATCTACAACTTTGGTCCTGTGACATTTTGTCGTATCTCTCTCCCTTATACGTTAAATTTGGCCGTATTTCTGGATTGTTCGTAAATTTGGTGATTTTTACAAGTAAATTTCAATGTTTGACACACTTATAAGAATGATAGGATGATCGCGCTAGGTGTGCACATTGGCACCATTAAGGGACATATGTGTACCAAATTTCATGATTCTAGCTTATACATAAGTAGGCAAATTGTAATGTAAAATGTTAAAAATGCACCCAAATTTCACCCTATCCAATATTTGAACTCAATTTACCCCCTTAATATGGGAGATACGAGGATATGGTTTAGAAACAAAGATTTAGAGCGATAAATGAGGCGTCTGATGGCGCAAACCGTTTCTTAATATCATAAACCGTTTAGGAGATATGAATCTCGAAGTGGAAGTCTGCACTTTTCAACGTGCCCATGCTTATCCGTCATATATATATTTATAAAATCGTAACGACCGTGTGTCTGTACATTGATTATTTTGGCGAAATTTCCGTACAGTTATCCGCTTCAGGTGTAATAATGACCATCTGCATCATTTTTAGCTTTGGTGTCTGTTTGTCTGTTTGTTTGTCTGTTTGTCTGTTTGTCTGTCCTTCTATAACTTGAAAACTACTGGATATATTTCCACCAAACTTCATATTTAGAATCCACCTGTCCTTGGGTAGGTTTTAGCGCAAAAAATAAAATCGTAACGACCGTTTGTCTGTACATTGATTATTTTGGCGAAATTTCCGTACAGTTATCCGTTTCAGGTGTAATAATGACCATCTGCATCATTTTTGGCTTTGGTGTCTGTCTGTTTGTTTGTCTTTTTGTCTCTTTGTCTGTTTGTCTGTTTGTCTGTCCTTCTATAATTTGAAAACTACTAAATATATATTTCCACCAAACTTCATATTTAGTATCCACCTGTCCTTGGGTAGGTTTTAGCGCAAATATCGTTTCTAAATCCCTGAACTGAGTGGGGATTTTTACGAAACCGAAACCGTGATTTTGCACTCCCTCAAAGTATACACAACCGAACTTAATGGAAATCAACCTGCCTTAATGAAAATTAATGTCTAAACCTTTTTTTCTCATGTGCATAATTTCGATAACAGGATTTAGTAAGGGAGATATCATTAACGGACCGTTTTTCGGTACAAATCCCAGCGGACTTAACGCAAGAGCGGGTGCGTGTAAAGCGTACTTCTTACAACTTGAAAACTAACAAGATATTTGAACCAAACTTTATATATAGCATCCATCTGTCCGAGGGTAGGTTTCCTTGGTGTCTGTTAGTTAGTTAGTTTGTTTGTTTGTTTGTTGGTCTGTTTGTCTTTCTCTAACTTGAAAACTACTGGATATATTTCCACCAAACTTCATATTTAGAATCCACCTGGCCTTTGGGGAGGTTTTAGGGCAAATATTGTTTCTAAATCCCTGAACTAATTGGGGGTTTATACGAAACCGAAAGCGTGATTTTGCACTCCCTCAAAATACACACAACAAAACTTAATGGAAATCTACCTGCCTTAATGGAAATTAATTTCCAAACCTTTTCTTCTCATGTGCATCATTTCAATCACTTACAGGAAAGATAGTATGATCAAACTCTACACGAACATTGGCCCGCCCAGTACCCATATGTGAGCCAAATGCTATGTCACATAATTATCCGAAAAGTAATGCAATGTAAGATATTCTTACACAAATTTCAACTTATTCAACGTTTCTGATTCAATCTGACCCATGAATAGATTAGATGCGAGAAAATATCATAGGACCAGCAATTTAGATCGCTAAATACTGCTCCTTACGGTACGATCCTTTGTCGATATGACGTACCGTTTAGCAGCAGTTAATCTGTAAATGAAGGTCCGCAATATTGTAAACATTCATATACTTTCGGATGTCCATCTGTATATATTCATTGATGTCGATTTGTAGCGATCGGGAAAGGATGTGTCTGCTATTGTAATCAGTACTCCCTACAACGACTTTGACTGCTGGCAGTAGGAATGGGGTCCTTCTCCAACTCCTGTGTAACTGGCATTAGTAAGGAGGGCCTACCATTTTAATGAATAATTCACTTTTCGATTTGTCTTGCAGAAGGCAAGGGATCATGCAGTTTTGTTCGAAAGTCCCCTACTCTATTGTGTTTGGCTCTAGGCCAGGGTGCCCGCCATTATAAACAAATGTTCCAATCTAAAATTTGACTAGCATTAGGCATAGTGGCCTGCTATTTTCATGGAAACTCACTAATTCTGTGTGACTGGCAGTAAGCTGGCTAGCAGCAGTAAAAAGGAACTGTCATTATAATGATAACTGCACAACTCAATTTTGACTGGTGGTAGGGAACTTGCCTGGTATTATAATAAAAACTCCTCAACTGTAACCTGTCTGAAAGCAGGAAATGGGTCTGCCATTGTAACTAAAACTCCCCAAAACGATTGTGACCGCGCAGTAGGCATTGGGGCCTGCAATTATAATGTAAACTTGCCAACTCGATTGTGAATGGCAGTAGGCAAGTGAGCCTGCCGCTATCATCACAACTCCGCAACCCTCACTTTACATTGGAAACAACGTATGTGGACCTCCCCATGCTATTTCTCGGATAAGGCTAAGAGACATGCAATTTTAAAACAATCTCATTTGATGAACGCACAGTATTTACGTCGATATCCGTATACAATGTAGAATACCGTAGCGAAGCACGGGTACATTTGCTAGTTTATTATATACAAAATCAATAATAAGGCACACAGAGCTTTGATAATAAATCTCCAGGCGAAATCTTTAATTTAAAACAAAAATACGCATTTTTCAGTAAAAACCGTAGGAGTACTACTCAAATGCAGTAAATTTTCTTTTATTTTAAATAGGTAACTGTGGAAAACACATGTATTTTCGTACTGATAATAATTTTAACCTTGTGGCTATATTCAGTGTGGCAATTCTCCCAAGGTACTTCCCTGGAAAGTTCTGTGATAGTACATTATTTGTTGCCCCGTAATAGCTACCCAAATTTTAGTTATAGTATACAGATACGCACCTTAATACGGTACCACAACAGCATCGATTGTTGGACGTGTTTCTGCACACTGAAGTACACGGAGGTGGTGATCTGCAATGTGTTAAATCCCTAAAGCTAATCAGTAGGAGTATTGTTTTGTTTTCGTTGAAAGTTTCCTTGACGTCGTACCGACACAGATAGGTCTTATGGTGATCATGGGAGAGGAAAGGCCTACCTATGGGAAGAAAGCGTCCGTGACCTAAATTAAGGTACATTCCCAGCATTTGTCTGGTGTGAAAATGGTCTGACTAATAGTAGCGTTTCACTGACTATTGTTTGTTTAGATGTTTCTCGCCTCTTCTGCTACCATTCATCTCTATTTCCTGATGTTGTTCATAGCGATACAGTAGATCTACTCTTTCGTACAGATACTGCTATTTCCTTTAAGGGCATGAGCATTTTCCACTCGTTCCAGATTTTTCAAAATTTATGCTAACATTGAACACAAATGGAAGTTGAAGAGAAATTTCTTGGACTTGGTTATGATGGTACGTCTCCCGAAATTTTACTACATCTAACGCGCCATCGATGGGTACAACGGTTAGTCGTTGAATAGTATGGTAAATGTGCTAAAGGATCGTGGTACCAAGGCAAGAAAAGGGTGCTATCTACCACTTGTAAGACCAATCCATTAACAAAACTGGCGCCATACTGGACATAGATTATAACTTGGTATGCATAAAGGAACCACGGTTCTTTATTTATTTCGAAATTAAAAAGTAGCGCGACTGCCATGGGAAAGAAAGTTGGATGGGAAATATTGGGGGCTAGAAGACAGTTCGACCCTAGTCAGTGGCGACGCCTGACGTTTTGAAAAGTGTTACCACATTCCTTCTGAGAGTATATATGTCTAAATCGTCCATACCGTCTTTATTCCAAGCAATATTTTCTCAGAAAATAGAATGCATGCTCAACAGTACAGTTTTGGTAATTTTTGCACAACCACATAACCAATCCAGATCTATGTACCACGAGTCACTGCTGCGCCATCAAATGTCTCTGCTACTAACTTTTCACCATACTGAAATTCATGTAAAATTCCGAAGAGATGTATAAAGAGAGATACAGCAGAACGGTCACCGCTTACATTACTGAATCCCCAAAAGCTACTGAATTTCGCCTCCGAGACTAACATATCTAAATATGTCTGTTAGAAAAGTCTGTACTTTTTAACATCGTCATTAATTTCGCTGGTCATAAAAATAGCTATGACGTCTATAATATCATTTTGAATGTCAGATGAAAGTCCTGATAACACTGTAGATTTTTCTAAGTTGTGCCGAAATGTCCTCTTTCTTAGCTATTAATGCTAGTAACTCCCTGTAATTACCTCTGTTATGAGATTGTTCAGTTTCTCGATGACCACTGAAAGGTAATCCTTTCTTGGAAAGAAAACACACAGTATCTATTCAAGTGCTGATAATATATCTGTTATTTTTACCAGCTCATTATGCTCGTTAATTTTCTTTCTGTGAGCTGTACTCTATTCTGGACCTTCCGAAATGAATCATATCGGTAACAGCGTTGATATGTGCTTGAGACACTTCATGGCGTCTCTTTAAAACTCTGAATATATATAAATTGTCCAAATCGTCTTTATTCTAAGCATTATTTCCTGAGGAAAATAGAATACAAGGCCAACAGTACAGTTTATTCATTTTTTCACAACCACGTAACCAATCCAGATCTACACTGACTGACAGAGCAAATGCAACACCAAGGAGGAGTGGTTCGAAAGGGATGAAAGTTGGGGAAAAAACAGAGTCGGCACGGAAGAATAATTGATGTTTATTTCAAACCGATATGCAGGTTACACAATGCGCACGGCATCGACTCAGTAGGATGTAGGACCACCGCGAGCGGCGATGCACGCAGAAACACGTCGAGGTACAGAGTCAATAAGAGTGCGGATGGTGTCCTGAGGGATGGTTCTCCATTCTCTGTCAACCATTTGCCGCAGTTGGTCGTCCGTACGAGGCTGGGGCAGAGTTGGCAAACGGCATCCAATGAGATCCCACACGTGTTCGATTGGTGAGAGATCCGGAGAGTACGCTGGCCACGGAAGCATCTGTACACCTCGTAGAGCCTGTTGGGAGATGCGAGCAGTGTGTGGGCGGGCATTATCCTGCTGAAACAGAGCATTGGGCAGCCCCTGAAGGTACGGGAGTGCCACCGGCCGCAGCACATGCTGCACGTAGCGGTGGGCATTTAACGTGCCTTGAATACGCACTAGAGGTAACGTGGAATCATACGCAATAGCGCCCCAAACCATGATGCCGCGTTGTCTAGCGGTAGGGCACTCCACAGTTACTGCCGGATTTGACCTTTCTCCACGCCGACGCCACACTCGTCTGCGGTGACTATCACTGACAGAACAGAAGCGTGACTCATCGGAGAACACGACGTTCCGCCATTCCCTCATCCAATTCGCTCTAGCCCGGCACCATGCCAGGCGTGCACGTTTATGCTGTGGAGTCAATGGTAGTCTTCTGAGCGGACGCCGGGGCCGGGAGTGCAGGCCTCCTTCAACCAATCGACGGGAAATTGTTCTGGTCGATATTGGAACAGCCAGGGTGTCTTGCACATGCTGAAGAATGGCGGTTGACGTGGCGTGCGGGGCTGCCACCGCTTGGCGGCGGATGCGCCGATCCTCGCGTGCTGACGTCACTCGGGCTGCGCCTGGACCCCTCGCACGTGCCACATGTCCCTGCGCCAACCATCTTCGCCACAGGCGCTGCACCGTGGACACATCCCTATGGGTATCGGCTGCGATTTGACGAAGCGACCAACCTGCCCTTCTCAGCCCGATCACCATACCCCTCGTAAAGTCGTCTGTCTGCTGGAAATGCCTCCGTTGACGGCGGCCTGGCAATCTTAGCTATACACGTGTCCTGTGGCACACGACAACACGTTCTACAATGACTGTCGGCTGAGAAATCACGGTACGAAGTGGGCCATTCGCCAACGCCGTGTCCCATTTATCGTTCGCTACGTGCGCAGCACAGCGGCGCATTTCACATCATGAGCATACCTCAGTGACGTCAGTCTACCCTGCAATTGGCATAAAGTTCTGACCACTCCTTCTTGGTGTTGCATTTGCTCTGTCAGTCAGTGTATTTACCACGAGTCATGAAAATATCGCACTGTTCTTTTCTATTCCTTGACTAAATTTCTAAGAGAAGGCATGTGTCTAGCTTTTTCAATTATGTGTTTTTCTTTTCTTCAAAAGTTCTTAACGAAAATGGCGTGTTCATTAAGCTTTCTATTATAAATGAATATTCTGGGCCCACCTACTCACTTATTTTCGAGGTGGAAATGACAGCACTCATTTTAATGTTGAATACGTTACGGAGTACTATAGGCTATCCTTAACTAACATAAAGTAAATATAAAGTTGGATTCTTGGATGCAGGAGAGTGAAAGATGGTGGGCTGTTCCAAGATCTCTATGTTATCTCAGTGATTAAGTAGTTAATAATTGTAGAAATTTACCAAATTTTGTATGTGTGTGTATGAGAGATACATTTACAATCAATCAATACTGATCTGCATTTAGGGCAGTCGCCCAGGTGGCAGATTCCCTATCTGTTGCTTTCCTAGTCTTTTCCGAAATGATTTCAAAGAAATTGGAAATTTATTGAACATCTCCCTTGGTAAGTTATTCCAATCCCTAACTCCCCTTCCTATAAATGAATATTTGCCCCAGTTTGTTCTCTTGAATTCCAACTTTATCTTCATATTGTGATCTTTCCTACTTTTATAGACGCCATTCAAACCTATTCGTCTACTAATGTCATTCCACAAATAATTGTGTTTTATTGTTTGTTCGTAGTAATCTGCGATTAGTGGTATTTATTTACAGTTTTCACACTGAGTAGTTCCGTAGGCGTTCGCTAGATTATTTAGGACTGCGTGAAAGAAGATATATCTCTTTCTTTTTAATAGTATTATTAAAATATCAATAGGTTTGTTGATAAAATACTTACAAAGACGGGATATTAAAAAGAGTCGTAACTTCGGCAGAGATTATAGTCTATTAGTGCAGACATTTGATAGGGTATTTCAAAAAGCAGGTCAGCGGTTCCACCTATCACGAAAGTAATGACTTCTTGAAATAAAGCAATACTGTTGTAAATTTTGTTTAAAGAAAGGATTTCAACGGAATAGACAGTATTTCACTGCCGAAATAGTTAACAGTCGTAATTGTTATTGATTATTGTCGCTCTTCGTATTCAAATATTGGCATTGTTGGCCACAGTCGTGAACAAAGGGTGCAGTGTATCAAGAAAATATAAATAAAAATCAGCAGATTATTGTATTCCGATCATTTGTAGTTCTGAGTAGGCAGATAAAGTATCCGCAATTTATATTTCACACCCTCGACATTTCAGTATTTATGAGCGGTTAGCTAATAATCAAGTTCCTACATTCCAATAATTGCAATTCAAATCACTGGCGTAGTTTAGACAAATACTTTTGAGAAATTATTGTAAACAACCGCATATTTTTCAACATTTAAGGACACTTTTATTCTCCGTCCCGCGGAGTAGGGAAAATAATAGTAATCCACCATCTCTAATAATCACATAACCACATTTCAGTTGAGAATTGTAGTGTAGATACGGTATATTAGATAGTATCTTGCCTGTTATACTCGTGTGTATTTTTGTGCAACCGGCAGGTTTCATTTCTATTACAGCATAGTAGGATAAAGTAGTACTAGTAAAGTAGTAGTAGTGTAGTAGTAGTAGTGTTTAACATTGTTGGTATAATCTTTGAGTGCCTACCGGTAGTTCTTGTGAATATCTAATTTAGGCCTAATTGGAATTTTCAGATCTATTTGTGCTTAATAATACGTTAGAATACGTCTGAACGTAGTTTAAACATTATTGTAGTGTGGTATAGTAACTTATTAGAAATTAGATTGCCTATTCTATAATTTTGAGTATGGGGGTAAGACCCCCCTTGTACCCATAGGGGCGGGGGGGACGCAAGGGGGTGACATATAAAATATTCGAAAATAGTCTCGAATCCATACTTTTTATGGTCGCTGAGATGAATAGTGACATTCCGGAATTTTTTAAAGTCCAAGTTCTGCCCCCTTTGGGGTGAGCGGCGTGGGGGAGGAAGTGATTATATCAAAATAACCGAAAATGGTGTCGAATCCATCCTTTTCGGGGTCGTTGAGATGAATATTGACACTCCGGATTTCTTTCGACAAACCGCGTGCGGGTAAGATACCCCACGTACCCATTGAGGTGGGGGGGGGGTGATGGCTAGGGGGTGACATATAAAATATTCGAAAAAGTGTCGACTCCATACTTTTCGGGGTCGCCAAGATTAATAGTGACACTGCGGATTTTTTTTAAAGTCAAAGTTCAGCCCCCTTTGGGGTGAGGGCGAGGGGGGAGTGATACAAGAAAATTATAGAAAACAGTGTCGAATCCATACTTTTCGGGGTCGCTAAGATTAATAGTGACACTCCGGATTGTTTTAAAGTCCAAGTTCAGCCCCCTCTGGGGTGCGGGGCGAGGGGAGAGTGATATATCCAAATGACCGAAAATAGTGTCGAATCCATAGTTTTCGGGGTCGCTGAGATGAGTAGTGACACTCCAGATTTCTTCAGACAAACCGCGTGGGGATAAGACTCCCCATGTATCCACTGGAGTGGGGGGCGAGGGGGTGACTTATAAAATATTCGAAAATAGTGTCACATCCATACTTTTCGTGGTCGCTAAGATGAATAGCGACACTACGGATTTTTAGTATCATGAGACAAATCACGTGGGGGTAAGACACCCAGGCATCCTTACGGGTGGGAGTGGAGAGGTGGTTAGATATAAAAATCATCGAAAGTACTGTCGAATCCATACTTTTCGGGGTCGCATTTATGAACAGTGACATTCCAGACTTTTATAAACCAAGTTCAGCCCCTTCGGGGGGTGGGAGAGGAGGGAGGAGAGCTATACAAAAACAACCGAAAATAGTGTCGAATCCACAGTTTTCGTGGTCACTCAGATGATTAGTGGCACTCCGGATTTTTTAAAAGTCCAAATTCAGATATAAATATTAATAGAAAATAGTATCGAATCCATAGTTTTCGGGGTCGCTGAGGTGAATTGTGGCAGTCCGGATTTTTTATGAGTCCAAGTTCATCCCCCTATATGGTGGGGATTAAGGGGGAGTGAGATATGAACATGATCGAAAATAGTGTCGAATCCATGGGTTTTGGTGTCACTGAGGTGAATAGTTATACTCCAGATTTTTAAAGTCCAATTTCATCCCCTTCGAGGTGGGGAAGAGGGGAGAAATATATACAAAGTAATCTAAAATTGTGTCGAATCGGTAGTTCTCGTGGGCACTGAGATAATTCGTCTCACTCCTAATATTTAAAAGTCCAAGTTCAGTCCCCTTTGGGGTTTGGTGCGCGGGGAAGTGTTAAGTAAAAATAAACGAAAATAGTTTCGAATCCATAATTTCGGGGTCCCTGAGATTAATAATGACACTCTGGATTTTTTATAAATTATATTTCATCCCCCTTTGGCATAGGGGGAGAAGGGGTAAAACAGAAATTTTCAAAAATGACCGAAATAATGGACGTACCGTAGCCTATGTATGCTACAGCGTAGATTTCAACCAAAATTTATACAAGTATGACTTACTACCTGGAGAAAGTACTGTTTACGATAAGACACCCCTGGAACCTCTAGAGGGGGGGTGATTTATATACGTAACTAAAAGCGAACAATAATACTTTTCCGGACTACTGGAGCGATTCAAAAAACCTGGTACACTTATGAACTACTATCAGGAGATAAATTGGTTGGGGTTATGACAAATTAGCACCCCTAGGGGTAGGTGTTGGAAAGGGTGAGATATGAAAATAATTGAAAATAGGGTCACATCAAAAAAAATTCGGGGTCGCTGAAATGAACAGTGACACTCCGGTTGTCGTTTAAGTCCAAGTTGATCCCCAATTGGCAGGCGGGTGAGAAGAAGTGAAGAAAATAACATATCCAAATGACCAAGTTTAAGGATGTTTGTGTGTACGTTCCAATATAATTGTCAGCTGAACTTGGTACAAATATTACCTACTATCTAGAAAACATACTGTGGGGGAAAGACACCCCTAGAAGCCTCAGACATGGGGACGAAATATAACAATATTAGTGTTGAATCCATACTTTTCGGGACTACGGGAGCGATTTCAAACAAACTCAGTCACTTATGGCTCATTATCAGGGGACAAAGTGTGTGGAGGTATGACAGCGCTAAGCACACCCACGAGGGGGTGAGATGTAGAAATAATCGAAAATAGTGTCGAATCCATTCTTTTCGGGGTCGCTGAAATGAATACTAACGCTCCGAATTTTTTAGAAGTCAAGTTCTGCCTCCTTTCGTATAGCGGTGAGAAGAAGTGAAAAACAAAATTTTCAAAATGACCGAGATAATGGACGTATATGTGTATATTCCAGCATAATTCTCAACCTAAATTGCATCTACTGTCTGGAAAAAAATACCTTTGGGGTAAGAGGACCCCAGCCTCTAAAGTATGGTAGAGCTGAAATGTTAACATTAAACGAAAACGACCGATATCTTTGTCTAATCCGTAGTTTTGAGGATCGCTGAGATGAACTGTGATACTCTGAATGCCGTTTAAGGTTAAGTTTAGTCCTAATCGGCAGGCGAGTTAGAACCGGTAAAGAAAAGAAAATGTCCAATGGGACAGAGTTTAAAGACGTATGTGTGTATGCTCTAGCATTCCTCTCAACCATAAACATAAAGGAAACATTACTGTGGGGATCAGATACACCTAGCACCCCTAGGGGCGAGGGTGAATTATAAAAAACACAGAAAGACGAGTGAAATATCAAAATAATAGATAACGACAAATATTCGTGTACAGTCCATACTTTTCGAGATCGCTGACACTCCGGTTGTCGTTGTTCAGCCCCTATCGGCATGGATATTAGAAGGGGTGGAAAGGAAAATGTTCAAACTGACCAAAAATACGGATGTATTTTTCATCCAGTATAGCCCTCACATAAAATTGGTACACGTATTACTTACTATCTGAAAAAAATACTGTTGGGGTAAAACACCCCTAGCACACCTAGGAGAGATGGTGAAATATAAATTTTTTTACTGATTTTAATGTCGAATACGTTCTTTACGAGGACACAGAGTTGATCTGTGACACTCTGGATGGTTAAGTCATACTTCAGCCGCAATCAGTATGGAGGTTGAGAGGGGGGTGAAAATTAATGTAAATATAACGAATGTTATGGATGTACTGTATGTGGGTATGTTCCAGAATTGCTCTCAACGAAATTTGCTACACATATGACTTACCATCTTAGAAAAAATACTATGATGAAAAATCACAGCCTCCGCTGGGGGTGGGGATGAGAGGGGCTGACGTGCAAAAATGATGGAAAATAACCGATATTAATGTCGAAATCCATTGTTTATGTGTCCCTTATACGAACTGTGACGCTCTTGATACCGTTTAAGTCCACGTTAAGTATCCATTGAGACAGGAACTGAGAAGGGCTTAGAAGTATATAGTATAAAATGACCGAAATTAGTGTTGAATACACTGCTTATGGGGTCACTAGGCTGATTGTGACAGTCTCAATGACTGCCGAAATCGTGTACATCATTATGTACGGTGCGACTGGTAAATACACATAATACTTTCATTTTTTTGGAAAGAATCAAATACTTCCCAGTCAATTCTAGCTTCCACAAGGACAAGGTTTTACTCGAAAATTAAATAATCTAAAACTTGAAATCAGATACATCTAAATAACTCTAAAGCTACATAATAGGTCGTAAAATCAATATCTCAAAACATAAATCAATAAGCATCCACTTCACACTTAACTAACTGGTAATACAAATATTAAAGGTATACATTCAAGAGCTACCCGGACAACGCCGGGTACTACAGCTACAGAGGGGGCAAATATTCGTTTATAGTAAGGGGAGTTAGAGATTGGAATAACTTACCAAGGGAGATGTTCAATAAATTTCAAATTTATTTGCAATCAAGAAAAGGCTAGGAAAACAACAGATTGGGATTCTGCCATCTGGGCGACTGCCCTAAATGCAGATCAGTATTGATTGATTGATTGATTGATTGATTGATTGATTGATTGATTGATTGATTGATTGATTGATTGATTGATTGATAAATGTACACTTTTACAAGAAAAGTCGCATCGTATCATAATAGAAAACAATAATATAAAAATGCACTCTTGAGGACGGCGGAATGAACGGATGGAGCAGCTCAGCACCGACGTTATGAGCTTTTGTTTCCACTTTCCACAGCGGTAGAACGGCCGGAGAACGTAACCCCTTTCCCCTGAGTGTCGAGTCGAGGAGAAGAGGGTTTTGCTTGGAGCAGGGGCAGTAATACTCGCCTAGCTGTTAGAAGAGATTCAAATCGTAATCACTGCATGGAGTGGTACTTAACAGCCTCTCGCTCAGCTTTCACGGTGGCAAACTGCTGCAGTAGAGTTCTCGCGACACGTCCAGGCGAAAGAACAACAAATTAATTAAAGAATATTAGATTTTTATATTTTCAAACTGTTACCAGTGGTAACAGTGGATACTAGCACGCTTCGCCACTGGGTCGAGTAAAATTCGTATACGGGAAAACCAGCATGAGGATAGTTGAACAGCCAATTAGAAAAACTCTGTTATATTTGAAAGGCTAATAATTTCCTTAAAATTAAAGGAAGAACTATGAGACTGGAAAATATTCGATCGAAAATGGAAGAAATTGTTAAGACTGGAATGATTTATTTGCTAAGCAACTTCACTAGTAGTGCACGGTCTCTCTTACCAATAGGTATTATGTTTCACAGGGAAAAATTCAGTTTAGGATACCTTTCCAAACGACGGTCAACATTCTGTGTAACTTTTTTTATTGTAATGATTTATAAGTTATCATGTTAATTTGATGATGATACTGTAGAGTCTATTGAAAAAAGTATCGGAAACTATAAATACGTTCTTTGACAGGAGATAATTCCAACTATAATTTTAAACCATTTTTTTGCTAGTTGCTTTACGTCGCACCGACACAGATAGGTCTTGTGACGACGATGGGACAAGAAAGGCCTAGGAATGGGAAGGAAGCGTCCGTAGCCTTAATTAAGTTACAGCCCCAGAATTTGCCTGGTGTGAAAATGGGATACCACGGAAAACCATCTTCAGGGCTGCCGACAATGGGGTTCGAATCCACTATCTCCCGGATGTGAGCTCACAGCTGCGCGCTCCTAACTGCATGGCCAACTCGCCCGGTAAAACCAATTTTAACTTACAACTAAGTCTTCTTCAATTTTCACTGAGTTGAGTTGGTGAGTAGACGCATGTGGCAACGATCCGGAAGTGAAGAGAATGCAGCATGGGTGTAACGGTGCAAGAGTATAGAATGCGAGATAGCGATAGCGATAACACAGCCGGGCCAAGTTGATCAAGACGGAGTGCAAAAAGAGATAGCAAAGGATTAGGCCTGGCAGAATTGTTGATGGCGGCTGCTATAGTGGCTACTCTGTTAGTCATCGGAGGTGTCGAGATGAAAACAGGGCCATTGCCATGGACGGACATTGATAAAATTAAGGAAGCTCTCCGCGAAGCTTTTCAGGCTGATCAAACAAAAGAAATGCTGAAAGTACAGTGCCAACAAAATTACGGAAATGAAGGATAACCGAAGAACTGACAATGGTAAAGGAGAAAGTGAGAGAAGACAAAGAAGAAAGGCCCATACTGAATCAGAAGATTAAGGTGTTAGAAGAACAAGTTTAGGTACTTCAATAGCGTGAAAGCAAAAGAACAGAGGAGCAGAAAAGAAGGAACATAATTTTTTACGGCCTGGAGAAAACTGAGAGGGAGTCCATGGTGGAATTGATTCATGCAGTTTTACACTTAATGAGAGAAAACGTACGCACTGACTGTACAGAAAGCGATATAAATGATTTGTCCAGTGTTGGAAGTAGTAGGCGGGAAATGACCTATCAGAATTAGGTTTGTCTCGGTACTAATGACAAGCAGAATTCTGAGCAGTGCACGGAAGATGAAAAGGGACATGGACATGAAAAGCCTCCATGAACACAGTGTTTTACAATTTCATTTAAGACAAACCAACAGGTCAAATCAACGAGCATACGTAATAGGAAACCGCTTGCATGTGCTAGGCGATACCTGGGCCAGAAGGTGGAGAGTGAATGATCTGGGCGCTATGTTCAATGAGCAAGATAAGCAGTCTGGGTCATCAGCGGAAGTGCATAGTGTAGAAATGATGACATGACGTATTCCTGAGAGTACGTGCAATGTTGGTGTTGTTAACCTTGGGCAGATGATTCAATAGTCTACGTCTGAAGTTCTTCCAGCTGGGACAAGAATCAGTGTGGAGAGTGATGTCACTTGTCAGCATGTCCAACCAATTGAGGATGCTTCAAGGCGTAAAACAGTGAGTTTAAGAGACTGTTTTCATAAGGAGGGTTTGAGTTCAGGCCGCAGAGTATAAATTTCAGAAGAACTACCTCAGAAGGAATTTACTTGATCTTCTGAGTGGAGTACAACGGAATTGGAATGATCTATAATGACTGGGGTTTCAGGGGAACACAAAGGCAAAAACTTATCCAGAGTTAAAGGTAACATGTGTAAATATTGAAGGAACATGTTATAATAGGTAATGAAGATTTTAAAGAATTTCTTGAGGAAGTGGACATTGTTTGATTAGTAGAAATTTGGTCTGATTACAAGGCAGACCTAAATACAGATAGACATAGTATGGATTCAGATAGGACTACTAAGAGTCAATAGAGAAAGAACATCGGGTGGAATTTAGGTGATAATTAAAGATAACAAAATATAAAACGTAAGTTCTCAGAATCTGAGTTGAATTTATTTGGACAAGAATATTAGATGGTTTCAAGTGGATGAATGAAATGTGTATAGATTTTATATATTATCCACCTTTGAGCTAACCATTTGCACAGAGGGACTTTTTTGAGAACTTAGCAGCAGAAATTGGGCGATTGAGAAGTACATATGAGCAGGCAGGCATTATCCTTGTGGGAGATCTTAACGCAAGGATATGGGACAAGAAGCCATTTTGCAGCCAAGATAAAAACGAGGCATTGATAGTTAATAGAAATAGCCGGGATAAATAATGTATCAGAAATGGCGAAATACTACTAGAAATATGTGCGGTGGAGGAGCTTCATATTTTGAATGGATTGTGGTTCGAAGATGAGTGTTAAAATTTAACCTGTATAGAAGAATAAGGGGAGAGTGCATTCGACTTAGTTGTATGTTTAGGAATAGTCTGCAAATTATCAAAGGGATGAAATTATGGATTGGGTGAAGGCAACCATATGCTAGTAACTATAAAAATAATGAGCCAAAATACAAGAGTGCAGGAGATGGTTTAGGATAGCTTAGAGGAGAGGAATATATCTAGGTATCGTTGGCGAGAAGAATTAGGGAAAGAATTCATGGAATATTTCACTGGAGATAATTTTAAGATCTCAAAAATAATTATTTAAAAATGGATAGAAGATAGCAGAGTTGAAGAAGTCCTAACTAGGACAGAAAATATTTAACAGCAATGGCAGGAAAAAGTATGAGGCTAAGTCAAGATAAAGTGCAGGTAAAAAGTGGGTGGTATAATACAGCATGGACAAAGAAAAAGACACTAGTTATGACGACACTTAGGAGATACAGGATAGATGGAGAGCAAGTAGCAAGAAAAGAATTTTGTGTAAATAAGGAAAGAGTACAGAGAAGTATTAAAAAAGACAAAGGTTTGGAATGACAACAAAGGATGGCTACAGACGTAAATACAAATGTAATGACAACGATAGCGAGAAAGTATGGGATGAAATCAATGCGATAACCAAGAAGAAATTTGGTGGTGGGGTACCAGTATAAGTCATCGTACATGGGTTCAGTATTTCGAGAAATTATTGAAGAAAGAGGACAAATGAAGAGATCATCACGGGGTATTATGGTTTTGGGGGTGTGAGTGTCACTGCGCTTGAATTAGACAACATTATTTTGACCAAAAATACGGGACCTGTTACAATGAGCAAAAATTGAATTTTGAGGAGCTATTTCGGGTATCATATGAAATTCGAAAGAGTTCGGAAAGTGAAATGACACGATGAAAATTTTGACGAGGATATTCAATAATATCTTCCAGAAAAATGTATTCCGGAAATCTTGCCCCGTATATAAAAATAAAGGGGACAGATTGAATCCTGGTAACTATAGGGAATGACCTTATTTAGTACATTGAGGAAGGTATATAATGGTATACTGGCAACCATACTAATGAACTGGACAGAGAGACGTTCAATCCTGTCCAAATTTCAAAGTGGTTTCTGAAGAGGGAGAACAACATGAGATAATGATTTTATTGTGAGAACTCTTGTTGATAGATATGTAAAGAAGAAAAAGAGGTAAGCTCTATGACCAGTATGAGTCATCGTACATAGGTTCAGTATTTCGAGAAAGGAGTGAATAAAGAAGTCAGATGAAGAGCTCATCACGAAGGGATTATGGTTTTGGGGGTAGAGAAAGCAGCTGATTCTGTGCGCAGACGGGTAGTCGTTACTAGGTTGAGACAAGTTGGAGTATCGTGTAGATTTTATGAGCGATAGGAAAAGTAGATGCTGAAATAAAATGTACAGTGAGAGTGAAAGAAGGAGTAGTTGTAGGAAATTTTATTTCTGAAATTAGACTGAAACAAGGGTAAAAATTGATATGTATTTTATTTCTGTTATTTATTAATTTTATACTAGAGTTTGAAAGAGGGGTGAGGTTTGCAGTGCCATGTTTAGAAAATCAGGATATTTCAGGTCTTGTCTTTCCTCGCTAAACTCCTGTTCACTCTAACGCCAAAGCATCTATGTAGCATTTCGACTTTACATACATACATACATACATACATACATACATACATACATACATACATACATACATACATACATCATACGTACATACATACATATTCATCATAGACTGTTATCGCCTTTCAGCGTTCAGTCTGAAAGCATCTGTTAATTTACTAAATGCCGCCACAAACCTCTCTTTGCTACTAGCGCTATGGCTCCGTTTAGTTCCATATCTCTTAAAATGGTTAAAAATTGAGTCTAACCATCGCTGCCTTACTCTCCCTCTACTTCTCTTACTCTCCGTAACAGAGTATATTATTTTCCTAGGTAACCTATCCTCCTTCATTTCCCGCACATAACCCCACCACAGTTCACAAGTGTACAGCCCCATCCATCGAGTTCATTTCTAAACAGCATTTAATATAGCCTGACCTATTTGGGTACAAAAACTAATTTAAAATCTTATTTTAGCGGCTCATTTTAAATTTAGTTGTTTTATAATGATGGTCAAAAGAATATCTGATCATAAAATACAGACAAACAACAGCATGTTAAATCTTTCAACCTTGTATTCTGAAGTCAATAAGTGCCACACATAGATAGTATCCTGAGTTAGAATTTTTGGTAATGGCAAGTTCTGTAAAATAAGAAACTCTGGATCCTACCACTTCGATTACGTGGGCTCATCCTCTTAGCCTCCCAAAGTGAGCTGTAAAATCCAGAACTTTGTCTCGTGTGGACAAATAGTTGTGCCAGACTTGTAAAGTTCAGTATATCTTCCATACATATTTCCACCAGCATTTCTCTCTCGTAAAATTCCTATATACACATGAGGAAAAGCTGTTGATATCAAATAATCCAATAATTGATCTGGGTTCAACACCAAACAAAACTATCCTGAGTTTATACCGCACAGGGATTCATGCTTTTTTTTCATTTTGATGGCGGATCAGTTAGTCACTGAGGTATAAAATTCTATTAATAATTGGGAGTCACTTTGACTTACTTCGCTTTACCAATTGGCAAACACACTATATTGCAGAACTTAGCTACTGAAATTTCCCTCACCTTTACAGAATAGGTTAGCTGCGCCGAATAACATTTTGTGCGTATTCCTTCTAAATATTATTGACTCTCTCCTTTCCAGAAAGGCCTCAGTCCAAACACCAAAGGCTGACAATTTTGCTTTTAAATAGGCTAGTGTCCAGGACTGATGCTGTTTTGATATGGAACAACATATTTGATATGGCAGTTCAAACATAAATATCTCTGGAACAGACGTCCTTTTGTTGTAGAATAATGTGTCGATCTCGAAGTACATTTTCGTATGGATAAATCATTTCATCCAAAAACTGAACTGAGGCTTTTTTGGAAAGGAGCGATTCATTTAATCTTTAAATAAATTAAAGTAAAGAATTAAATAATATACAGGAAGGTTTATATAATTTTAGGGAGCTTAAACGAGTTTTCTTATTTTTCTCCATAAAGTGGGGGAGGTGTCTGCACCCGTCGTCCCCCTAATCGCCGCCACTGTATGCCCTAAATGAACTTCACGTCTAAAGATTAAATTGTTTCGGAGAAATGTGTACCTGCGAGGAATGTACTCAGTACCATGCACTCATCCACGCTTTGAGTGTCTGCAGGCCTACGTGAGTAGCAGAAAATTTGGGGACAGCGCAGTCTCTCAGCTGAAATAATGAACCATTTACGAATAAAATCCCACAACCGTACCCGAGATGCCGATGCCTAAGAACAAACCGGCCACAAAGGTAGACTCCCAACCAGAGTCATTGCCATAGATTCAGTTCATATCCACTCTGTATTTACCTCTTATTCATACACAAATTTTATGTATCCATGGGCCTACTCTATAAAGCTTCTCCACCATAGATTAAGTATGGAGTTCTGTTCCTGCATATCAAAACACTTATCAGCCATGCATTGTGTTCCTGAGAAAAGAGACTGTGAAATAATGTTTCCTCTTTGCAGATCCTCGATCTGTTGACGTATTCTACGTGAGGTCGCCTTTACCATGGATGGTACTTGTTGGAGTGTATATCTACGGTGTGACAGCCTTGGGACCAAAACTCATGAGAAACAGGAAAGCCTTCAAGGTAGAAGGAATAATTAGGATTTATAACATCACGCAGATAATCGTTAATGTCTACATGTTCAAACTCGTAAGTACATGCATTATACATTACATAGGAAAATGTATTTCATCATTAGCATATCGGTATATTTAATGGCTTGGAGCACTGTGTTCAGACGATCATTTTTATAGTCTTTGAATGATGTATTTTAACCATTTAAGACAGTTTTGAAAGATGTTAACCTACTTGATGTAATGTCTCTCCGCACTGTAGCACGGTTGTCTCATTATTTATTTATTTATTTACTTATTTATTTATTTATTTATTTATTTATTTATTTATTTATTTATTTATTTATTTATTTATTTATTTATTTATTTATTTATTTATTTATTGTTTGTCCAACAGGTCGCATGATAACGATACAATATGGTGAGATTATAAACACATAAAAAATCCGAAAAATTCGATTATAAGTACATTTTTAAACAGTAATTTATTTTAGGTAAAAGTAAATAATCCCGCCAGCCATGATTGATAAGGCGTCAAGTCAAATCTCTAAGGTCTAACTCCATGAGTAGCCGGTTCACGTTCCGTAGACAAAAACATTTTCACCATCGGAATATTGGCCGGCAGGGTAGGAGAGGCCGTGGTATACAATTTACAATCACTGCATTGCGTGCTAAACGCCTGGATTCAATTCCCAACCTCTCCGAAGTGATCGAATAATTTGAGGGAATATGACGCTGTTGATGGTGGTTCATCCGTCGGATGGTGATATTAAGCCCATTCGATAGCAGTGGGCTATGTGACGATACCGAGTTTCACCCTCTCCTTACCACATTATCACCATTTCACACGCAGACGGGCAAGTCACCCATTGAGTTGACCAGAAAGACCTTCACCAAGCGGGCCAAACATATCCTCGGACACACCCAGCACTAAAAGCCATACGCTAGAAATAAGTAGTACAGTCTTTTTCTTCTTCTTCAATGTCATATTCCACGTTAAAAATGTCACTCAGCCTACATCAAAAATGAGTATCGTGTTAAACTCTGAGGACAAAGTCACCGAATTCAGAGCCGAGGTTACGGATAATGGGAACCTATCGTTTCCACTCGTCTTGTACGGAAATGGCCTTGTATTTTCATTATAACTAATATAATGATGATTGAGTTGATGAGCAGTGAAAACAATTATGATCTTTACATCAATAAACGTGCGAAAACGACAGTAAAGTCAATCATCAATCAATCACTACGGATCTGCATTTAGAGCAGTCGCCCAGGTGGCAGATTCCCTAACAGTTGTTTTCCAAGCATTCCTTAAATTATTGCAAAGAAACTGGAAATTTATTGAACATCTCCGTTGGTAAGGTATTCAAATCCCTAAATCCCCTTCCTATGAACGAATATTAGCCCCTGTTTGTTCTCTTGAATTCCAACTTTATCTTCATATTGTGATCTCTTCCTCTTTTAAAGACACCACTCAAACTTATTCGTCTACTGATGTCATTCCACCGAGGTCGATAGCTGCAGTCACTTAAGTGCGGCCAGTATCCAGTATTCGGGAGATAATGGATTCGAGCCCCACTGTCGACAGCCCTGTGGTTTTTCCGTGGTTCCCCATTTTCGCACCAGGCACATGCTGGGCCTGTACCTTAATTAAGGCCACGGCCTTTTCCTTCCCACTCCTAGCCCTTTCCTTTCTCATCGTCGCCATCAGACCTATCTGGGTCGGTGTGACGTAAAACAAGTTGTATTTTTGGTGATGTCATTCCACGCCATCCCTCCACTGACAGCTCCGAACATACCACTTAGACGAGAAGCTCGTTTCCTTTCTCCCGTGTCTTCCCAGCCCAAACTTTGCAACATTTTGTAACACTACTCTTTTGTCGGAAATCACCCAGAAAAAATCGAGCTTCCGTTTTTTGGATTTTTTCCAGTTTTTGAATTAAGTAATCTTGGTGAGGGTCCCATACACTGGAACCATACTCTATTCTGGGTTTTACCAAAGACTTACATGCCCTCTCCTTTACTCCCCCCTCATGGCACTACAGCCCTTGAGGGGCCTTGGCCTACCAAGCGACCGCTTGCTCAGCCCGAAGGCCTGAAGATTACGAGGTGTCGTGTGGTCGGCACGACGAATCCTCTCGGCCGTTATTCTTGGCTTTCTAGACCGGAGCGGCTATCACACCGTCAGATAGCTCCCCAATTCTAATCACGTAGGCTGAGTGGACCTCGAACCAACCCTCAGGTACAGGTAAAATCCCTGACCTGGCCGGGAATCGAACCCGGGGCCTCCGGGTAAGTGGCAGGCACGCTACCCCTACAAAACGGGGCTGGCATTGATATATATAGATAAGAAAACATAAAGGTCCAATAATACATCCTTGAGGAATTCCCCTCTTAATTATTAGATATCAGATAAAGCTTCGCCTACTCTAATTCCCTGAGTTATATTTTCTATAAATATAGCCATCCATTCAGTCACTCTTTTGTCTAGTCCAATGGCACTCATTATTTCCAGAAGTGACACATGATCTACCCTGTCAAATGCCTTAGATAGATCAATCGCAATACAGTCCATTTGGCCTCCTGAATCCAAGATATCTGCTATATCTTGCTGGAATCCTACAAGTTGAGTTTCAGTGGAATAACCTTTCCTAAACCCGAACTGCCTTCTATTCAACCAGTTATTAATTTCGCAAAAATGTCTAATATAATCAGAAAGAATGCTTTCCCAAAGCTTACATGCAATGCATGTCAAACTGACTGCCCGTAATTTTCAGCTTTATGTCTATCATCCTTTCCTTTATACATAGGGGCTATTATAGCAACTCTCCATTCATTTTGTATAGCTCCTTCACATAAACAGTAATCGAATAAGTACTTCGGATATGGTACTATATCCCAGCCGATGCATTTTCTTTAGTATATCCCCCGAAACCTTAACAATTGCAGCTGTTTTTCTAGTTTTCAACTTTTGTATCTTACTGTACATGTCACTGTTATCATAGGTATATTTTAATACTTATTTACTATTAGTCACTTCCTCTATCTGGACTTTATCCTTGTAACCAACAATCTTTAGATAATTCTGCCTTTTGGAGATCCTCGCATACACACTCCCCTTGTTCATTACTCGCAGGTACACTCCCCTTGTTCATTAATGATTCCTGGAATTTCATTCTTGGAATCTGCTTCTGCCTTAAAGTACCTATACAAACCCTTCCATTTTTCACTAAAATTTATATGACCGCCATTTATGCTTGCCATCATGTTATCCTTAGCTGACTTCCTTGTTAGATTCACTTTCCTAGTAAGTTCCTTCAATTTCTCCTTACTTCCACGGCCATTTCTAACTCTACTTATTTCCAACTTGCACCTCCTTCTTAGTCTCTTTAATTTCCTGTTAAAATATAGTGGGTATTTACCATTCCTTACCACATTTAATGGTACAAAACGATTTTCACATTCCTGAACAATTGCTTTAAACCTATCCCAGGGTCTGTTTACATTTTAATTTACCGTATTCCACCGTTCATAATTACTTTTCAAAAATTCCCTCATGCCTGTTTTATCAGCCATATGTTACTGCCCAATATTCCTCATTTTAATACCTTCCCTTCTTTCACATTTATTTTTAACTACGACAGAAACATCTTCGTGACCACTAATACCATCTAGTACTTCGGTTTCTCTATAGAGCTCATCTGGTTTTACCAGCACCACATCCAGGATATTCTTCCCTCTACATGGTTCCATCACTTTCTGAATCGGCTGTCCTTCCCATTTTAACGTATTTGCCATTTGTTGGTCATGCTTCCTGTCGTTCACTACAATCACCCGTTACAATCACGTTCCTTTCCATATCGTTTCCCAGATAGCTGATTAGCTTATCAAATAATTCCGAATCAGCGTCAGCTTTACCCTTTCCCGGTCTGTACACTCCAAAGACCCGGTTGCCTATTATCTTTAGAGATGAGCCTTACACCTAGAATTTCATGTTTGTAATCTTTAACTTTTTCGTAGCTTACAAATTATTCTTTCACCAGAATAAATACCCCACCTCCTACCATTCATGTCTTATCACTACGACACACACTCCAGTTCCGTGAGAATATTCCTGCATCCATTATATCATTGCTCAGCCATGATTCAACTCCTATTACATAAGTATATATCTATTAAATTAATTATATTCCTTTATTTACAATATTTCTGCAGTCCAGCACTAACATTTTTCTGTCAACCTTACTTGACTTCCAGATTACTGTACCTTTGTCACCGCTCCTTAGACCACCCCGTTTCCCTGAATGTAGCTCTTTATAACCCTTCTAAACAAATTTCCTAACATATATATACCTCTGCGGTTTAGGTGAAGGCCATCTGAGCGTAGATCCCTCTCTCCTACCCACCCATTAGGATCTAGAAATCTCACTCCCAGTTTCCCACATACCCTCCCCATAGTCTCATTTAAATCCCCAATTACCTTCCAGTCAGTATCCCACTTACACAGTATTCCACTGATAACAATCACCGCTTCCCTAAACTTCAACCATGCTGCATTTACCAGGTCCCACACATCTCCAACTATGTTGGTACTTACACCTGCTTGCCTTACGTTGTTGGTACCAACGTGACACACTACCACCTTATCCTTCTCTTCTATTTTCCTCAACATCTACCTTAACCTAATTCCTGGAAAACACTTTACCCTGATTCCCTTTCCTCCGCACACCTTCCCCAGATGTCTAACAATCCACCATGACCAGAGCCTTAATCCTATCCACCTCATTTGATCCCCTCCCGTCCTGGTCAGTCCTATCTTTCCTCACTGCTGCAGAAGCTACTTCCTCCTCTCTTTTCTCGCACCCATGACCTTGTTTCACCTGTCTTTTCCTATCCTCTGTTCTGCATTTTCCTTTTCTAATCACACTACTATACGATTCCAATGCACATCATCAACCATGTTACACAGTACTAGATTCGCTTTACCGATTTACCCTCCCTTTCGAAACTACGGTCATTCTCGCCACTTCAGCTTATGAATTAAGCAACTAGAGTCACCATAGCCTTCACTAGTTTACGAGAAAGTAGTCTTGTAAACAGAGCCGTATCGGTATAATTAAATCTGCAGACTCGCTCTTTCGTCAAAACAGTAAACATATGTTCTTTATGTCCACCCCAAAGTTCCGCTTCCTGATAATGGGGTCGGGGATGAAGTGAGATGAACTTATATAATATGTTCCTTCCTGGCACCAACCTCCGTTAAGGAGCTAATGAAGATGAAACAAATGACGGTGAATGAATTAAACTGATTAAGGGGGAGGAAGGAATAATAATAACAATGTTATTATTTTTACATCCCACGAATTACTTTTTGACGGTTTTCGGAGACACCGAGGTGCCGAAATTTTGTCCCACAGGAGTTCATTTACATGTCTGTAAATCCACCGACACGTGGCTAACGAATTTGACCACCTTCAAATACCATCGCACTGAGGCCAACGCCTCAACCGTCTAAGCCACTCAGCCCAGCAATCGAATCCCACTGCCGGCAGCTCTGAAGATGGTTTTCCATGGTTTCCCATTTCACACCAGGTAAACGCTGAGCCTGTACCGTTATTAAGTCCACAGCCATGCCCTTGCCACTCCTAGCTCTTTCTTGTGCAGTCGTCGTCATAAAACCAGTCTGTGTCGGTCCGACGTAAAGTCCATTGTAATGATATTGACCCGATAAATAGATTTACGGATATGTAAATGAACTTTTGCGGGACATATTCTAACAGCTTGTAAGACATGTCTATCTGTTAGGTCATCAGCCCAGAGGCTGGTTGGATCCTCAAATAGCACCACCAAAGGTTATGCGGTTATACGGAAACCCCAAAAACCAATTGCAGCACCAAAATGAGGCGTACTAGGCAAGATGAGGAGTAGTTTGCTATTGCTTTCCTCACTGGGTCAGAAAGTACCATTGCAGCACGACTGACCCTATGAGCAGCACATTTCGTAACACTCAGATGCACTAGTCATGCTCTGAATGTCATTACTCAGCACTACCCATACCCGCAGCAATTTCCATATTGTCACAGCCATGGATGTTGACTGGGACTTCGGTGGAAGCTACACTTTACTCTGGCCTGTGCCAAGAGATGGATACAAAAGTACTCTATCCATCAAGAAATGACAGCATTGTAAGACATATAGACAGAATTATTATTATTATTATTATTATTATTATTATTATTATTATTATTATTATTATTATTATTATTATTATTATTATTATTATTATTATTATTATTATTATTATTATTTAAAAACATGTCATATAAATTCAACTCAACTCTTCCCGGCTAAAATCACAAAAGGAGACTTAGGGGTCTAGACCTAAATTGTTTACATTAGCCACAACTAACTGCGGTGTATAAAGTGGTGAATTCTGAACTAGCTATGCACACACCACTTGGGCGTAACTAGTAATTCATTTCGAATAACTGGAATGTTAAATTGTTTTCTTTCTCTCCTTTTAGGCTTTGAACGTTGTCACTAACAAGGAGTTTAACTGGAAGTGTATGCCATTACGTTTTGACACGGGAGAATATTCAATGGAGGTGAGTGAGAATAAAGTAAGAAAAGGACATTGATATTATGTATAGTATACTCCTAGAATAAAGTTACTAGCGGAAGGAGAATAATAGTTGTAGAGACTAACATTTACTTCATACTGACGACGAAAGCTAGCGACTTCTATTTCCTGCGTAATTTCAAAATCCTTGGAATTAATGGTTGTTCTCCATATATTCTTATTCTAAAAAGTGGAGCCGTAATTATGCTCCTTATAAATCGAAACATTTCCCAACGGCTCCTAAATGGAATCATATTAGGTACTAATTGTAAGAAATATGTACGAAACTTGTTTGGATTTGGAAATAGTAAGCGGAGATAAAGCTGGAATTCACTCAACAACGTATGATATAACACTTTAATTTTCCTTCAAGAGGCATAATTTCCAATTCGCTTCGAATTTTTTTATCACGATCAATACAGCTCAAGGAACGTGAAGGTCTCTATTTACGTCAGTGAGTTTTCAGCAGTTAAATGTTGCAATATCAACAGAGCGATATTTTAAAGTTGTAATAGTGCCAAGTGACTGCGTGGTTTGGGTCTTGCACCTAACAGCTTGAATTCGAGAGATACTGGGTTCGAACCCCACTGTCGGCAGCTCTAAATATGGCTCTCCATGGTTTCCCATGTTCACACCAGGCAAATACTGGGGATGCACACTAATTGCGATCACAGTCACTTCCTTCCCACTTCTAGCTGCTTTCTGTCCCATCGTCGCCGTAAGACCTACCTATGTGAGTGCGACATAAAGAAAATTAAAAAAGATAAAGTACAAGAATGTCTTTCGATAAATGTTTAGACATCATTAACCATCATGTCATGACGCGTTTCAGTTAGTCGACATAGGCTATTTAAAACGCTAGGCGATTTTGAGAGAACGGCTGAACCGATTGACATCGTAAAGCATTCTGACAAAAGCTCTTGGCCTGTAGAGTAGTATTCTGATTCGCCAAAGCGCTCGCCAGTACGTCAAGGCCACCTGGACTGTCGTTGCTCTGAGGCATACGATGCGACAGGGGAGGTGGAAGGGGGCAAGCATGCATGCCCAGTCGGACGTCTTCCTGTTCAGCTGTAAGTCTGTGTTGTGTTGCAGTTACAGAGTGTTCCTTAGTCGAGAAGAAGCTATTCAGCGCCATGTTACTGTCTCTTTGTCTCTCCCTGTATTGGTTAGCTTGAAATGATGTCGGAGAAACGTAAACGTTTTCTTCTCTATGTCGTAATTTTAACACTATATATATAAACTTCTTCCACTCCGGTAGTTAGGAAAGTGTGTCGATCCTCCGTGTCATAATGTACTTTCATGGAAGGCCGAGGGATTATAACTTACTACGAGCAAACTGCTAATGTTCCAGTTTTCAAATCTGATTTGGCTGACATTGTGCTCATAGCAAACCAGGAGCAACTTTAAATTATATTAATGAATTCCCTGATATGCCCCAACAAAACAACACAAATGTCAAGAATGCATAATTAATCCGTGGTTCCGGGTGCTTTGGAAAAACGTACATATACCGATGCTTAATACAGAAGTGGTTCAGTTTAGGGTTTCGTGTTATATTAGTAGCGTTGACAGGAATAGCCACCATTTTACTTCCCGACTGTACATTCAAAATAGGCAGTGATATCCCTCGAGATGATTTAACTCCTTTAGATAAAACACTTCCATTTTCTTTTAAGTTGCACCAATTTCCAATTCGCTTGGCATTATGTATCACGATCAATAAAGCTCAAGGGGAAACATTGGAACGTGCAGGTTTCAGCCATGTCATATGTTACTATGTCACCAAGCAATTTTGGCTTTATGTCGCACCGACACAGATAGGCCTTATGACGACTATGAGACACGGAAGGGCTAGGAATGGTAAGGAAGCGATCGTGGCTTTCATTAAGGTACTGCCCCAGCATTTGTCTGGTGTGAAAATGGGGAAATCTTGGCAAACCATATTCAGAGCTGCCGACTGTGGGGTTCGAATCCACTATCTCCCGAATACTCAGTGTTGCCTAAGTGGATTTATATAAGATAGACAGATAGGTAGATAAAGAGGTAGATAGATAGATAGATAGGTAGATAGATAGATATATAGATAGATGGATAGATAGATAAAAGCGTTTAAGCCTATTGTCCGTGGGGATGTTAGGGCTTCTGGCCCTCTCTAACCGCACAGCCAACTCGCTGAATAGGTACTCTTATCGACATCACATCCTACTCATTCCGAGGTATCACATTGGGTCAGTCAACATTTTACGAAGCGTGAGGGTAAATGTTTTGAACTTGTGGTACCGGGCGAGTTGGCCGTGCGCGTAGAGGCGCGCGGCTGTGAGCTTGCATCCGGGAGATAGTAGGTTCGAATCCCACTATCGGCAGCCCTGAAGATGGTTTTCCGTGGTTTCCCATTTTCACACCAGGCAAATGCTGGGGCTGTACCTTAATTAAGGCCACGGCCGCTTCCTTCCAACTCCTAGGCCTTTCCTATCCCATCGTCGCCATAAGACCTATCTGTGTCGGAGCGACGTAAAGCCCCTAGCAAAAAAAAAAAAAAAAAAAAAAAAAAAAACTTGTGGTCTCGAATGCTTTAGACTGCCAACAGCGCTATGTAACCACATATTTTGTCTTTGTCTCCGTTATCATGTACGATGCTAGATTTCAGACAAATTGTACATTTAAAACAGGAAAGATTAGATATTGCCGGAAACCTTGATGTAGTACATGTAGCACCTCACGTATCATCCTGTCTTAGTGATGAGGACTCTGCCGACGACGATGAGAGTGGTCAAGTAGACAATCTGTTGAAAAGGCAATTAGTTGTCGATGCTGAAATTAAGTTGAAAGATAACACTACCATATCAGAAAATGAAGTATTGGAACCCACAATTAATGAATCGGGTACATATGGAATACTCCAAGCAGTAAAGGCCGCAGATAATCTGTCACTAAAAAGTCTGCAGTTTCGTCTGGAAGAACAGCTCCGAGCGCCATAAGAAGTTTGATAAGAGATACCATTTTATGTGAACTAAAATAACGAGAAAACAGAAGTATTTCTTGAATTAAAGGCAATATGGTAATTTTCCCTCGCGAGGTTTCTCAAAGTTCAAGGACTTCAGCGAGTGAGCTCTTTGAATTGCTCTTCGATGATGACATTTTAAAAATATTTG
The DNA here is from genome assembly GCF_040414725.1 of Anabrus simplex. Lineage (NCBI taxonomy): Eukaryota > Metazoa > Arthropoda > Insecta > Orthoptera > Tettigoniidae > Anabrus > Anabrus simplex. Next base: position 1,226,101,311 of record NC_090265.1, on the reverse strand, counting down.
AGAGAAAGACCGTGAAATATGCGTTTCTTCTAAACATTTAGAATTCAAATATTACAAAAGAAGTTAGGTACCGGGCGAGTTGGCCGTGCGGCTAGGGTCGCGCAGCTGTGAGTGGGTTCAAATCCCACTGTCGGCAGCCCTGAAGATGGTTTTCCGTGGTCTCCCATTTTTACACCAGGCAAATGCTGAGGCTGTACCTTAACTGAGACCACGGCCGCTTCCTTCCCATTCCTAGGCCTTTCCTATCCCATCGCCGCCATAAGACCTATCTGTGTCGGTGCGATGTAAAACAAATAGAAAAAAAAGAAGTATTTTTTGCAGTATGGATTTTGAGTGGTTATATTGGTCTATCCGGAAAAATATACTGCTGGTGTTCAGACGGCTGAAGTAGTCATCATTGTTATCATTATCTGAAAGATGTCCAAATCCTCATGTTGGAACAAATATTTGTAGTTCTAAAACATTATTTGTTTAATTATATCACATATTAATTGACAGTAAGCAATCATTGCCATAATAGTGGAATATCTTAGTGATACCGTATGTGAACGCATTTTTCCGAGGATGTGACCAAAATAATAATCTAGGGAGTGTCATATTGCCAATTAACATGACCATAAAGAAGAAAATCCAACAAAATTATTATTTTTTTAAAAATCAGGTCATTAAGGCTTAAGATCATGGCTGCTACTTTACCAACCCTTCCATTGCTGAAAATCTTCGATGTGTTAGTGCGAAGTAACGTCCCTCTGTGATCGCCAGAAAGTTATTGAATCTCCATACTACAGTTCAAGATTTCTTCCACATAATCGTATAAAAAAATAAGAATTTATTACGTGTAAGAACGTACGTAGGTATTCTAGTACATCAGTTATGAAGATGCTGGTGTGTCGATGTTGTATAGGGATCACTATGAACATGGACTCGTTGGCTGAACGGTCAGCGTACTGGCCTTCGGTTCAGAGGGTCCCGGATTCGATTCCCGGCCGGGTCGGGGATTTTAACCTTAATTTGGTTAATTCCAATGGCACGGGGGCTGGGTGTCCGTGTTGTCTCCATCATCATTTCATTCTCATCACGACGCGCAGGTCGCCTACGGGAGTCAAATAGAAAGACCTGCACCTGGCGAGCCGAACCCGTCCTGGGATACCCCGGCACTAAAAGCCATACGACATTTCATTTCACTATGAACATGCAGCATTCACGCTCTTATATTGCAGTTTTCGTAATCAACGTGGCACGAGTCATCCATCATGTTTGTACAGTAGTGTAAATTAGTATTAACATAAAAGAATTAAAATTGCCCACACAATGAGTTGCAATGCCAGCTGAACTACTCAAGCTGGAACTGACAGTTACTACATTCGTGATATAAGAGATTTGATTATCACCTTCAATATTTACGAAGATCTTCTCTACAATGCTCCTTTGTTCGATCATAGTCTTGTGGTTTACATCAGTAAATATACTGTACATATTTAAACATTTAAAACCAACCTATGACATGTTTTCTTTTCAGATTCTCCACGGTTGCTATTGGTTCTTCTGGCTGAAGGTGTATGACCTGATGGATACCGTAAGTTTACGATATAGCTGCTCGGAAAAACATGTATGGTTAAAGTTTATTTTTGGTACTCAGGTCACTGCTGGAAACACAGTCTAGATTCCATTGTCTGGCCCGAAAAGTATATTTTTCTTATTGGCTTTACATCAGTTTTCTTTACCTTTAGCCCTGATCTGAGTGGCTCAGACGGTGCTCAAAGACGTCAGCCTCTTGTCAGTAGATTTACTGGCACGTAAATGAACTCGTGTGGGACAAAATTCCGGCACCTCTGCGTTTTCAAGTCCGGCAAACTTCAATAATATGGAAATTCTAAAGATCAACCTAGATGCAAATTTGCAAGAATGAGACAGAAAATATCTCTCATATAACCTATCATTCATGTATTAGGTCCACAAGAGGAATGATATAATAGGGAATATATTACAAAAACCGAACCTAAGGAATTAAATATATTCTCATGGCTGGGACTCTAGTTAGGAACACAGGTATAATGTGCAGGTGTTAATCCCAAGGAAGATAGTACAATACAAAAGTCTGTAGGCTTCTGTTCATCTGGAGCAATGCTGATGGGCTCTTGTTGCACAAATGAAAAGTGGATGTATTGATTCGTTACATTCGGCCGATAAAGCGTTCATTTCATCTCTCCTTGGGAATGGAAATACACTTGCCGAAAAATTACTAACACGTTTTTAAATCCAGAGCGAAAATATTAACATCAAAATTATCTGTTGTCTAGTAGCATTTCTGTCTAGAAATTTTAACTTTATATATTATTTCTTGAAGTTTCTTTATCGAAACAGGCTAGTTGCAAAACGAATTCAGACATTCATTAATCCTTCCTTAAATGTTTTAACAATTTAATGGAGTTTGTTAATATGTTATAGAATTTCTTTTTTTGTGTAATTCGATATGTAAGTAATAATAATTATTTTAAGTCATGTCTTGATGCTTAACTTTATTCTTGCAGGTTTTCTTCATTCTGAGGAAAAAGAACAGTCAAGTAACATTTCTTCACGTGTACCATCACGCCCTGATGGTATTTGCTTCGTGGATGAGCCTGAAATATCTTCCAGGTTTGGATAAAAGTTGTGATATTAAACTTGTCATCTATTTATGGTGTGAAAGTAATCAGCGTTGAAGATAAATTATTGCTATTTTTATAAACTAGCAGTTACCCGCGACTTTGCTCGCGTGGATTTCGTAATTTGATAAAAGTAATCGTTCCTAGGCACCGTACTAAGACATTATCTGAAAATCGCTAAAGTATAGAAACTAACCGAAAAATTGAGTTTCATTTACACCAAAAATCTTTGTAAACCACGTTTTTGGTATTGCCTTTCGGGGCTAAGATGACGATGCGACATAGAATTGTACATGTGAGAAGCGGTATTGTCTCAAGTCGAAAAATTATTTTAAAAGTGATTCCAAATACTAATTTCCACGTCCGTATGTTTTCATTTCTTGAGATATAAGTTCCTCATGAAAATAATTCAATTTATTTTTCACTTCCTTTCACCCCCGTTGTGTCTCTTCCGAAAACAAAAAAGTACACGTTCCTATATTTTTGAACTGTAACATGTTAAGTTATCGACATATACTGTAAATATACCGGTACTCATTTTAAAAAATTACTCGCTTTTCAATTCTTTTCAGCCCCTTAAGCGGATTTTCCGAAAAAATACGTGTTTCTTTATTTTTACATGAGATTCCAAATACCAGTTTTTACGTCTGTATGTCTGTAATACCTTCATGTTTTGAGATGTAAGTATTCTCATAAAAAGAATGCGACTTATTCATCACTTCTTTCCAACCCAACCCAACCCTCACCCCCCCCCCACCCCATAATTTAGTAAACTTTCCGCAAACAAAAATTACGTGTTTCTTTGTTTTTAAAGGAAATTCAAAAAACCAACATTCACGTCTGTAACAGCTTCAGTTTTTAAGAAATAAGTATCCTCATAAACAGAATTCAACTCCTTCTTTACTTATTTTCAAACTCCGTTAAGTCGATTTTCCTAAAAGAACATGTTCCTTTTATTTTTAAAGGAGATTCCACGTACCAATTTTCACGTCAGTAACATCGTTAGTTTTTGAGATATAAGTATCCTCATACAAGGATTTCAACTAATTTTTCATTTAAATCACGCCCGCCCCCCCCCCCCAAGTGGATTTTCCGAAGACAAACAAATACGTATTTCTTTACTTTGAAAGAAGATTCCAAATACAAATTTTCATGTCTGTAACATCTACAGTTTTGGAGAAGTAAGTATAGTAATAAAAGGAATTCAACTCCTTTTTCACCCGGCTCCCCGTCCCGAAAAACAGCTAAATACGTGTTTCTTTATTTATAAAGGAGTTTCCAGGTACCAATTATCACGATTGTAAAATTCCAGTTTTTGTGATATATGTATCCTCATGAAAAAGAACTAAACTCCTTTTATACCTTCCCCCAAGTTGATCCCCCCCTAATTGCGTGTTTATTTATTTTTAAAGGAGATTACGAATACCATTTTTCACGTCTGTAACATATTTAGTGTGTGACATATAAGTATCATCATAAAAAGAGTTCAACTCCTTTTGCAGCCCAACCCCCGGCCGTTAAGTTGAACCCCCCCCCCCAAATATGCGTGATTCTTTATTTTTAAAGGAGATACAAACACTAATTTTCACGTCTGTAACCTTAGGTTTCTGGGATATAAGTTTCTCCATAAAAATAATTCAACTCTTTTCACTTCCTTTCACACTCCCCCTGAAGTGAATTTCCAAAAACAAAGAATACGTGTTTCTTTATTAATAAAGGAGCCTCCAAATACCAATTATCACGACTGTAACATCTTCCGTTTTTGAGATACACGTATACTCATAAAAATAATTCAACTCCTTCCTCCACCCCTTACGTCAAATTAATTTTACCCCCAAAATGTGTGATTCTTTATTTTTTGAAGATATTCCAAATATCAATTTTCACGTCTGTAACTACTTTAGATTTTTATATATAAGTACCCTCATACAAATCATTCAGTTCATTCTTCAATTCTTTCAGCTCCTTCAGTGGATTTTCCGAAAACAAAATAATGTGTAGCACCCGTATGTCTCATGGATAAATGAATCAATTTATCAGCTTTTGATATGTGAAAACTGCATACAGCGAATTCAGTGAAGGTATTTCCCGAGACAGCAACAAAGAGACCTCCCTGGCTGAGGCATATCCCCAAGACTTGCTTATAGTCACGTTTCGGTAAGACCTGAAACCGTAAATGCCTCCAATAAAATTGAATGAGCAGACTGTGGAAAACTTCAACTGAAATCTTCCTACGTGACAGCGGATATCAGAACAATAGAGGCCACACCTAGAAGAGAGACGAGGAAAGAAGACAGCGGAGGAAAATAGACAGACCCCCTACACCGTTGATAAAGTGGTTTGGTCCTAGTTGCACGACGTCATGAGGGCCGTAGGCATTATTCTACCAATCAGAAAATCAGAAATTTTAACGGCCTTACGGAAGTAATAATCTCAGTTAGTTCGTTTCGCTACTGGGAGGCAAATTAAGGACAAAACACAGTGCACTCGTCTTTATTTAATAGGGAATAATTTTTGTGATGATTTAAGTGTTAAACTATAACATGAATAATTAATTATGTGCAAATGCGTCGTAAATATGTGTAAAGTGGGTTCGTCCAAAGAAAGACGTTGGATGGCGTTAAGTCGTTAAAAATCCACCACGAGAAATAACACAAGTGACGCTTATCAATTTATTCGTATGTGCACGAACGATTTTTATAATTTTTTGGAGTAGTGCCATGTCACCAATTTTTGGAGTCATAGACAATATTTAGTTGATTAATTAAGCTACAGATATCAAAAGTCTACGTGAATTAATCATATCATTCCGCCATCCCCTCTTAAAAATTTGATACCGGGGCGATGTGTGAGGATGTTACAAAATAAGCCGAGGAAGACGTGAAAGTACCAGTTTTTTGTCACCAGTCTACAGTCAGTGTGTTTTGATCAGTCAAGGGAGTCAGTGTTTTACCGCCAGTCGTCAGTATTTTTCATCAGTCAAAAGGCAGTATTTTTCAACAGTCTACGTCAGTCAGTTGAACTCGCGGTCTAATTACAGTCTTAAGTCTTGCAGTTAGCAAACAGTGTGATACATTGATTCTTACGGCTTACTGTCAGTTAGCACTAAGCTATGAGGTGTCTATTAGCGGGATTTGCCCGTCATTTAGTACCACTCGCTCCGCAGCGACATTAACTTCGTGTAGGAAGACAGGTGGAGATATGCCAAGATTTCCGCGGAGCAGTGCCTTGCCACGAGTCCGAAACGACGAACATTTTAAAGTGGTACTTCTTAAATTTTAATCAGACTTGTTTCATTGTTGGAAAAGTAATAATTGATTTAAAGAACTCAAAATTCTGAACTATGAAGGGAGTTTATTGTCAGAGAAGGGGCCACAATAATCTAGCGATTGGTAAAATTAAATAAAGAAGGAAGCAGTTGAAAGACAAGTATGGGTAAGCTCATTAACGTCACGGTTTGTACAAGATAAGAGTAGCAAGCAGCCAGCCATTCACATAACGGGAGGAGAAGACGGTCAATGACACATTCCTTAGAGTCCAGTGCGAGAAAAAGGTGTAGTTGACCACTAATCCTGTTTACAAACAAATGACAAGTGTCGATAGCTGTATAAGGGAAGAGAAGTCTACACAGCTGATCGGTAAAGAATAATGTCGGTTAGGTGAATCGTATTATTCCAGATACAAACTTGAGTTATAATCTGATTGTATACATTTTTATTTGTGTAAGTTATCTGTACCATAGGATAAGCATCAAGAAAATGTGTAAAAGAAATTAATGCGTGTGATCTGTGAATTTAAAATGAATTTCATCCGTGTGTGTTACTCATCATATAATGTGATCAAGATGCCCATCATGGAATAACTTCGCCATGGAAGTGTAGGTTAGAATGATATAGATTAGTTACAGGGCAATAATTGAGTTCACGTACCTAATAGTAGTAATAATAATAATAGCATTTTAATATAATGATCATAGTCTACTTGAGAGATTGGAGCAGTTAGGTTTTACGATCGGGATTTGAATGCTTTAAGCTCGCATCGTGGATGAGATAAATGTTGTGTGTGTCGGTGTTAATTTTCATATTTGTTCTTATAATCTGAGATATCCGACGTATGTCAGAATAAGCATCACTGTCATGTGTTCAAATGAGAGTTACCGCAATAATAATAATAATAATAATAATAATAATAATAATAATAATAATAATGAGAAGTAGAATATGCCAGTTCAAGTTCGTCAAAACATACGATATCTTTACAGTAAGCATGTACTTGGTGATAATTGGTCACTGTGACAATTTACGTCCATGATAAATAAATAACCAACTAGAGGTAAACATTAAGTTATAAAGAGATAATAATAATATAATTTATTTTTTCAGCGTAAAAAGAATTTAGCTGAGGTGGCGTATGGTCATCAAGTAATAAATTATAATACTGTATATTTGAATATGATAGTAATACTAATAATCCTATATCAGAATTTAAATATATATATTCGTCCTTATCCGCGAGTTTGAGTTGTAGAACCGAAAAGCTATTGTGTAGGCAATCATGTTCTGAGTACAAAAAGGGTAATGCCGCACTTATAAATAATGGAATCCATTGTTAACTGCAGGAGATGATAATAATTGAGATGCACGCTATTAACAGGTCCAAGTGAAAGGTAGAAAATACGATCACGATCATAAAATGGCGTCTCTGAATGTAATTAATAGATGAAATAAGAAGATAGAGCCTGGAATGGCCAAGTCATGAAGAATAAATGAGAATCGTCTTTAAGGTATTAGAAGACGACATGTGAACTTGATGTAATTAGCTCTATGAATTGGAGATCAAATCTACATTGATAAATATGAAATGAAAATAATAAGAGGTGTTGATTACGCCCGTAATTAGTAGGATTGACAAGGTACTAGATGAGAGAATGTGGTCGTAGATATTATAGTAAAGACAAAAATGGACCAGTGAAGATACGAGATCAATAAGCAAGAGAGCAATGAGATAGAAATTATATGATGTTGATTAAATGATAATTTCATGGGATGAATATAGTAAAATTATAAGAATATAATAATGTATGGATTGATTGCCGACAGTAGAACCTCAGCATCTATAAATATGTAACAACAAAAGTGTAACCGTGTGAAAAACTATATTATAAACTGTGATTTAATTTTTTGTCGGATTTGTCGTGGTAACGTGTGCTACTTATCATTTCACCATAAAGTAAAGACTTAATTAAATGACCTTGAATAACATATCCGTGTAGGAAAGTGCGTGAATGTCAAAATATTTTACGAGAATCCAATATAGATATCATAATTCAGGTTTATGTGCTTTTGTTATATTTTTTATTGAACAATATGTTGACAGAGTTGTGTAGATTTGTACATAAATCACAAGGGCGTTTCGAGCCCTCAAATGTTAGTAATATCAGGGAAAGATAGCCCGGTGATCATCGTCAATAAATTGCAACATTTCTCTTTATCTTAATAAAAGTCATCGCAAGGAAACGAATAAGTTGACACCACAATAAATGTAACTGAAAGGATCATGTCATGTCATTGAACCGACCTTAATAAGTAAATCAGCGTAAAACTAAATGCCGCAAAGTATAGATTAAGAATGCGGAAACCTACCGCCACTGCACATAATGTAATACGTTGTATATTACTAGGATTTCTAGAAGTGATCAGCGGTATAATTTCCATATGTGTAGAGAGGCGAGTTAAATTGATCAATGGCAGAGTTAAAATGTATTTGATAACGCGAAAGTGTCCAATGACTGTCACAGTGAATAATTATATACTTCTTATGGCTGATTAACTACTGTTTTACTTTTCATTATAGTAAACTTAAAGACAGCCATGAGAGGCAACAATCAGCAATTTGATAATAGTGTGTATTTACTATGACAACAAAATAAATTGTTTCATTTTATAATAGAGTGTGTGTTCATGGGCAAATTTGGTTTCACACTTTTAACAGTTCGTAATGCTAGGTCACCTAATTGTTTCATATTAATTGGTTTATTAGTGTAATGATCTCATTTTATTGATCATGTTGGTCTTAGGAAGTAATTGTGTCAATTTCCTTAACAGTTGAATTATTTTATTAACATTTTCTTAGAGTGTAATTAATTAATTAATTTAGTTGACGTTCAGTCATTCCTGAGGTCAGTTAGGTGAAAGTTTTCTCTTTTGTTTGAGGTTTGGCCTAGATTTCAGGATATTGTTATTTTATTCTGTTGCATTTGCGCTTTTTGAGAGGTGGTAAAGATTATTCCAATTTTCTAATTTCAGATAACCTTATATTTCATTTGATTTCCATTTCTTGTCAATAAATTTTATTAATTTGGTTTTAAATCAGTCTGGGCTACGTTATTGTACATAGCTTGACCCGTAGTTGTTGTTAGTACTCTCTGTCGGCTGTAGTTCGAGGGAACGTTGGACGGTCCAGCCCTGAGGTAAGATTCTTCGTGTGCGGTGAGTATTTTTCTTTTCAGCAGCCGAGACAAATTTCTAATAGGGGATCGCCGCCACACATGCTATCAAAAGGGAAAAATGTGTTTCTTCATTTCTAAAGGAGATTCCAAATACCAATTTTCACATCTGCAACATCCTTAGTTTTTGAGATGTAAGCATCCTCATACAAAGAATTACACTCATTTTTCACTTCCTTCGACCCCCTTTACGTGGATTTTCCGAAAACAAAAGAATACATATTTCTTTATATTTAAAGGAGACCCCAAATACCAATTTTTAGGTCTGTAACGTCTTAAGTTTTTGAGATATCACTATCCTAATAAAGATAATTCAACCCCCTTTTCAGTTCATTTAACCCCGCCCCCCCCCAGTGGTTTCTTCCGAAAACAAATATTAAAAGAGATTAAAAATACCAATTTTCATAACTGTAACATGTTGTTTCTGAGATGTTCTGTAGTTGTGCTCATTTTAAAAATTCACCCCTTTTTCAGTTTACCTACCGTAAGTGGATTCTCCGATAACAAATTTTCTGTGTTTCTATTTTTACGGGAGATTCCAAGTACCAGTTTTCAAGTCTGTAACAGGTTACGTGTCTGGGATATATTGTAGGCCTTGATATATTCTTCTTTAAATTCACCCCTTTGGAGGAGCGTAAAGGAACTTTCCACCCTACCGTACGTAAAACTCCGGCTCAGGCACACCTCTGCGGAGGTTCGGACCTGCCTTTGGGCAGAATACACCCTTACCTTACTTACCTTGTTACTCCCGTTCACCCCCTATTCATTGGATTCTCTAAAAACAAAGAATGCGTGTTTCTTTATTTTTAAAGGAGATTCCAAACACCAAGTTTCATATCTGTAACAACTTCAGTTTTTGAGATATAGCCTAAGTATCCTCATAAGAGGTAATCAACCACATTTCCCCCTTTCCTTCACCCCTTAATGGGATTTTACGAAAACCAAAAATGCGTGCTTATTTATTTTTAAAGGAGATTGTAAGTACCAATTTTTACGTCTGTAAAGCTTGAAGTTTTTGAGATATGGATATCCTCATTTAACAATTTACCCCCCCCCCCCACTTTTCACCAACTTACCGACAGAATACTGAAAATATTCCCTTAGTGAGCAGTTACACCCTATTATGAACATATTCCCAAAATTTCATTTATTCATGTTCAGTAGTTTTGGTTCGGCGATGATAAATCAGTCAGTCAGGACATGTTATTATAAACAGTATATATAGACTAGCAAGATACCCGTGCTTCGCTACGGTTTTAAACTGAATGTTATTATTCAAAGTTTTACATTTTGGAGAGTCCAATGTCAGATGAGCCTGTAAAATACGCCCTCAATTCGTACGTCAAACGGTTTTGGGGGAATGGTTATTTATTTTCTGATCTAGCACTATGGAAGAATTTGAATGTCTTACACCCTATCTTATTTAACTTCTAGTATGTAAAAGCGACCAACCTCTGAATTTTGATTTTGTAAGTCGGACAGTAATGGAGCAATGAATACTTTATTAAGGGATGAAAATTTTGTAGTATTTATCAATATCTAGGGTATAGAAAACTACCCTTCATAAAAAAATTAAGATCGTACCTGAAACGGTTTCGGAAGAAATAATATTGCGTTTTTGAGAGTCAACCACCATCTAAATACCTTAGGCGGGGAATATTTTTAAACCGGGCGAGTTGGCCGTGCGCGTAGAGGCGCGCGGCTGTGAGCTTGCATCCGGGAGATAGTAGGTTCGAATCCCACTATCGGCAGCCCTGAAAATGGTTTTCCGTGGTTTCCCATTTTCACACCAGGCAAATGCTGGGGCTGTACCTTAATTAAGGCCACGGCCGCTTCCTTCCAACTCCTAGGCCTTCCCTATCCAATCGTCGCCATAAGACCTATCTGTGTCGGTGCGACGTAAAGCCCATAGATAGAATATTTTTAAGTTTACGATATTTTACTCCTAGGATATAAAAGAAGACCCTTCTCGTAAAATTACAACTTTGTGCGTCAAACGGTTTTGGAGGGATGAATAATTTTGTTTAAGGAGCTAACCTCATTTAACAATTTAGGGGTATAATGTTAGAAAAGATTTTTTTATTTCACACCTAGGATTTAAAATATAAACCGCTATTTGGAGTTTAGACTTCATACGTTAAACTATTTCGGAAGAAGGAATGAATACATTTGTTTTCGGACATTAACCATCATTTAACTCTCCGAGCTGTTAAATTTGTTTCAAACCTTCTGTTATTTAACACCTAGGATATCATTTGAAATTTTAACTTCGTAATTCAAACGGTTCCGTATAAATGCATATTTCTGTCATCATTCCTCACACCCTCGCAGTCAAATCACCCTTAGGGGTCTATTGTTTCAAGTCTACTTCTTATTTGTATCTTCATAAAATGAATTCAACTCCTTTTACACACCCTTAAGTCGATTCCTACCCCCCCCCCCCCAATCACTCCCCTGCCACAAAATACACGTGCCTTTATCTTCAAAGGAGATTCCAAATACCAATTTTCTCGTCCGTAACATCCATCGTTTTCGAGGTATAAGTATTCTCAAACAAATAATTCAACACTTTTTTTCATTAATTCCCCCCGCCCCTTCATTGGATTTTCCGAAAACAAAAGAATACGTGTTTATTTTTAAAGAAGATTCCGCATACAAATTTTCATATCTGTAACATCTTCAGATTTTGAGATATATGTATCCTCATAAAAAGAAACTAAGACATAAAATTTAGTGTGTATAGAGGGCAGCACCGATATTTGATAAAAATTGTGATGAAATCTCCTTTATTATTTAGGTCTACTATATGTAATTTGAGAGATTTAAATCCTTAAATATTAGACATTGAAAGTGTGCATGAATTCTTCCTTTTTCAGTCCCTTTACAACCCCCGCCCCTGAAGTGCTTTTGCGAAACAAGAAATACGCGTATCTTTATTTTTTAAGAATTTTTAATGATACCACTTTTCACGTCTATAATACGCTAAGTTTTTGAGATATACTCTAGATACGCTCATTTTGAAAATTCACCCCTTTTAACACTTCCCCTTAAGTGGATTTTCAGAAAACAAATTATGCGTGTTCCTTAACTTTTACAGGAGATTCCAAATACCTGTTTTCACGTCTGTAACATCTTCAGTATTTGACATATAAGTATCCTCATAAAAATCATTCAATACTTTTTTCATTTCTTTTACCCACCCCACCCCCATCAAGTGGATTTTCCGAAAAATATAGGTATTTTTAAAGGAAATTCCGAATACAAATGTTGATGTCTGTAAAATCTTCATTTTTTGGGATATACATATCCTTACAAAAGGAATTCAACCCCTTATTCATTCAATTTACAACCCCCTTAAGTGAATTTTCCGAAAACGAAAGTACGTGTTTCTTTGTTTCTAAAGGAGATATTACAGACCAACTCTCACGTCTGTAATATCTTCAGTTTTGGATATACCATTATCTTAATAAAAATAATTTAACCCCATTTCTCAGTCATTTTACTCCCCTTAATTTTTTCCGAAAACAAACAATACGTGTTACTTTATTTTTAAAGGAGTTTGATAATATCAGTTTTCACGTCTGTAATATTTTAAGTTTTTGAGACATACTGTAGATATGCTCATTTTAAAAATTCACCCCGTTTAACACTCCCCCACCCCCAGTGCATCATTTTCAGAAAATAAATTATGCGTGTTTCTTTACCTTTGCAGGAGATTCCAAATACCAATTTTCACGTCTGTTACGTTTTGGAGATATATTGTAGATATGCTCATTTTAAAAATACATTTATATATATATATATATATATATATATATATATATATATGTAAGTATGGCTACCATATCAGTTCAGAATGGTGCTTGAAGATCAAATTCGCGTGATTAAGAGGATGGTCATATCACGAATCGAAGGAATCCATCTTCTACTTCTTCGCGATTAAGTCACTGAGGGCAATGCAGAATCAAAATATTTTGGCCTTCCTTCATGTCAAACAGTTCTCCGCTCTTAAGGACTGTGAAAGTTTCCGTTCCTCCGACCATTTATCTCGTATAAGTTCCTGTTCTTCTTGCACAAAGCCCCGTGTTTGGGCTATAATTCTGATTTCAATCCAATCAATTATATTTGGTGATCCCAGTTCTGTAAGGTCATTTTCCATTAGTTTATATCACTTTGGTCTAGTGGTCTTGTTTTGCAGAAAGTTTAAAATTTTATAGAATTTAAATTTTATAGAAAAGTCTGGCAAAGTCCATTATTATTTCTTAACTGCGTGCAAATTATATTCGTCGCAGTCGGATCTTATCTGTTATTTTAGAAACACGTTGACATATTTCAAGATAAGGTTTGTGGTGATCGATTCAATTTTTAGCCCTTGGCCCAAAGATTTTACCCATAATTCATCATTCATTAATCTCGGATTATTCCTTTACCGTCTTCGTATCATAATACGACCATCCTAATAATTACGGGTTCTCTAGACCACAATCAGTCGAGGCAACTCATTGCCATAACTTACCGCAGAACATTGCTTAAAGCGAAAGCTTTCTTATGTGACAACTGCCGTTTACCGACCGGGAAACACTTCCTGACAGTTATTTGCTCACGCAACTACGGTAGTTTCCTCAGCTCAGAGTTGCCACCACTGGTGTGAAGTCTCATTTGAATTGTGACCTTTCACAAGGTGCCGCTAGTTCCTGCCACTTATTTTCATAGCGCACTGTAGCCTGATGACGTAGAATTGAGGGAGTCATGAACACATGTTCTAGTAGCATTTTTCACTGTTTAACATAGAGAAATATTGCTAAAATGCACTGCCTGAATAAAAAAGTTAAGCATCCAGAAGGAGTGGTTGAAAGTGAATGAAACTACATGTGCTGAAAGATCATGTGCCTTTATTGAACTGATTGCAATATGGTATGAAAGAGACAAGACCATTGGTAGTTACAGGTGGAATGCTGGCACCAGGTCAGTAGGGTGTCGCGACCCCCTCGGCCCCTCTGGCCGCAATGCATGCCCTTACGTGGTTCGGAATGATGTCAAACAACATTTTGATCCTTTCCTGAGTCATGTTCATCCACAGTTGTAGCAGATGTCCCTCCAGATTCCGCAGGTTGGTACTGGGCCGGAGTCCCCTTCCAATGTCATCCCACACGTGTTCAATGATGGAGAGGTCCGGGGAACTTGCTGGCCTCGGGAGGCCCTCAACATGCTCTAAGCAGTTCATAGACACACGTGCTGTGTGTGGACGTGCATTATCTTGTTGGAACACTGTCCCAGGGTGCTGTGCCATAAGGGGTAGGACGTGCGGACGGAGAAAATATCTGACGTATCGCTGTGCCGTCAAAGTATGCCGCAGCACCAGTGGCGGCTGGTGCAGAAAATCAGTTGTGTGCTGTAACCCATCCCCACTCTAAAAAATAAAAATGTTTAGAAACGTACCGGTATGTGGTTTTCAAGAAGCTCTCCACTGAGTTTCTCACACTGAACAAACACGCAAACACCCCTGACACATATACACAATCCTCATAAAAAACTATAAAACTATATAATTAAACACACAATAACACCTGCAATGGCAAAATATTCACGAACTCAAACACTTGGTGTGAGCGCGCAAAAACAGAACTTCCCAATGTTACCAAAATCATTGAAATAAAACCAGCAACGTCGTAGTGCAACATTACACGTTATGTTTTTATAGTGACATTTATAAACTAGACATTTTTAATGAAAGAATATCACAATATCATGTCCTTATTTTGACAACATAAAAAGTACAATTTTTATAGTTCATCGATTTACAAATGTGGCTATGGAATAGGCAAGTTGGTAGGATTCTATCCTCTTCGGTATTAAAAGACCTGGCTCTACAGTATTTTGTTTCCCGTTTGCTTTGAGCAATCCCCTCATAAATACTATCGCTGAGTCAAGAGGGTGCCACCTGCCACGTTCTCATATCGGTCGTAATGCAAGTGTGACTAGTGCTAGTGCTGCCTCTCTGTGGTCGAACGAAGAACCGCTGTGAAGTGATGTCTTGGCTGTTGTTTCCACAGCCTATCGGAACACATTAATGTCTTTGTATCGGAAAAGTTCGGCACGCATGCGCAAAAGGCAGAGTTCCTGGTTTCTGGCTAAAAGGTTACAGCCTACATTCTCGCTGAGCTGTGAACGCACAGCACCCGGCGTGGAGCTGACCAGTAGCTACCTAGTTGTGAGGGGAGTTGAATAATTTCCTATTCCTTGGCTGACGTCTTTTTCAATGCACTGTATTTGATTGTGGATAATAATTTTAAACTAATTTATTTTTTCAATAGGCAATGTGCTTCAGCACTTCAGCACATAAGGTGCGGCCGCCCCTGCGCAGCACTATTAGAAATATATTTATTTAAATTTAATGACAAGTAGGACCAGAGGTCCCTTTGACAGTAACTAACGTCCACTTTAACTTAAATGTATCACCTAACATACAAAATCTTTTTTTTTTTCTTGCTAGGGGCTTTACGTCGCACCGACACAGATAGGTCTTATGGCGACGATGGGATAGGAAAGGCCTAGGAGTTGGAAGGAAGCGGCCGTGGCCTTAATTAAGGTACAGCCCCAGCATTTGCCTGGTGTGAAAATGGGAAACCACGGAAAACCATTTTCAGGGCTGCCGATAGTGGGATTCGAACCTACTATCTCCCGGATGCAAGCTCACAGCCGCGCGCCTCTACGCGCAAGGCCAACTCGCCCCGTCATACAAAATCTAATAAAAGAATACATAAAAAGCGTAAGATGCATTTTCCTACTGAGGATATAAAAATAAGATTAAAAACTAACCATCTAAGAAATTACAATAATACTTTTAACATTTCATAAACATACACTATACTAACAAGGAAGAGAAGACGAAAGAGAAACCTAAGAATTTAAAAGCCGAGGATGAATTAAGAATAAAACTGAGCATCTAAAATATATCTAGGAGATTATGATATTTGGTACTATTTAATTAATTTGGTGAAAATTCATTTACATGGCTTAATAAGTGCAAAGGTAGCGGTATTTAAGAATTTTTTTTTCTGAGTTTCAACACTACTTTGCTGTATTTCATATAGTTTAAGATCGTTGTATAATTGAGAGGCAGTGACAATGAACGACTTACTGCACTTTACCGTACGATGCTGTGGAACCTGAAGAGTGTTAGGTGTAAAACTATTGTCCCGATCATGCACTTGACTCATCTGAACAAAGGACTTGGTCAAATATGAGGGAGAATTGGATTTTAAAATTCTCAGAAGTAAACAAGCAGCAGAGTATGATCGTCTATCCGTGAGTTTCAACCATTCTGCGGCTTTGTAGTAAGATGTTACGTGACAGTCTTTACGAATATTGAAGACGAATCGAACACAGGCATTCTGAATACGCTGGAGTTTGCTATTATATTTCTCAGAGATATCGGTGTAAATTACAGCGCCGTAATCTGAAATAGGAAATATCATAGTTTGGATCAACATCTTTCTCACCGAGAAAGGAAGATACGGCTTTCGTCGAAACTGATGCAATATGCCAGACACTTCCTTGACCAAGTGCTTGGCATGAAAGGTCCAGGACAGAGTGTTATCCATTAGAATACCAAAATTCTTAATACATTCCTGATACTTTACTACAGAACTGTTTACAATTACTGGAGGAACGTCCCTGTTGAAAAGATTTGATACGTTTCATCGATATCCTAGAAAAATAGCTAAGGTGTTGTTTTCATTTAATAGTAAATTATGACTTACAAGGGGGCATTCTCTACTCGTCACCACCGATTTCACTCAAATTTATAGAACATGCAGGGCTTGGCTAGAAATGAAAGTACCCAAAGTGGGAAATCCAGATGGCCAAGCGTATAGAAAATCCAAATTATGTGACCTTTTCTATGCCTTTTGCGTATAAATAAATAAAATGAATTATTCACCTCTTTGCTTAATTGGAAAATGAATAATATAAAAGTTGACAGAAAAAAGACAGTCTCCACGCGGGGAGTTGAACCCACGACCATCGAATTACCAGTCCGAGTTCTTACCGCTACGCCAACAACAGCTCGGCATCCGTAATAACGTAAGTGGCTCATACGGTGCGAGAGCCACGTCAAATTTTATTTTTTACTTTTATTTTGTATACGATTGGCCATCTGGAGTTCCCACTTCTGGTAGTTTCATTTCTAGCCCAGCCCTGCATATTCTATAAATTTGAGCGAAATCGGTGGTGACAACTAGGGAATGCCCCCTTGTTAGTAGTGTATATTGATGTAGTATTTCTATATCTAGATTTATTTTACTAATACTTTCGACAACACGATTCACAGGAAAATGGTAATAGATCTGTAAATCATCGGCATACATATGATGTCTCGTGTGGCGTAAAACTCTAGGCAGATGGTTTATATACAGCGAAAACAAAACGGGACCCAACACGGAACCCTGAGGGACGCCAGAATGTACACTAGACCACTTAGAAAAAAATTGTTTGTTAAATACTACACGCTGAGATCTCCCTTTCAAGAACGATTCAAACCAAGAGAGAGCTGATAGAGATATGGCCATTGTATGCAATTTAGTCAGATGGAGGTCATGATGAAATCTATCAAATGCCTTACTTAAATCGAATAGTACCAGAAGTGTTTGTTCTTTTCTGTCCATTGCAACCTTGATATCATCGCTGACTTTGAGAAGTGCCGTCGTAGTGCTATGGCCTGTTCGGAAATCCGACTGAAATGTGTTAAGAATAGAATGAGTATTTAAATGCGAAGTGAGTTGTTGGTAAACAATCCTTCCTAATCCTTTACCTAATATTGACAAAATACTGATTGGCCTGAAATCATCAAATTTTTGAGAAGGAACTTTAGGAACAGGTCTGATATTGGCCATTTTCCATACAGCTGGAAAGACTCCTGATTGTAAACAGAAAGTATACAGGTGAGCTATAACCGGTGTGATTATATCCAAACAGTTCATTAGGAGGGGATGTGAGATACCATCTGGTCCAACAGCCGTGGTATTCATGCTCTTAAATACTTTGACTACATCCTCTGGGTAAATGTACGAAAAGTGAAAGAGATTAAGTTGAGGTACATTTGTGTTCATGTAACTATGAATAATTTATATCCTATGGCGCCCCACACCATGATGCCTGTGTGTCCATAATATGGGCAGGATCTTCCCTCTGCCCTCGACGCCGCCAAACCCGCACACGACGGTCATCGGACGTTATGGAGAAGTGGGACTCATCACTGAACATGATGCGACGCCAGTAGTCCTCTGTCCATGCCTCCCGGGCAAGGCACCACTCCAAACGCAGGCGATGGTGTTCTGGCAACCGACGCATGGGGTGGTAGGACCCCAATCTGGCGAATGCGAGTCGTCGAGACACTGAGCGGGAACTCACACGATGTTGTAGAGTTTCCAGTACATGTTCGCGGATGGTAGGTGCCGAAGTTGTGAGAAACCCACAATGCTTGGCGCACCATACGACGGTCCTCCCTCGGTGTGGTATTTCATGGTCGACCCGAACCTGCACGACGTGATTGGGTGCCCTTATGTAACCACTAAGGCCGACATCGGGCCACTGTGACATCTGAATGGCCCACATGTCTGACAATTGCATGATATGACCAACCAGCCTCATGCAGTCCCACAATGTGACCTCTGTCAAATGCTCTCCATTGGTGAGTAGGCTGTCTAAAGCGTCTGCGAGGCATCGCGGGTGCTTCGTACTGTACGTAGTCCTCTCTGCACGTCTTGCTTAACTGCCTGACTTACAGCAGTTGATTGATAACAAAGTATCATCAATAGGACGGTGTCATCACGAATGCATTCTGATGGGCGTTCTACTCATTGAAGATTCTTGTAAATAAATTATTTACTCACATATCAATGGTATGCACGTATACTGAAATGGGATAATATTGGACCACTCCTTCTGGGGGCTTAACGTTTTTGTCAGACTGTGTAATTAGCCTCATGAAACTTAGACGTTAATTCAACGATGGTTTACATACTCGAAATTGGTTGAAAAGTTGATTTTTGTCCGTGCATAGATCGCTAAAATGAAAACAATTCTTCTAGTGCTGGTTTCAATTTATTGAAGGCCTGCATTTCTTTTACATTTTTATAAATTTTTCAGGAAGCAGCAGTTCATTAATCCCCGGTATCATCTCTTAGCGACTGTCCGTGAACAGGTGTTTGAATCAGTAGTGGGCTTGCAGTACTTGTCCAGCTCTCTCGTCAGCCAATCTATCACAGCAAACAGTTGTCTCTTGTGAAGGTAGCCTTAGTTGAGCCATAAGTTCGTTGCGTGGCTACGATCGTGTAACTATGAATTTCCTTTCGTAAACTTGATTCCTATTCCTACCCTCGGCAGTCCCGAAGAACGTCGGACTCATAGGCTGTGCTTCAGTTGGGGAGGAGTCACCTTATTACTTTCAGATAGAGTGGACTTGAAAATGCCGGGCTCTGTTTTCAGTGAAACGGTGAGAGTTAGAAACACAACTGTAAGTTGGCTCATTAGCCGGGAAAATTACTTCCATACTTATCGAGTTGCTGGTTCTGAAATAATTTCACCAATTCAAACTCGTTAAGGACCGAAAAATACCAGTTCTCCTTATAGTTATCAAGTTCATCACCAAGTGGCAGTTTTCTTGATAATACAATACAACGGGTCAAGCACCTTCATAAAGGAAACAAAGCTGCTGCTTAAAGCTGTGTTGCAATAGGAAGTTTGAGCTGCATCACTGCCCCAGTCAGAATATTCTTGAGACGGATGTATCCAAATTCCCAGAAATTGTGCGTGGCCAATGACTTGATAAAGGGCTCATGTGAATTCCTAAGAATGTGCATCGCCGTTGGTACGTAAACTCCTAGCTCTTGTTAAGCTGCAACGATATGTTGGCATAATTATGTACTGTATGGATATTATATCGACTCCGTTCAAATGATAAAAAGTAATTTGGAACTATGCTGTTTCTGAACGAATGAATTAATAAATAAGCATATAAGCAAATAAATAAAGAAATGAGTAAAAATAAAATATAAATAAATAATTAAATAACTAAATGAAGCACGACGCTAGCCCAATGGTATTCAGGCAAGTAGCTTGGAAAATAATGAAAAGAGAATTCACGGGAGGCAGTAATAATGTTACTAAAATGCCTCTAAAATGCCTAGGTAATTAATTAATGCAAATTTTAGTCGAAATTAATTAGTTGACGTTTCACTAATCAGGCGAAATCTATACTACGTAAGACGTTCATTATTTCCACCTCATTCTAAGAACTTTACTGAGGACCATACATCCACACATGCTATGAAAATTGAGACTAAGAGATTTGAAAAGTGGCCATGATTGTTAAGACGTCAGGCCTATATGGTCTGACACCGTGATTAAACGGATCGACTCCCGTTGGGGGTAAAGAATATCACCATCAGAATCTTGAAAAATCTTCAACAATGAGAACTTTTTTCAGACGGAAACTTTCAATACTGTTGCAGAATTTTATGTTCACTTTTTACGTTGTAACTTATTATAAAATAATGGACGATATATTCCTGTGTTTTTCTGTTTATTTACGAAAAATTCTACAGAAAGACAACGAACTTTGTTTCTTAACACGGATGAATTGTACATATTCAACCATAGTGCCTAATCCACGCAAGTCACGTAATATTCTTTCATAAAGTGGGGTAGAAATATTTTGTGCTAGAAGTCTTTAGTGAAAGTTCGTATTGCAGTGCAGTGTTAAAATGCACAGTAATCCTATGAGATTACACTGTAAATAACTACATAATAACTCTAGGAGTTTACATTACCCACTTCATGTAGTCAAATACAATTTTCGAGTAGTTTGCGTTGCCAATTTGCAAGAATTTTCATTTCTTGGAGTTTACCAACACCGCTTGAGGGAAATATTTACTACCACAAACCAGTTCACGCTCCAATTAAAAAAAAAATAATAACAATGTAAATGAGAATTTTCAATCATACTTTGTGGATATTTGCATTGCGCATTGTAGTTTCCTTTCTTATATTTCAGGAGGTAATCCCATTCTACTGGGATTTGTCAATGTCTTCGTCCATGCCGTCATGTACACCTACTATCTACTAACGTCTATCGACCCCAAATACAAGAAGCTGATCTGGTGGAAGAAGCACCTCACACAGCTACAGATGGTAAAGAAAGATATTATTAGTCGTTTTATCTCACAAAATATCCTTAAACATATACACTAGTATAACTAAATTAACTGTTTGACTGTTGATCCTTTCTTCTGTACAGTTTGATCATGTGTCGTTGAAATAAGTCTCTCAGTACTTCGACATTCAGAAATTTAACATTTTATGTTATTATACATAGATTCAACGAAGACTTATTTATTTATTTATTTATTTATTTATTTATTTATTTATTTATTTATTTATTTATTTATTTATTTATTTATTTATTTATTTATTTATTTATTTATTCATTTATGTATGTACTTCATTCCTACATTTTTACTTTACAACACACTATGCTTTATTTCTTATAAGAGTGATCATTATGCAATTGGTTCGTGTACGCCCGAAATAACACAGGATATAATGGAAGCCCATAGAATGGTGATCTATTTACTTTAGTTATTAATTGTTTAACGCCGCAGTAACTCAGACAGGCTTTTGGTATTAACGGTATGGAAAAGAGTTACGATTGGAATGACCGTGGCCTTAATAAGGTACAGCCCCAGGATTTACCTGTGTGTAAATGGGAAACGTATGGTAAAACCATTCTCAGGGCAGCCAATCCTCCACCCGAATACAAGCTTCCAGCTACATAACCCATACCGTGCAGCAAAGTCGCTCGGTGATGATTTATTAGTGATTTCAGGAATATTAACATCATAGGTGAACAGACCAGCCAATGCCAATGGTTCAAATAATTATCGGTTTCAAAGTAATCGTCTATTATGAGGATGCTGTCGTTCATGTTCCGATACAGAGCACTCATTGAATTCCTGAAAATCTCGACAATTTGCCGGAGATGAGCATCTCTTTACCCATACCTCGTACAGTCCTTATAAGCCGAACTGAGTAGTTCAGACGGTGAGGAGCTGGCCTTTTAGGCTCAAATTGTCAGTATTTACTCAACTTGTATTTTTGATAATAGTTAGTTAAATTCCTGTATCGTCATTGAAGAAACAAAACCTCGCATCTTATAATACACTTCCTATCCATTAATTTCCTTAAGATTGGTCACGCCTCCCAGCCACATATGGATATGGAGTTTATCAGCAAAATTTTCGTTGTGTTTATTTTGCTATGCATTTGTGTGAAGGAAAATGAAACTTACATACTGTAGAAATGAATGTTCCCGTGACGAATTATACACTCCTACAGTGTACTGTATTTAAGACTCATTTTCCTTTACATCTCCGCATAAGAAACTGAACACATCAAACATTGTTCTGATATGTGGTTAGGACCAGTGACAAAAGGAAAATAATGGATAGGAAGAGCATTGTGACATACGAGGTTTCGTTCTTTCAACGATATGATATAAACTTCTGTATGAATTTTATTTACTAATTGTGAATTGGCATGATAAGATGAACTGATACAAACTGGACGAACACAAAGAATTTTATTTACTAATTGTGAATTGGCATGATAAGATGAACTGATACAAACTGGACGAACACAAAGACCCAGACCCTGAGTCATAAGAGTTAACCATACGTGACCAAAATCCCTGACCCACCTGAGAACCGAACCAGGGTGTCTTTGAACAGAAGGCCGTTGTTCCGAACAGACAGGGAGCGGGACAATAATGTTATAAGATTCACATCCCACACACTACTTGAAGGCTTATGGTTGAGGTTTCGGAATTTTGTCCTGCAGGAGTTCTTTCTTGTGCCGATTAATCTACCGGCATGAAGATGGCTTATTTGAACGCCTCTGAAAACCACCAGACGGAGTTGCGATCGAACCCCGTCAACCTGAGATCAGAAAACCGTCTGTGCCTCTCAGGCCGGCTAAAATAGGAAATCATGTAAAACCTTCTTTTGGATTGCCGATAGAGGAGTTCGAACTCACCATCTCCCGAATTCAAGATTGCACCTACGTGGCTCGTACCACATACCCTACTCGCTTGGTGTTTAGATACTAACTTATTCGGTGATATTTCAAGGTGCTCAAATATATAAGCCTCTTGTCAGCTTATTTACCAGTATGTAACCCAACATCTGAAGGAGAAAATTCCTGAACTTCGGCGTCTCAGAAAACTGAAAAAGTAGCTATACTGGGGTTAGGAGGCCAGCGCCACAACCGCCTGAGTCACTGAGCCCGGCTACTGAGTAACGTTTGATAAAACTACTCTACAGATAACATTCCTGTCCTGTTTTTCAATTATCTGAGGTCCCACTAATGTGGATTAAGCCCACTTTCACAGCCAGATGCCTATCCTGACGTCAAACCCATGTGGAGGGAGGTATCCACTATCATGTGTTTCTGTGGTGTGTGATATGTTATATCTAAATGCAGATATGCATCAAGAAGACCACAAACACTCAGTACCCAAATTAGAACAATGGACCAAACGCGGATAAAATCAGTGACGTGGCCCGGAATTGAACACTGTACGTAATGAATAGAAGCCCACTACGCCGACCATTCAGCCAAGGAGCAGAATGCTTAGACATTCCATAAATCTACTTAAATATTAAACTTCTTTCAAGCCAAATACCTTCCTCCTGATATATGAAACATATTAATATCTCCTTAGTGAACTTCCTTTTTTTCTCTGATGTCTTGTTAATTGGTTCATCCAATTTAAGGACTTTTTTTTCAAAAATGGTTTTCACGTCCGCAGATCTTACAATCACAGGAATAGAACCAGCTTTTGGGTGGTTAGGTCGTGTGCATTTGCAGAGTTTTGCCCAGACGAGCCATTTCGGCTCATCAGCTGGATTGGTCTGCCACTGCTAAGCAGAGTCCTGGGCGGGCTGCCAGCTGATGAGCCCAAATGGCACGTTTGAGCGAAACTCTGCAAATGCACACGACCTAACCACCCAAAAGCTGGTTCTCTGCCTGTGATCTTAAGGGCGTTTCCTTTTTACCAATCCACTTCGCAGTGTCCGTATTGGCTTTACTCCTGTTTCGAACTAATTTGAATATTTATTGTGTGACTCTCTCAGGGTTTACTTTTTGAGATGTTAAAATTATTATTTTTATGATGATGATTATTATTATTATTATTATTATTGTCATTATATATTTTACAGGCGCAGTTCATGCTGATAGCAATTCACTCGTCCCAGATCCTATTTCGGAAATATTGCGGCTACCCGAAATTCTTCGCATTCGTCTTGGTTCTACAAAATCTGTTTATATTCTCTCTATTCTGCAACTTTTACTGGAAGACTTACTGCATGAAGAAGAAATCTTAGTAATACACCTAATTTCAAGAAAGTGGAAACATTGTCCAGGAAACAGATGTACCGTTTGAATTTAATCCTGAACCCTAGGCGAGGTTTCTAGATATTAAGAAATGTGAAAAGACTCCTTTCCAGCAATTGTAATGTACAAATCTTGATATCATTTAATAAAAATATTTAATGTCATATTATTCCCGTTCACTTTCTGTTACTTTTAATATAGAATGTTGAATAAATTAACAAATGTATGTAACTGTTAAGTTGACCCACTAGCCGATATACTGTATTATCTGCGCACCTTTTCTGGATACATTTACACCCTAGTGCTGAATTGGTCGACCTCGGCAATCTTCGAGATTCGTACTGGCAACCTTTCAAACACAAACTATGAATCGCTTATGCATCGCTGTGCGACATCTGGCGTACACTTTACGTACTATTACTGTTGTTATTTACACAGCAAAGCCAAACTATAGAATTCACTCTAGGAATAAGATTCGCATCGAGAAATGTTATATAATGTGTGTGTGACACAGTTGTTGGCTTAAGATAACAAAGGTTTAGCAAAATTCATATCGATCGATCATATTATCGATTCAATTCAGATTTCATTTCCATTCAGTTGGCAGTACTACTGGAACCGGAACTGCTCCCTCCTTACTCCTCACATCCGTACACAAAAATATCGATCAAAAGTGCGCAGATAATAGGTACCTTTGTGTATCGATGAGGATCACTTAGCGATAGTGTTTAGAGTCGTGCTGGACCGAGTATGAAGACCACTGGTTAAATGAAATCCTCTGACGCGTAGTTGCATTGGCAAACCGCCAAACTTTTCTGTGAAGCATTATTGAATGCTGCTACCGAGTATGAGGAGCCAGATCACAAACACACAGTACACACATCATAATAATGAACCCAATGTGGATAAAATCCGAGACGCGTCCGGGAATTGAACACTGTGCCTAATGAATAGAAGCCTAGTACTCCGACCATTCAGTCAAGGAGAAAAATGCTAGACATTCCATAAATCTAATTAAATATTAAACTTCTTTCAAGCCAAATGCCTCCAGTTATGGCATTAATCTCACAGTTAATATCGTAATACAGCATATTGTCGCTTCAGCACCAGTACCAGGTAAGGGCAACATTCTATTTTAATAAATTAATCTACAAGGCAGTTATTTTTCTAATAGCGTTACATTGCAGAGTCCATGTTTCAGTGCCGTATAGAAGCACTGACTATACATAGTATCTGACGAAGTTGTGACCTGTCTCCAAGCTGGTACTTCTGTGACACAGTAGATTTCTCAGTTTTCAGAAGGCTAGCACGAACCATTTCTATTCGTACATGGATCTCGAAATCAACCAGTTTTTAAGAACATTCAAGCTTCAATTACGTATTAAAAGATACGATAAAATAAATAAATGATATGTCATTGTTTCTCCAGAAACAGTATCCCAAGGGCGCCAGTCTTCAAGCTTATGACTTGAAAACAAAAGTAGATAATTAATAATATTAATATTATTTTAATATTAAAGTGACCCGCCACGTTATAAATTTGTCATACATCTGTGGGCAAAGTGGGTACATCACATATTGTCGCCACAACTGAGGGGCTCGTAAATCATTAAGTACTGGTATAGAAGGATAAAATCAGTAGCTTGGGGGTAACTGTTGTGTATCCACAGTATATTTTTCTTGTGTGTTTGATTTTGGGGGTAACATGGCTGAGCAAGAGGAGAAAGACATGACGCTGCGTAGTGGACACGTGCTGAAGGGTAGTACTTTCGGTAATTCTAAGGAAGAGTTAGATAAATGTGTAGAGGAGGAAACTGATATTAGGTGCGAAGATAGCGAAGGGAATAAGAGTAGGAATGACGAAGTTACGTTAGATTCAGACGATAGTACGATGGGGGGCGAGGCGGAGGTTAGCCCTAACAGTGAGGGTAATAATAATCAGTTACTTGAAATGATGCAGTTAATGTTAAGTAAGATAGAGGATAGTAAATCTGAAATAAAATATGAAATGGAACAAAATAAATCTGAAATAAAAAATGAAATGGAACAAAATAAATCTGAAATAAAAATTGAAATGGAACAAAATAAATCTGAAATAAAAAAGGAATTGGAACAAACTAAATCAGAAATTATAAATGAAGTAGAACAAACTAAACGAGAATTAAGTAAGGCATTGAATGAACACAAGGTAGAAGCTAATAAAAGGATGGACGAACATAGCAAACAGTTACAAGAATTATTTAAACAAAATGAATGATTTAACAAGCAGATAGAGGAACAGAAAGAGATAACTAAGCTAAACAAACAAGAGGTAGAAAAGAAATTTGTAAAGCAGAGGAGTGAGTTGTTGGGATTAATGGAAAAAGAAAGCAACAACACTAGAAAGGAGTTAGAGACACAGGTGGCAAGTATTAATAATAAAGTTGAGATCCAAAAGGAAGAAATAAAAGAATTTAAAGATCAGGTACAAAACAAGATCGATACCGTTAAGTGTATAATAGAAGACAACACTAGGGAACAAAGAGAAAAGTTTGCGATAGTAGAAGGCAATACAGTGGAAATTAAGACATTGAAAGAAAAACAGAACACTGCAGTGAATGAAATTGAAAGAAGAGATAAAGATGTAGATAACCGCATAGCGATGGCAGAAGCACGCATACGACGAGAAGTAAGAGAAAGGCAAGGTAACACTGAGAGGCAAAGTCATGGAGGGATTTACAGTAAGGAAATCGAATTACTGAAGTTCAATGGGAAACAAACTAACCCACTAGAATTTCTGAAAATAGTAGAAAAACGGTTTGGGAAACGGATTGAGGAAGGGTTTATGGACTGGGAAGAGGCGATCGACATTATTGATCATGCTTTTGTGGGAGAGACGCGTTCCTGGTTTTCAGTCTATAAAAGTAACATGAAAAGTCTGGAGGAATTTAAGACGAAGTTCACAGACAAATACTGGAACGAAAACGTTCAAAGCCGTGAAAGAGAAAGGGTAGTATTTGGGAAATTCAAACATAATGAATGTGTCTCTATGACTGAGTATTTTTTGTCACATGTTATGATTTGCCAGAATTTAGACGGAATCACGGCTGATTCAGATGTAGTCAGACTACTGTTACGACATTTCCCAGACAGGGTACGCGAAGCAGCGTGTATGCAAAGTGTTAAAACTATTCAGGAGATGGAGCAATTATTAGGGAGTTTTGATGCACTAGGAAACATTGGGCATAGAACAGGAAACGCACATAATTTTGTTCCTCATAGTGAACCAAGGGACAATAGCATGTCGGAGGCAATGTAGATTGTGTCGATTGCCACGCCGGGGGAGCGGGCTACGGGGGCCCCCCGTAAAAAAAAAAGTGCCAACAGTTTCCTTAAGCGTGGATGAGCGTGTAGAGGTTAGGGCACTCTATTGTCCTTGGGACAGGAAATGGCCCCAGAAGGCGGAATAACCTACAACTGGTCAATGGCATTAGGATGCGGAAGGCAACGGGAAACCACTGCATTAAAGATCCTGAAGGATATCCACGTAAGTTCATATGGCATAGCTTTGTGTAACGTAAAATTATCGCCACCTACTCCGAATACCTTGGGTGCTGAAAATTTCAAATGACGAAGTTCTTCATCGCATGAAGAAAAAAAGAACTATCATTTACTGTAAAAAAAGGAAAACCCAATATCTAGGGCACATTATGAGAGGCGAGAAGTACCAGCTATTACAACCTGTCATTGAAGATAAGATACAGGGGAAAAGGTCTGTAGGCAGGAGGAGGAATTCATGGCTGAAGGACTTCCGAAGATGGCAGAAGTGCACTTCAGAAGATGCTTTCCATGCTGCAACATCACGTTCGGAGCTGGCTATGTGGACCGCCAACCTCCGCTAGGAGAAGTCTCCTTAAGAAGAAGAACGGCCGAGAGGATTCGTCGTGCTGACCATACGACACTTCGTGATCTGTAGGCTTTCGGGCTGAGCAGCGGTAGACCAAGACCCTTCAAGGGCTGCAGTGCCCTGGGATTAGTTAATACACAGTGTACCGGTTGGTACACCTATACGCCGCACATTTGAATTTTCCGCCTTAAATTACTTTCTACCGGAGAAACTCTGAACTTTAACAACTGAATTAATCCAACAGTTCCTCAGAAGATGCCACTGTGTGTATTTCGATTTTTTTTGGTTGATCAAGAAGTGTGGACCTTCTCTGACAGATGTCTCTACTAAAAAACTATGATCATGCACCCTGGTGCGAAGGGAAGGAACGTTTTGAAGAAATTTTGTATTCGAAAGTTTGTCTTTACTAAATTTTGTTCTTTTATTTTTTGGGTTGGCAATATTAATCTTTCTTTCCGCCAGTTTTGAACTCAGCCAATCCCGAATTTCTTTAATTAATTTTTGACCAATAGTGTCTTTCTTCTTCGATGTTGATGTATAACTTTTAGCTACCCAATAAAGTTGAATGGGTGCGTCTTAATTATTCATGAAAGGTCTCGAAGTTTCCACGAGGGTTTAAAAACTGCTGATTTTCTCGGCTCTTGGCCACTCGAACAACATCTAGCTCAGTGTGTGGATATGTTGCAGGGGGCTGGAAGTGCCTCTTTCTTCAGGCAGCCGCTCTTCAGCACAGGTAATGGCCTCGTAACATCTTTATTTATTTCTTGGTCAGCAGTTTAATCCCCGGGGAAGGTTCGAAACCTTTTCAAGTATCCCACCTGTTTAAAATGTAACTTAGTGCCGGCTTATGTAAACATTTTCTTATTACTTTAAAAGTAAATCGGGGATAGAGAGTGCTTTACCCTTTCGAGCTCCCCTTCATTTCGACTTGAGGTGACTATGTTTTCGTAACTGATTTTCTAATCTTTCCTAATGTGTAAAAATTTTCTTATACACGTCACCTACATAGTGTGGGAATAGCCCCTGTGTATCGGCCTAGCACCACTTTGGTTTTAAAATGTGTATTTAGGAGTGCTAATTCACGCCTCCATTCCTTTTGCGTTTTGGGCCGTTTTTATTAACCTAGGATTTGTCCACTAAGGCCCGGTAGAATGGGTACAAGATACCCCTGTTTCTTTGTAAGTGTGCCTTGAGGGCAGTTTGTAGTAAAGTCCGTTTATGGCCTTTTGATAGGCTTGAAAGATTGAGAGCGGTCAGCTCTTTCTGGTATTTTGAAAGGTGCCTCTAGGAGGCTTGACATTACGAGGTGGGAGCAAATGCTCCATGTAATTAGGGGTTTTCTGCCCTTTGGTAATTTGTGGATGTGAGCTGAGAGCTCAGAAATTGTTAAACTTGGGGGCTCGTAGCCCAGAATTGTAAAAACCCCTTAACTTGTGCTTACGTTTGTAAAGTTGCATTGTACCTGATTTTTCTTTGTTATTTCACCTAGTGAAAATTGTTAAATCTTGTTATCAGTTAAAAATATAATCTTTATTTTAAAATTTTAATTTTTTTTTAAATTCATATTTCGGACTTGTAGTTAGACCCATTCCAGCCCGCACCTTCTTTCACCTCTGCTGATCCACCAAAACACGGTAACACACAGTTACATTCATCAAACTGGGCAGACCCATCAATGGTCCTATGGCATGAAAGTACATCTCGATCACGGCATGTTGGATCTATTTTCAAAGGACAGGCGTAAGAATGAACCTCCTATCAAGAAAGGTACTTTCCCATCCTCCTATCACAGCAATTTTTACAAGACTGTCATGATATAGCGTAAGCTGCTGTTGCCTTGTGACAATATGTCCATCAAGTCGATCCAGTCTTGGTGGGGGTTTGCAGTTTAATAGAATTACTCATTATTATAAAAGTACCTATTCGATTTCGTTCAAACCCCTTAAAAATCCCTCTCAGAAGTAATAGGAACAAATTGTGAAATTTTCAGCGAAATCGGTCCAGTAGTTTTTGAGTCTATTAATCTCAAATATACCAACATCCAATTTTATATTTATATAGATAAACTCTCATAATGAATGAGTATTACCTGATAGAATAGAAATTTATAAT
This sequence comes from Anabrus simplex, assembly GCF_040414725.1. Lineage (NCBI taxonomy): Eukaryota > Metazoa > Arthropoda > Insecta > Orthoptera > Tettigoniidae > Anabrus > Anabrus simplex. The sequence continues at coordinate 1,226,070,710 of NC_090265.1, read as the reverse complement.
ATAAAACTGACATTGCGCGGTTTAAGTGCACATGTACTGAGAATGTTGAACTCTCTTTACTCCAAACCTTTGGGAGTAACAACCATATTTTCTGAGGATGCGTTAAATATACTTGATGAATACGGAAGGAGACCTTGATGGATTTTCCCTTTTGATAGTCTACTGCAGGGATGGCGAACCTATGACATGCGTGGCACTAGGTGACATGCGAACACGACTTCTGTGACACATCAGACAACATGCTAATATTTTTGAATGCTTTTTCATGTAATAAATAGATCGAAGATTTAGCAATAAGGCACATTGTAATATTACGCTTTCAGAAAAAGCATATCACAATTAATTCCAAGGCCATATTTCTTAAAAAATGTATTAGCTTAAAGCAAAATACATATTATTCTTAAATTTTACCTGTAATTGAAATGCAATTTTCATGTTTGCAAAATAAAATCATGAATCATTCAGTCGAAAGGATTTATAATTAATGCAATCCAGTACCTCCATGTCTAAATGGTTAGCGTGCTGGCCTTTGGTCACAGGGGTCCCGGGTTCGATTTCCGGCAGGGTCGGGAATTTTAACCTTAATTGGTTAATTTCGCTGGCACGGGGGCTGGGTGTATGTATCGTCTTCATCATCATTTCATCCTCATCACGACGCGCAGGTCGCCTACGGGGTCAAATCAGAAGACCTGCATCTGGCAAGCCGAACTTGTCCTCGGATACTCCCGGCACTAAAAGCCATACGCCATTTTTATTAGTAGTGAGCCGTATCCTACCGGCCCATAATAATAATTGGAATATTATTTGACCAAATATGTGAATTTTATTCATAAAAAGTTACAGTCCAATATGTTAAAATATCGTATCCCAAGATAGTTAATACCGGATGTTGAGCAAGACTGTAAGTCGCTGGATATTGCTTCATATTTCCGTATGACCGTGAGAAAGTAAGCGTACCCACGCGCTGGCAAGGATCGACACGTGTATTACATGCTGACCAAGCAAGATATTTCAGCCAATGGGAACTTAAGGATTTGGCAAACATGGAGGCTACACCGCGCTAAATATTAATTCCAGGATGACCAACATGCTCTGTGGATAAAGTCAGTTTCTGTAAACAATCGGTTTTCCACAGTTTCTGAAGTTAGATATATTTGGAAATGTATTATAGAAATTGGTGGAAGAGATTTGCTAATGTTTGAGCTGTGTTTTATAAATATATCACAATGAGTATTGTATCATCATAAATGACGAACTCTCTGATTGGTGGTTGGTTCAGATACCCGGGAACCCCAACATTATTAGCGTCACCGAAGCCTCCTCAGTAACCCAAGCTCTGGAGAGCGTCACTCTGTAGTTGAAATTTGAGCAGTACGGATGTACTAACTCGGCACTCTGTAGGAAAAGTTTGAACAGTGCGGATGTACCAACTCTGTGTCTGGTGGTTGTAATTAACGTGGCGTTATTCCAGAAATAGTAACTGGTTCTCATTGATACTTCTAATTGTGCAGTCGTAATATTTACTGTACTTGTGTAAATGAAGTAGTACAATTTTGACAAAGTTTACTTTTAATCGATAAAGACGGTGTAGTGACCGCTGAATAACAAGTGTTGTGGAAACGTGCTAGTGTTTCACTATTTCGCGACGGGCGCGTATTCGCGTGGAACTCCCGTACCGAACCGTGGGCTGCTTTTAAAACTGTAATTTTACCCTTTAAGTGAAGTGTGTTATATATATGTGAATCAGTGTGTTAGCTGATCTGGTAAAAGAAAGGGTATTGCGGCTCGCAGCATTAAGCAGTGAAGAGGTTATCAATAATAGTCTTCTGTGTTCCAGTGAACTGTTTTCCAGCAAGATGATGGATACACCTGCAGAGGAAGGAAGTGCATTCCCACATGTTAAGGATGTGATTAACATGGTGTAGATCCCAAAAATTAGTGGGGATGTAAGCTGCTATCCTGGTACCCCGAGAGTCATCTAAAGTAAGATGCACGTATTATATATGGCATGATATGCAAGTTATGTTAAGGTACTAGGGCAGTGTAGATAGAATTTTTATTTTCATTTAAAGTAAGCCTGACGGCATGTATTGGTTTAATTTGGTTACTATAGTAGATTCGGATACGAGATTAATGCATGTTTATTTTATTTTCATTTTGATTTATGATTAGATGTTTGGGAAAATGAGGGATTGATAGGATCAGTTATTGTTGTAAATATAGTACTTAGCGTAGGATATTCCGAGTTTTCCTTAAACATATGCTAGAAGGGCTAGATCGACAGGTTCATTTCTATATTACGTCAAACACGTATCAATTCATTTATTTCGGTTATTCAGAGAGACAGGTATAGCTATTTTGCATGATGCATGGTTTTACAGAAGCTGCCAGAAGGAGCTGCAGAACGTCGTTGTTAAATTAAGATCTTTGAAGTTAAGTTGGATTCTGTTTGCCTGATGGTCTGCCAAGGACTCGAACAGCGTCTCGTTATGTGGAAAGGCCAGTAGGATTCATGAGGAATGATGAGATAATAATTGCATGCTTAATTATAATGTATTGGTGCAGGCCGATTGTATGCTTGACAAGATAGAGAGAAATTATGCAGATGTGTGTGTCTGCCTAGCGTCTTCTGAGTATATTGTGATCAGAATGGACAGTGTTAATTCCAGACTATTGAGTCTGATGTTGTTAAATGGCCCAAGCATGCTAAGAAGAAATTAATATACGGGAGTTTCCGTGTAGTTGATGATGGGCGTTATCTCATGGCAAGCTAATTCCTGGCCTGTGTTATCGGCATGTGTGAAAGAGACGGTATTTCCTTGCGGCGGCTACGGGAGACAAAATCCAATCTTTAGCGTAGTGGAGTTCAATATTTCTTTACAGCTCGTAATCTACCCGGAAGTACATGACGGATGACCGCGCTGTTGAGCGCTCAAACGCAGCAGAAGGAGGCAATGTTGCCCATTGCTTTCTTCATGACATCAAGGATTATTTATATGTTTTTCTCTTACAGGATGGTTTTACCTTATTATTTTGTGATTGCATACCTTGTCTCGTTGTTTTTAAAGGGAACAGCCCGAGTGCTGATGTATCGTTGGTTTATCTAGTTCTGTCTAGATCTTTTGTAGTGAACCGGGATTCACATTAGAAGCAGTGTAGCATTTAAGACTTTACTCGATATCCGATGTATATATATGTTTAGTTTGATTATTTGAATTATTGTAATTATAGTGTAGGATTTGCCCCTAGTATTTTGCATTACTTACATAGCGTCCGGTGCGTCTTAATTATTTTTCTTTCCGTCGTAAATTTTCATATGATGTAACTTTGATTTTACGGAAATAGTTTGATGACTCTCGGGAGTAACTTAATTTTGAAACCGTATCGTTGGGATGCGATAGTGTGAAACTCCATACCGAAACACTACATGGCAGTGTTTGCATACACTTGTTGCCATACAACATAAACATTGGACTATGAGAAGATACTCAGTCTTGATTTTTATATATGTTCTTTATTGAACTTGTTTTTCTTTTAATGTCAAATTTGTATTATCACTCATTTAACGTTTCTGATTTCGAATTATTTTTACATTTTGAGTTCATTTTTTACAAGTTATTATTTTTTTATTCAATTATTTTCGTGTGATTTGATCGGGGATATTTGTTAATAAATCCATCTTACCCCCTATGATTGTTTCTCATTCGTGTTATACCTCCATTTCCTGTCATTGATTGCTATTTTAGTGTTGAACTTCGACTTTTATCCTGACCCAATCGACAACCAACCCACACTCTGCCCAACCCTGAGTTAGTCGGATGTTCATACAGGAATGGAGGCATCGTCCTAGAGGGTATTTACCCCTGGGTACGGTACAGTAGGCTACCTAAATTAAGTCAAATGAGGGGTGGTTTCATGATGATGTTAATGAAAATAACCAATGACACACTAGGCAGTAAAATGTAGTAAACAAGACCTTCATTGACACGCTAGTCGGAAAAGGTTAGCCGTCACTGGTCTAGAATAACGGATCACTCGTCTTAATGATATATCAGTAGAAACGTTGGGCAGGATGATTGGATTCCCAGCGCAGACTGACCTTGTAGCCTAATAGAGTTCATTGTCTTGCCGTAAATTGTGTTTGAGTTGAATAATCACCAGACTAGTAATTTAGCTTCCCTTGACCTTTCGAGAAAAGTCACCGAGCATGTCACTTAAATACTGAGGGGAAATGATGATTGGTGATGTTTAGGATATGAACATAAATTAACAGTATCATAACTCACCACGCTGCCATGCGGTCATACAGTAATTGCGATACTGGTCGAGTATAGGAGATAAATCTTATAAACCTTCAAGATGTCAAGAACATCAGTAGTTGAATTTGAAATGTTTAGTATTTTTCTCTGAGCCGTATATAAAATAGTTTGATGCAGCGTTCCATGCCAGCCTGAATCTTAATCTCCACGTAGGAAATTATGCATTTTTCATATACTATCGCTTTTTCAATTGAATGCCTTCGCCTCTCGCTACCATTGTTACATTCGAACACCTCCCGCCAGATACATTTGATCAAGTCCTGGGTGTCCCAAAATATATCCCATCAATCTGTACTCCGGCTCCAAGGCTAGAAGCGTTCTAGCCTTTCGTTCTGAGGGTCCCGGGTTCGATTCCTGACCGTGTTGGGCATTTTAACATTAATTGGTTAATTCGTCTGGCTTGGGGGCTGCGTGTGTGTGCCGCATTCATCATTGGACATCCTCTTAGGTAGGCCCCCAACCTCACAGACATGAAGGTTGCCTATAGGCCGTCTACTAGAAAAAGACCTGCACCAGGCCTATCTGGAGGCCATACGCCAATATGTTTGTTATCAACCTGTACCTTCTTCTTATTATCATTCTTCTTATTCATCCTTCCTTCTGACTCCCGACGTCGAGCAAGGCAGTTACTTTCTATACGTATTCCTATCCCATCCTGTCCAATGTGCTGCCAGGCTTTAAGATATGAGAAATGACGTCCTTGTTTGTACGCAAGTCGGACACATTTTGCTCTCCCTTTCGTGTGTTAATAGTAATTGCTTGAAATGTAAAGAGGTCAAACAAGTCTTCACGATATTTAGATTCATCCTTTCACTGCCCGCTATTGTACACATGATAATATATACTGTGTGTTTTCCGTGTCGAGAAAACAAGGTGAAACTCTTGACGTTTCGCAGAGAACTTTGCTCCGCGTCTTCAGACGAAAGTCTTCCCCGTAAACAGTTGATATTTTCGTGTTCCTCGTGAACAGTCTGTTCTATCGAAACGAGCAATGGCTCTTTAATTAAACCACGTAACCCAACATGTGACAGGTTGTAAAACATAACAGCCCCCCCCCCCCACATGGCACTAGAGCCCTTGAAGGGCCTTGGCCTACCAAGCGACCGCTCCTCAGCCCGAAGACCTGCAGATTACGAGGTGTCGTATGGTCAGCATGACGAATCATCTCGGCCATTATTCTTGGATTTCTAGAACGTGGCCGCTATCTCACCGTCAGATAGCTCCTCAATTCTAATCACGTAGGCTGAGTGGACCTCGAACCAGCCCTCAGATCCAAGTAGAAACCCCTGACCTGGCCGGAAATCGAAACCAGGGCCTGCGGGTAAGAGGCAGGCACGCTACACCTACACCACGGGGCCGGCTTAATCAAGGTACAGTTTATTTATTAGAGGACACAGACTTCACTGTAAGGTGCTCCAACGTTGACTGAGATGATGAACTAGCCGTGACATTGACAGGGCGAGTTGGCCGTGCAGTTAGGGGCGCGCGGCTGTGAGCTTGCATCCGGGAGATAGTGGGTTCGAATCCCACTGTCGGCAGCCCTGAAGATGGATTTCCGTGGTTTCCCATCTTCACACCAGGCAAATGCTGGGGCTGTACCTTAATTAAGCCAGACCCGTGGTGTAGGTGTAGCGTGCCTGCCTCTTACCCGGAGGCTCCGGGTTCGATTCCCGGCCAGGTCGGGGATTTTTACCTGGACCTGAGGCCTGGTTCGAGGTCCACTCAGCCTACGTGATTAGAATTGAGGAGATATCTGACGGTGAGATGGCGGGCCCCGTCTAGAAAGCCAAGAATAACGGCCCAGAGGATTCGTCGTGCTGCCCACACGACACCTCGTAATCTGCAGGCCTTCGGGCTGAGCAGCGGTCGCTTGGTAGGCCAAGGCCCTTCAAGAGCTGTAGTGCCAGGGGATTTGGGGGTACCTTAATTAAGGCCACGGTCGCTTCCTTCCAACTCCTAGACCTTTCCTATCCCATCGTCTCCATAAGACTTATCTGGGTCGGTGCGACGTAAAGCCACTAGAAAAAAAAAGGAGTAGTGTTCCGATAGCAACATCATTGATAGCTTTATTTAAACTTAATTGTAGAGTGTGGGCTGCACATCGAAACTTGTCGAACTTCGCTCTTTCAACTCCTAGAACGATATTTCTTGCATTCTCAGTGCAAACAGCGACTACTTTCTCTTCCAAACCCCATTCACGAACTACATCTTCAAACTCTTCAGTGCAGTTAGCGGCATTCTGGTTTTCTCTAACATGTTTAACTTGTAAAGTTGATTTATGATATTCCCAATTTGAATCAATCCAGTGGGATGTAATCCCCAAGTAGCTACGATTAGATATGGAAGACAAAAAATTCCCCGTGCGACTAACACATTCTGCTTTTTCTGTTCATCTAATAATTTTGACCTTTCTGCGTCATACAACTCTTTTTTACCGTGTCTCTAGAGAGAAGATGGTAAGTGTGGGAACTGGGAGCTCCCCATGACCATGATCAGAGACAATGTTGGCCGGCCTACTATCCTGCACAATCCACTTCACTAGTGTATTCGTATTTTCAGTTTATTTATTAGAGGACACAGGCTTCACTATAAGGTGCTTCCAACGTTGACTGAGATGATGAACCAGTCGTGACATTAACAGGGCCTTAGCTATGGGGGAGGGTTCTACTGGCGGTTATAACTCACCTCCCGCCATGAAATGTTTACAAAAAGAAATGAAACAGGAAGTGTCAATAAACATTAAACTAAATAAACGTTCAGAGACTTAATTGTAGAACCAGCAGGTCTGTAATTCACTATATCAGAATCTTTAAAATGACAAGTCATTCATACACCTTATTGTGTTCTACCATAATTTTGTAACTATAACCCCCGACATTGACAGAAACATTTAGGTAAGGATGAATATGTTTGAGATGATATTGAAGACTACCTGTACTTCCAGTATAACCAAACGATTTTCCGCATTTCTTATAAAACACTGTCTTTCTGTCTGTCACTTTGCCACAATCGTTTAGTTTAAATCCGAATCTTTCACCAAGTTTTCTTCGCATCGATTCATAAGCCACATTTGTAACTGAAGTTCACAAACATTGAATGTGAATTTATACTGTCTTCTGAATAACAAAAACACACATACTGAGCTTTGTCACTTTATCTACATTTCCTTTCTGGCAATTCGCACATTACGTGGAAATTGCTGAAAATGAAAATGAAAACCTACAACCTGTTTTCCAGTCATTGACCGGGTCAGGGATGGAGTGAATGAAGCAGATATATGCTATTAGCACGATGGGATCGCCACTTCCAAAGTGATTTATTAATGACTGATAGATGCTATGAAATGAGAATGAAGAGTGTGGCTGGAATGAAAGATGACAGGGAAAACTGGAGTACCCGGAAAAAAACCTGTCCCGCCTCCGCTTTGTCCAGCACAATTCACACATGGAGTAACCGGAATTTGAACCACGGTATCCAGCGGTGAGAGGCCGACGCGCTGCCGTCTGAGCCACGGAGGCTACGTGGAAAATGCTAGAAAAAGAATTCTTTAACTTTCCGTCGGTCATGCCGTTCTGTGATATATCACATCATATTTTTTTAACGATAAATCTCCATTCGCCCACGCTTTTCAATAGATGCTTACCGCCGCTCTGCGAATTCCCTGTCGGGATTTCCTTTGTTCCCGTCCACACATTACCTTTTGCCATGCCTTTGCATTATAATCTTGTGGGAGACAGCGGGACCGATCATGACGCGGCGTGGCATCCTTGTGAATTTCACGAACACTGAATGCACCGTCTTCCAAATAATAACTCCACACGAACTGAGCTTCAAGTTGTCACTTGTTCTACTGTTAGTTTCTTTCTTGTAATTGGTATTTGTCCATTCGCACATTTCCTCGAAATTCCTTAAACCCCTTTCACACGATCCAGTTCGTTCCACGCCAGGCCACGCCACGCCACTCCTCACTCAGTTTTTCCTTGCTTTCCACTTCCGGTAACTTCCGGCAACTTCTAGTCCCCATCACATTTTTTGCGACTCAGTTTGAGCTTGGACCATGGACGCGAAAGTTATCCTGGCGATTTATATTCTTACCAAAAGAAGATTGAGGAGAAAGAAGAATTTAAAGAAGAAAAAAAAGAAGAGTATTAAGGCCCGCTCACACTTACCAGAAGGGAGACGCGGAAAGGGGAACTTCCGAGAAGAATTTCTCCTGTGTGCGCTCATACCTATCGGAAGCGCGGACAGCTGATCGTCAAAACTTGTCTTGCAGTTGTGTGTGAAGCGTTGGTCCAGCCGAACGCAACTAATGGATCACGTATTAGCTCGTAGCTCTCTTGGTAATGAAATGGCGTATGGATTTTAGTGCCGGGATGTGTCCGAGAACTTGGGCTCGCCAAGAGCAGGTCTTTTGATTTGACGCCCGTAGGCGTGGTGAGGATGAAATGATGATGAAGACGACACATACACCCAGCCCCTGTGCCAGCGAAATTAACCAATGATGATTAAATTTCCCGACCCTACCAGGAATCGAGCCCAGGACCCCTGTGACCAAAGTCCAGCACGCTAACCATTTTGCCATGGAGTCGAACACTCTCTTTGTTGAAAATGCTGAAAGGGAGGAACAAAGAACGGCATTCATTTATCTAGAATTTTAAATTGTGAATTGTCTAACTTAAGGCATTTATCATATAGAAAAGTGTACTTTTCAAATAAATGAATACGTTTTTCGCAGTCCATTTTCAACACAGCCCAGAGGAAACAAACACCATGTACGGTATGAACTCAACGCGATTGCGAAACACCTGAATACTATACGAACGTTACCGAAATAAAATTCCGGTGGGAGAAGCGGAAAAAATATTCTCGCCAAGCAACTTCCTCTTCTTCGGCGCGGCGCGTTTCCTCTCCAGTAGGTGTAAGTACGCAGCGAAAAAATATTTTTCTTCTTCGCGCCGAGTCTCCCTTCCGCTAGGTGAGAGCAGGCCTTTAGGTTTCATTAGCTTCATCCATTGAATTTATATCGCCTAGAATGAGGAGCGCATCGTTTTTTCTAGACGAACGTACCAGTGATCCAACAAATTTCTTTAATTACCTTCGCATGAGTGGGAATTCGTTTGATGAATTGTTGTCAATCTTTGAAGCAAATTTACAGCTTCAGGACACCAACATGAGAAAATGTACTATTCCACCGACATTTTGAGACTGAAACTTCTAACTTGTGACGCACACAATGTTGACCGTCTGAACGACTGATTTAGTGAGCTACCAGTACGGCCTTGCTACTTACATCTATTTTATGTAAATAAAACACTGGTAGTTCTCACGAATAAAAAAGGGTATAACCAAACCAAACCCCATGGCACTTCAGCCCTTGAAGGGCCTTGGCTCACCAAGCGACCGCTGCTCAGCCCGAAGGCCTGCAGATTACGAGGTGTCGTGTGGTCAGCACGACGAATCCCCTCGGCCGTTATTCTTGGCTTTCTTGACCGGTAAAAAAAAGCGGGGGGTATATGTAATTTCATTGGAAACAGCATTTTTGAAATAAAGACTGCTAAAAACCTTGACGAATGACTTTTGTCAATGACAAATGTTATTGTAATATTGAATAAGTAGTTAACTTATAACACATACAGTATTATTGTACTTACGAACTTCTCTCTTTTTGTGGAATCGTCCATTTCGGCAAAATTTGAATCACTTGTTAAATTTCATTCCACATCTGAAGTTTCTTTTATTTTACTTGAATAGTCTGTAACTTCCCCACCCCTACACATTTGTAAAAGTCCGCAAATATACTACAGTAGCCTGCCCAGTATTTCCTTTCCAATAGTTTGTCAAAGCAATGGTCATAACCCTCGTTTGTGAAGAAAGCAATTAATGAGGTATCATTATTGCTTGTTGTTTAAAGTGGCCTAACATCTAGGTCAACGGCCCAGGTATTATTGGTTTTACCTTTCTGAAAGAAATACATGAGCATCAGCTTACTTTAATAACATGTCAATAATATAATAGATGGCGCTTGAACACCAAATGACAAATAATAGTACTCTACACAGTTTTTGTGCCACGCAAAACAGTTATTTTTCCTTCACCACACTGTAATTTTAATCGGTTCGATTAATCGGTTACAGCACATTGATTGCTTAATCGGATTTTTAGATTAATCGTTTAATCGGTTCGATTAATTGACTAAATCGACAGCTCTAGTATTTATGATGATGCGACATGTTACACTCCAATCTACTGAGAACTTGTACATACCGGGCGAGTTGGCCGTGCGGTTAGGAGCACTCAGCTGTGAGCTCGCATCCAGGATATAGTGGGTTCGAACCCCACTGTCGGCAGGCCTGAAGATGGTTTTCCATGGTTTCCCATTATCACACCAGGCAAATGCTAGGGCTGTACCTTAATTAAGACCGCGGGGCCGATGACCTTCGATGTTAGGCCCTTTAAAATATCAAGCATCATCATCATCATTAAGGCCACGGCCGCTTCCTTCCCATTCCTAGGTCTTTCTTCTCCCATCGTCGCCATAAGACCTATCTGTGTCGGTGCGTCGTAAAACAAATAGCAAAAAAATAAACAGTACGTGTATGTACTGTATGTTTGTTATTACGATCTCCACCCTTTAAAGGTTTCTGCCACATGGCCAGACTACATCTCTTCTATATAAGTTTTCAATAAATTTAATATCTTAAATATCCCTTCTTTCATTTCGTATCTTACGTTCACTTAGGTAGTTGTATTCTTGAGTCAGGGGACGCGAGTTCAACTCCGAACTGTTGTTTCTGTTCGCTCTGGCTGGGGTTTACGTCATGGTACCCCTGTATTTGCATGCTGTCTTTGTGTGTATGTTTCTGATGCATTTATTTTTATGTGCGTTTTGAGTATTTACTTGTAATAAGTTAGTATTTAGGAAAACGGGGTTGGTACAAATGGAAGATGTTGAAATGAGTCCAAACTAACTCAGGAAAATTATGAACCAAGAATAAGAAAAATACACATGGAGACAAAATATTGTCTCACTTCTTATCCTTATTATAATTGTCTGATATCTTTTTTCCCAGACCGTACATACGACAGGATTTGCTGAATGCACTGTTTTACCATCTTATCCATTTCAGACATGAAAGTAAACTGGTGGTGTCTCTAAAACACCCACACTGTCACAATGCTTACGGCTGGTTCGCTCTTCACGGAGCTTGATCGTTTCTGGGATGCTGGAAAAACCTAAAGAAATTCGCCAGTTTCCGTTGGAAGCAACATATCAAACATTATCGAACCTGACATAAATCGACACCTAAAAAATTAAGTTATATACTTTTTAAAATTGAGGTATTTGACCCAACGGTCGTTCCTGTAGAACGAAGAAAAATAGAAAAACTGAATTTTATTGCCCTCCAGAGGCTAGTTGGAAAAACACGTATAGTTGCGTATTCAGAATTTAGTGTGAAGTACTCATTGACCATTGATCATTTTCAAATATTTTTTGATTTAGTTGCTTGTAATAAAGTTTATTTAATAAAATAAAACAACTAATGGAAGGTCAAGTTGTAAAATGTAAATTAATGAATAATTTAAAATAACAATTAAATTATTTACAACTTTCATGCAATATTCGTTACATCTGAGTCTATGAAAATATATTGAAATATAATGCAAACCTCGTAATCCCGAAAAATACATGTGCAGCAACAGGCTAAGTAAATATTTATTTAGATAGTAGTTTTAATGTCGCTCGAAAAAATCGAAGGTTTTTTCGGCGACGGAAGAAAGGTAAAGGGTTAGGATTGGGAAGATAGCAACCGTGGATTTAATGAATGTACACCTCCAGTATTTGCCTGGTGTGGAAATGGGAAACCACAGAACAAACATTTTTGAAGTTGTAAGTACATGCAGACTTCTAAGATGTTATGCAATAATCGTATGGAGAGATATTCTGAAATCCAAATAAAAACATCTTTTTACTTCACGTGTAAAATTAGTTTAATATGACATCCGAGCTCTTCATATTTAGGTGTGGGTAAGTGGTAATTCATGATCAAGCACTGTTAATGTAATAGTAGAGATGTGAGTTTTGCACGGTCACGATTTGTCCTTCAGTTTAATTGGCCTTAGAATATTTATAAGGAATATTTCGGACTCACACATTAGACAGCGACAACGAGTAACCGAAAAGACTGGTCTGATCTCCAGTCACTTGCCAGACGCCAGGTATTGAAGTGCTAGTCACCGACTCATCGTAGGCACTGCTGCACCCAGAGAAGGTAAGTGTACGTACATTCCGCTACAAACAATGCTCTCATTTTTGAAGCCAGCAAAGTTATATTTCTCTTTTTCTGTTTGTTTGATATACTTTTAAAGAATGTTATGTACTATCTCCTTTCCACGCATACCGAGCTCGATAGCTGCAGTCGCTTAAGTGCGGTCAGTATCCAGTATTCGGGAGATAGTAGGTTCGAACCCCACTGTCAGCAGCCCTGAAAATGGTTTTCCGTGGTTTCCCATTTTCACACTAGGCAAATGCTGGGGCTGTACCTTAATTAAGGCCACGGCCGCTTCCTTCCCCCTCCTAGCCCTTTCCTGTCCCATCGTCGCCATAAGACCTATCTGTGTCGGTGCGACGTAAAACAACTAGCAAAAAAAAAAAAACCTGTCCACGGATATAATAACCAATATTTAAAAACCAAAATTCCAGCATGCAAGATAGAATACACATGTCACTTGGTCAGTGCGTGGTGGATGGCGTAAGGACATAATTCCTATGGGCATATACATGGATAGGTGTGGTGAAAACAACATAGACTTCACTCCCGCGCTGTCTACATATTTATTAGTACGTAGTTCGTGGAAGATACATAAATGAATGTATACCCCGATATTTTGTTGAAAATTATATTATCACCTCGATTCATTTATATATATAAATGTCCTTTTTAAACGCTGAATAGAAGTATTTTATGGAAGTAATTGTGCGAGTATAATAAATAATAAGCTCTGAATTAATCAATGGTATCATGCAATGCCAGAGAAAGCAACGTTTCTGTCCTTATGCACTTGGGCTAGAAATGAGATCATCCGAAAGTCTCTAAAGGCTCCCCTGTTGCATCTAAGGAAAGAAAAATGTCCCATATCCACTGTCATTTCGATGTAATAGCAAAAGAAAATCATCCCAAAACAGGCCATGAACGCCCTTGCAGAAGTGGAAGTTAAAAATTTCTACTGTCCGTAACCTTGGCATTCCGTAAGGTAGAGTGGTTAGGTCTACGTCCGGTAATTCACTGTAAAGTTGTTTCGAATATATGCGTTGTGCATAGTGGCACTTTTATTACGAAGGGTTGTTGTGCTACGTCATAATTGAGCCCTCTATTAAAATTACTAGACGTTTTCTCGGCGTACTGTGGCCTATCCTTACCGAATTGACTCAAGTCCGAAGATAATGCATTTGAATATTTTAATAGATAATGCAATTCCAATTTTATTCTAAATCCCATATAGTGCTAATGAATTATTCTTCCAGCCCCGCGGTGTAGGATTTGTGTGCATACCACTTAACCAGAGACCCCGGGTTCGATTGCCGGCCAGATCAGGGATATTTACCTGTATCTGAGGGTTGGTTTCAGGTTCACTCAGCCTACTTGATTACAATTTGAGAAACTATCTGAAGGTGAGATGGCGGGCCCGGTCTAGAGAGCCAAGAACAATGGCCGCGAGGATTCGTCGTGCTGACCACACGACATCTCGTAATCTGCAGGCCTTCGGGCTCAGCAGCGGTCGCTTGGTAGGCCATAGCCACGGATTTGGATTGGTTTTTCGATACAAACAGTTCCCCATTTATTTTATTTTCTTATCTGGTGAAACATGCACCAAAACACATCAAATATTGAGGGAGTTGGCTATGAGCTTGCGTTCGGTAGATAGTGGGTTCAAACAACACTGTCGACAGCCTTGAACATGGTTTTCCATGGTTTCCCATTTCACGCCAGGCAAATGTTACTGAGCCTGTAGGTACCTTAATAATGCCCACGGCCGCTTCTTTCCCATTCCTGTCCCTTTCCTGTCCCATCGTCGCAATAAGACCTATCTGCGTCGGTATGACATAAGCAAATTGTAATAGAAAACAAATAAAATCATATTTTCCTGGAAAACTGTTAGAGTTAGGAAGAAAATGCAAAATAAACTTTATGTAGGAAATTTAATCAATTATAAGCATGCGATATTGGAACTGCACCTCTTTCATTAGCACAGGAAGATACACGCTGTAACTTAGTGAGGGACTGACGTAAGACTGTAATGTGAATCATGAGCCAAAAGGTCAAGTTGACGATTGATTTCCGCCATGCCGCATAACTACGACATGTCATGAATCGTTCGATAATATTTCTGTTTTTTATAAATTAATCTTTTCAATGGCATTTTAAAATTTATTACATACAGATCGTATACCAAATTTAATAACATAATAGGGGCAGACGGCCTAGAATAATAATTTGAAAAATATAACCTTCAAACTCCTGCTAAATTTAGCGGCTAACGTATATAAGAAAACCAATTGTGCAGGTTTCATCCGGGACAGGTGGACTCTAAAGAGGTTTGGTTCCTCCCCCGGACTCAGCGAGGGATCTCAGCTCTATCGCCTCAAGGGCAGTGTCCTGCACGGAAAACCGTTTGGTTGGGGGTACAACTGGGGAAGGAGGACCAGGCGACCTCACTTGCTATGCTGAATAGGGGCCTTGTGGGAGATGGGAGGTTTGGAAGGGATAGAAAGAAAGATGGAAGGAACCGGCCGTGGCCTTAAGATAGGTACCATCCGGGCATTTACCTTGAGAAGAAGCGGGAAACCACGGAAAACCTTTTCGAGAGTGGCTGACGTGGGAATCGAATCTGCTCCATTCAGATGGCCTCCTGAGGCTGTATGGATCCCCGCTCCTGTCCTTGTACCACTTTTCAAATATTATGACAAAGCCAGAAATCGAACCTGGTCCACCGGGACAACTAATGCCGGACAACTAAGAAGAAATGCAAATTCCTGTCAGATTTACGAAAAAATGATTAAAAAAAGAACACTCGTAAATGTTTCTCCTCTACATGGAAAAGCATAGAATCGTAAATATGTGTTTTTACCGAGCTCGATAGCTGCAGTCGCTTAAGTGCGGCCAGTATCCAGTATTCGGGAGATAGTAGGTTCGAACCCCATGGTCGGCAGCCGTGAAAATGGTTTTCCGTGGTTTCCCATTTTCACGCCAGGCAAATGTTGGGGCTGTACTTTAATTAAGGCCACGGCCGCCTCCTTTCCACTCCTAGCCCTTCCCTGTCCCATCCTTGCCATAAGACCTCTCTGTGTCGGTGCGACGTAAAGCAACTAGCAATATATATATGTGTGTGTGTGTGTGTGTTTGGGGTTAGAAGGCAAGAAAGCGAATTATAACAAATACACTATAGACCAGGGCCTCTCAAACGCCCAAAATCTCACGCGTGCAGATAGAGGCGCAAGAGCTCCGTGCACTGTGCATCGCTGCCGCTCGGCATGGCTCGGATCAACGCTTCGTCTCTGGGCTACTCGGCTAAGCTCGGCTCAACTCGCCTATACTCGGCTCTAGTCAGCCCGGATTTGGAGCGCTACGGCTCAAGTGGAGCAGAGGGAGATAGGCGGAGCGAGCGAGACAGGCGTGAGGAAAGAGAGAGTAAGCGCTATTGCTCCAAATCGAGGAGTGGGGGGTCTGCACTCTGATCAACCAAGCCAAGTCGTCTTTTGCACCGTGCACAGTGCATGCACCACGCGCATGCACCCTGAGAGGCCCTGCTATAGACAATACTGGACACTACTGTATTCTCCCGTACATAACTGAGAGACATGTTGACAGTGGCGCACCTGGTGGACCTTAAAGATGAGGCGAGAGGATTGAAACTACAAAAGTTGCATGTTAAAATTTATTGAAATAATGAAACTAAATAATGATTTCTGCTTTTTTCAACTATGAAAGTTCAATTTTAATACTGATAGAAATGATAAAACTCAGTAATAATTCCGTTTTGTCCGAATCATTGACTGAGTGGTTGGTGCTAGGACCTTCGGTTCAGAAGGTCCCAGATTCGATTCCCGGATCGATCGGGGATTTTAATCACGTCTAATTAATTCTTTTGGCTCGGAATCTGCGTGTTTGTGTTTGTTCCAACACGCTTCTCTTCGTATTCAGACAACACACTACTCTTTCAACCGCCACAGGTACATGCAGTATTGATTACCAGACCTCGGATTTTTGGGTGTTTACATGTTATTTTAGCTGCTTAAAACAGACTCTCAAATAGATTTTAACATATCTTAGACATCTTCAGTTTTACGTATTTTAATAGGCATTAATTAATAACTATGTTTATTTTGCTAAACTGATAATAACTCGTTAGAAGAAAATATAAAATGTTTCCCTCACCTCTTTGCTGCAAACGTCAAAAATAAAATTTTACCATCCGATGTGAAATGGGGCAACTCCTGTAAAAACTTTTTTTATTAAAGACAGCTTGGAACCTGACACTTTCAGCATAATTCATAGTGTATAATACACTACTACACTCAATTTCAAGGTCGTCCCGCTAGGTGCGCTGGCAATGAATGTCTTACGATATCTCTCAAAATGGCACGCATTTCTACAGTGTATTTGCTAAATAATCAAATGGCGTATGGCTTTTAGTGCCGAGGACAAGTTCGGCTCGCCAGGTATAGGTTTTCGATTTGACGCCTGTAGGCTACCTGCGCGTCGTGATGAGGATGAAATGATGATGGAGACGACACATACATCCAGTCCCGTGCCAGCGAAATTAACCAATTATGTTACAATTCATGCAACTGCTGGAAATCGAACCGGGGGCCCCCCTGACCAAAGACCAGTCACGGAGCCGGGCAGATTTGGTCATGTATAGGCACAGTTGAGCCTCTAATATTTACATGTTATTCTACAACAAACTACGTCAGGAATTTTAAGTACAACTAAGAGGAAGGGACTACTTATCTGGAGATGACCACCGCGTCACATGATGTTAGAAATTCAACCGCTAACTCCTGGACTTTCTCACGACATGATTAGTGTGATTAGTTCATGGTTTGCACTGTATACAATCCTTCAATAGGATTATCATTATTATCCACGTGTATCACTTTAATAACAATGGTTTACAATCAATTTACAAATTTAGATGCTTATTCTAGTCTTAAGTCTACTATAACACCTTTTCACTAGTTCTATGATAAGCGTACGTTATACTAAGAGTGTTTTCGAAATACGTAATCAACTCCGACTGGCTGTAATTAACGCCCAGCCAAAACTACGCGGCACAAGGAAATGAAATTTTGAGGATATATTTATATTACAATATAGGTGCTCAGAAAGGGGGGAATTTTGAAAATTTCGTCGCTAAGGGGGTAGAAAGAGAGACGAACTGTTTAAATTACAACTATATCTCAAAAACTTAACCGTTTAAAGACGTAAAACTAGGTATTTGGCATCTACTTTAAAAATATAAGAACACGTAGTTTTTGTTTCCGGAAAATTCCCTCAAGGGGGATGAAAACTGAGAAAAACGTTTTGAATACCTTTTATGAGGATACTTATGTCCGTAAAACTGAAGATGTTACAGACATGAAAATTGGTATTTGGAATCTCATCTAAAAATGAAGAAATATTTATATTTTGTTTTCGGAAAATCTACTACGGGGGGGGGGTGAACGGGAGTGAAAATTGGCACAATTTTTAAAAAGTATATCAGGAGTATACTTAAAAAATGCAATATTCTACAGACGTGAAAATTTGTATTTGGAATATCCTGAAAAATAAAGAAATACGCATAATTTGTTTTCGGAAAATACACTTAAGGAGGAAGTGAAAAAAGAGGTGAACGTTCAAAATGAACATATCTGCAGTATATCTCAAAAAGTTAACATGTTACAGACGTGAAAATTGGTATTATTAATCTCTTTTAAAAATGAGCCACTTATGAAGGGGGGGGGGTAAATAGGATTGAAAATGGGGATGAATTATTTTTATTACGATACTGACATCTCATAATCTGAAGATCTTACAGACGTGAAAGTTGTTATTTGGAATCTTCATTTAAAAAAATGAAATTAATATATTTATTTTCAGAAAATCCACTTAAGGGGCCTTGAAGAGAAATGATGTAGTGGTTGAAGTATTTTATTACGATACTTGGTGATAATACTTGCTGATGATAAAATCGTAACGACCGTGTGGATATTTTGCCTATTTTGGCCAAATTATCGTACAGTTATCCGTTTCAGGTGTAATTATGCCATCTGCATATACGAAGTATTTTAGCTTTCGTTTCTTCAAAGTCTTCATTTTTACCCCTTTCCCAAAAATCAAGATGGCGGCCGAATCTGCCAGACGAGGTAGAAAATTGAAATTTGGCAAAATTATAGGTTTTAGCCTGCAATGGATTGAAAATTTCCAAGATGTAAAATTTTTTCACTTCTTACTCCCTGAAAATATCAAAATATGGAGGAAATTTTAATGACCGTCCAGATGTTTGGTTCAATGTATTTCATGGCTAATCGTCATGTCGTATCACAAAGCGGATGGCGCAATGTGTTCAATTTCGAGTGATCTACAACTTTGGTCTTATGAATTTTTGTCGTATCTCTATCCCTTATTCGTTAGATTTGACTGTGTTTCTCGATTGTACGTAAAATTTGCGGTTTTTACGTGTATAATTCATAGATTAACACACTTATGGGAAAGAGGGAATCGTCAAATTCGGCATGAACATTGGCTTCCCCAGTAGCCGTATGTAAGCCAAATTCTATGTTTCTGGCAGTCACATAAATGTCCTGAAAGTAAAGCAGTGTGTGAAAACCTCACCCCAAATTTCTCCCCATTCGCAATTTATTACTCAGTCTAATCCATAAATAGAGGAGATACGATATAATACCATATGATCAACCATTAGTTCGCTAAAGGTTGCGTGTATTGGTTCAATCCGTTTGTCCATATAACGTACCGTTTAGCAGCAGTTAATCTGTAAATGAGGGTCTGCAATATGTAAGAAAGCATATACCTTCGTATGTCGATCAATATTTTAACGTTTCATGTTTGAGGATTGGAATCCAAAAATGTAAACCGTAACCATAATTGCGCAAATGTACAATAAAGGGCTTCAAAGAAATATTGTAAATACGCCTTGGCATTGCTCAAGGGTGATGCATAATATTCCACTCATAGGTGTGTCACCAGTTACAGTTCATAATAATCATCAGCACGTTAATATTACCATCATGAGAGATTATAGCTTAAAACTATCTGAAGCTAATAGAAATCCTAAATTACAAAGGAAAATAATGAAAACCTAGTTCAATTGGAAGGATGTTCCGATTAAATGAAAACAATCATCGATAACAATATAATCAACACTAATCAAATAAAATCTTATAACATGGGTGGCAAAATAGCAAACATTGCGTACAAAAGTATCGTACTTTCAAACTGTGCATTAAAATTTATTTTCTTAGTTATTATCTCTTTCGCGCATACGGCACTACAAAGTTACTCTACCTTTACAGTAATAGCAAGCCTATCTGATATTAAAGATAAATACACGCAAATCCAGCAATACTAATAAAGGTAGATCAGTGAACTAACATTGTTAATACGAATGTTTCTAAAGCCTTAAACATGCAATTGATGGTACAATCATTTCAAATTATTTACCTTATCCGCCACAAACAAAGAAAAACATTCGTTCGTTCATGCCTCTAAAAACCTTGTCCTTTATTATCCCATTAGTATCATTTACAATCGTCGCATAAAATACCGACTTCTAGTTAAAAACTTGAGCGCGTACGAAAATAAATACATGCAGTGGCGCGGAACCTAAAAATAAAAAATTACAGAATATTCTAAACTAGACTCTTTAGACAACCACAGATAATAAATTGAGGTAGTATTAAAACAGAAGAACAACATAATTATGGTGTCCTCAAGCTGCTGCACCTAAACAAAAATGTATGTACAAATCTACATGCTGCTATAATGAACAATAATGAATTGAAATTGTCAGGATACACCAACATCCGGATTCGTCCACGGTCTCTCCTGTGGATTGCAGAAATTCTGCCAACATCTACAAGACAAGGGGTGTGTCTGCCCTTACGATTAATACTTTAGAAATCGATAGTGACTGTCACCAGGAGGGCGTCTGCTATTGTAAGCAATACTCCCCACTTTGAATTTGACTGGCAGTAGGGAGGGATTCTTTCTTTAACTCCTGTGTTACTGGCATTAGTAAGGAGGGCCGACCATTGTAATGAATATATTTCTTCACTATTTGACTGGGATAAGGCATGGGAGCATACAATTTTCTTCAAAACCGCTTATGTCTGGAAGTAGGAAAGGGGTCCTGCCATTGTAAAGGAAACTCACCAAAACGATTGTGACAGCACAGTAGACAAGAGGCCCTTCTATTATAATGAAAACATCTCAGCTCGATTGTGAATGGCAGTAGGCAAGTAAGTCTGCCGTTATCATCACAACCCAGCAACTATCACTATACATTGGAAACAACGTAAGGGGACCTCCCAATGTTATTTCTTGGATAACGCTAAGACGCATGCAGTTTAAAATACCTTATTCACTGCGTGTACAGTAATTTTCTTTGATATCCGTATACAATGTAGGATACCGTAACGAAGCACGTGTGTATTTTGCTAGTCCCTGTATATAAAAGGCTAACTCCGACTGGCTGTAATCAACGCCCAGCAAAAACTACGCGGCGTAAAGAAATGAAATTTTGGGGATACATTCATATTACAGTGTAGGTGCTCACTAAGGGAGGATTTTTTGATATTCCGTTGCTAGGGGGGGGGGGGGAGAAGTAGAGTGAACTGTTTAAATATATGCATCTATATCTAAAAAACGTAAGAGTTTACAGACGTGAAAATTGGTATCTTGAATCTACTTTAAAAATAAAGAAACACGTATTTTTTTATTTTTTTGCAAAATTTCCGTAAGGGGGGGGGGGGGGGAAAGGTGGAAAAGGGGTGCATACCTTTGATGAGGATATTTATATGTCAGAAACTAAAGGAGTTACAGACTTAAAAATTGCTATTTGGAATCTCTTTTAAAATAACGATACACTTTTTATTGGAAAACCCACTGTACGGGGGGTGAATAGGAGTGAAAAAGTGGCCAGATCTTAAAATGAGTATATCAAGAATATATTATAAAAAATTTAACGTTCTACAGACGTGAAAACTGGAATTCAGAATCTCCCATAAAAGCAAACAAACACGCATTTTTGGTTCTCAGATAAACCTCTTAAGGGAAGCGAAAGAGGAGGTGAATTATTAAAGTGAGCATATGTATATTATATCCCAAAAACTTAAGATGTTACAGACGTGAAAACTGGAATTACTAATCTCTTTTAGTAGTAAACAAGGAAGGTATATTTTTGCGTCCCGGAAAAACAGTTAAGGGGAGGGGGTAAAAAGGACTGATAATGGGAGTGAATTATTTTTATTACGATACTGCTATCTCAAAAACTGAAGATGTAACAGATGTGAAGATTGGTGTTTGGAATCATTTAAAATAATGAAACACGTATTTTTCGGAAAATCCACTTAATGCGGCTTGAAAAGAAGCGATGTAGTGGTTGAAATATTTTTATTGTGATACTTATCTATATCAATAAAATCGTAAAGACCGTTTGTCTATACATTGACTATTTTGGCGAAATTATCGTACAGTTATCCGTTTGAGATGTAATAATAACCATCTTCATATATTTTAGCTTTCGTTTCCTCGAAGTTCTCTTCCAGACGAGCTTGAAAATTGAAATTTGCCAAAATTACAGATATTAGCCTATTACCGACGGAGGAATTCCAAGATTTTTAGTTATTTCACTTTCAGCCCCCGAAAAATATCGAAATATGGAGAAAAAATTTATGACGGTGCAGAACTTCGTTTGGATATATTTCGTGCCTAAACGGTAATTTGTATTACAAAACGGATGGCGCAATCTATTCAATTTGGAGTGATCTTCAACTTTGGACCTATGTCTTTTTGTCGTATCTCCATCCCTTATGCGTTACATTTGACTGTGTTTTCCGATTGTACGTAGAATTTTCAGTTTTTGCACGTATAACTCATAGATTGACACACTTATAAGAAAGAGGTGATCATCAAATTCGGCACGAACATTAGCCCTCCCAGTAGCCATATGTGAGCATGTTCTGTTTCCAGCTATCACATAAGTATCCTGGAAAGTAAAACACAGTATTAAAATCTTACCCAAATTTCTCCCTATTTGCAATTTCTAACTCAGTCTAACCTATAAAGAGAGCAGATACAATATAATGCCATAGTATCAACCATTAGTTCGCTAAAAGTGGCGTCTTATGGTGCAATCCGTTTGTCCATATAACGTAATTGTTAGGAACAGTTAATCTGTAAATGGAGCCCTGCAATATGTAAACATGCGCATTCAGTAGATCTGTATATTAATTATTGAAGTCGATTTGTAGCGATTTAGAATTGGTGTCTCTGCCATTAAGATTAATACTTGACAAATCGATACTGACTATCAGCAGGAGGGCGTCTGCTGTTTTAATCAATACTACCCACTGCGACTTTGACTGGCACTAGGAATGGATTCTTTCTCTAACTTCTGTGTAACTGGCATTAGTAGGATGGGCCGAGCATTGGAATGAATAATTCCTTTCTCGATTTGACTGACAGAAGGCAAGGGAGCATTCAGTTTTCTTGAACACTCCCCTACCTGATTATGTCTGGAATTAAGAAAGGAGGCCTTCCATTGTAAAGTAAACTCCCCAAATCGATTGTTACCGCGCAGTAGATGTTTTCCTTTTATTATAAGGAAAAATTCCCAACTCGATTGTGAATGTCTGTAGGCAAGTTAGCCTGTCGTTATTATCACAACTCCCCAACTCGCACTATACAATGGAAACAACGTATGGGTACCTCCCCATGCTGTTTTTTGGATAAGGCTAAGACACATGCAATTTAAAATAATCTTATTCACTGCTTGAACAGTAATTTTCTTCGACATACGTATACAATGTAGAGTACCGTAACGAAGCACGGGTGCATTTGTTAGTCTCCATATATAATAGGCTATCTCCAAATGGCTGTAATCAACGCAAGACGTGAAAATTTGTGCTAATCTCTCTTAGAATTGCAGAAGAAAGGTATATTTCTTTCCCCGAAAGACAACATAAAAGGCGGGAGGGGGAGGGGGGGTAAAAGGGACTGAAAATGGAGTTGCATTATTTCATTACGATATTGGTATCTCAAGAACTGAAGACGTTACAGACATGAAAATTGGTATTGGGAATCATCATTAAAAATAATGAATTATGTATAAATTGTTTTCGGAAAATTGACTTAAGAGGGCTTGAAGAGAAGTGATGTATTGCTTGAAGTGTTTTTATTATGATTCTTATCCACACTGCTGTTTGTAGAAAGTGAAACTCCAAGACCGAGAGCTGTGATCACAATGAAATTTATTCTACATATTAGGGACATGACAAGACACAAATGATTACAATTACAGAACCGTGCATGCACGATGACCGTGGAGTACGGCGTAGCGCCACCACACGTTGCAATCAGAGCCGCTAGACGTCGTCGCATGCAATCAAAGAGTGCATGAATATGCTGCTGGGGGATACTCTGCCACGCGGTTTGTAGGCGCGTCCATAAATCATCAACAGTGGCTGCAGGAGGACCTGAACGAACAAGATGCCGACGACCATATCCCAGACATGTACAATGGGTTAGATATTCGGCGAACGGGCCGGCCAGGGAAGCAGTGGTATCCGTCGTTGTTCGAAGAAGGCTTGCACATTCCTCGCCACATGCTGTCGGGCATTGTCCTGCTGGAATAGGGCATCTGGAACGGCCTGCAAGAGGGGCAGTGCCTCTGGCTGTAAAACCTCCCTGTTGTAGCGGTAGCTATTCAGATTGCCCTCAAGACGAAGGAGGCGAGATCGCATGTTATAGGCAATTGCGCCCCAAACCATCACACTTGGCGTTTGTCCGCTATGCGGCTCAACAATACGTCTGACCAATGGCGTTCACCACGGCGGCGTCTAACGCGTATGCGAACATCACTGTAGGACATGTTGAAGCGGGACCCGTCCGAAAACACTACATTTCGCCACTCAGCACGCCAGTGTCAGTGTTCACGTGCCCATTGCAGTCTATAGCGTTGGTGGTTGCTGGTCAATGGAAGCCGGCGCAATGGCATGCGTGTCACCAGTCCGGCCCTCAGACGACGGCTTCGAACCTTCGAAGCAGACATCCCCACACCCGTTGCAGTGCTCCAATGTCGAGCCGACACCGTGGACGGAGCTGTTCTGTCAGTTACGGCCAAGCGGACAAGAGGGCGATCATCACTTCACTTCGATCTAGTGTCCTATTTATTGATTCACTCATTCCTGGGTTGTTCTGACTCACCAAGGTCTCTGCTATCCCCGCCACCTGACCGCTGTCACCGAAGTCCCGTATTCTCTCTTCCTTCTCCCGACTAATGTCGCCCTGCTCTCGATTTCTGCAACTCATTTCCTCCTCACATTTTTCCATCCTCAGCAGTTCCTCTTGTGCCCACGATCGGGACCAATTTCTGCCTGAAGTCACCCTGCCGCTTAAAGGTATCCAACCGCATTCTGTCTACTTTCTCTGCCTCAGCCTTCAAATAAATGTTCGATCCTTTCAAATTTCCAGCATTCCTCAGAATTATATCTCCCATCAGGGTTGAAATTAATCTTAACTTCACCGGCCTGTGTCCCTTGTTCCTTCCTACTTTATATATATCATCTATATCCACTTCAGATAAGTTTATCTTCATTTTATTCGAAACTATGTCCATCTCTTTCAATACTAACTCCACTTTTGATTCTGTTCCTTCCTCTGATACACCATACACATATTTTTCTTGCTGATTCGTTCCTCGCTAGCCTCACTTCTCTCTTCATTGCTGTCAATACCTCTTCCAGTACCAACACCTTCTTTTTCAAACTCCCTATCTTCTATCTCCGCTAACTAGTCATTTACCCTTCCAATTTCTTCTTTTATAATTTTTTTAAGTCCTTCATCTCCTTCATTTGGGTTGCCCGGTGTTTCTGCATCATTTCCTTTATTTCTTCCCCTTTGCTCGCTTCCTTCACCACTCTCTTGATCTCTTCAAGTTCCTCCCAACCGAACGGTCCCTGATTTGTACCCGGGTTCTTTTCTCTACCTCCAACACCAGCAACGTCGCAATAACCGTGGCACACAACATAATCTCCAACAGTCCTTTATAACCACTAATTTCTCTCCCTCTCTCTGCTCCGCCTTTCTTCCGACACCACCTTGCACCATGCCATCTTCCAATTCTTAGCCTGTATTGCTGTAGCATTACTCCCATCTTGCACTCCTGAGCTCACTCACACGTCCGCACTTCCCGATGTCTCGCTCACGACTGTGACCTTAATTAGCACATTAAAGGAAGGAAATCCTATCAATTATTATTTACAAATGCGAGAAATGCTAGTAAGGTAAGGGTACTCAGCCTCCTCCTCAGGACTCCTCATGTAACTATGGGGTGCCCACTGGTGGATTTACTGCCTCATAGGTGCCATGCCGACTGCTTTGATGACCAGGTTCGAACTGGAACTTCTAGGATGAAACTCCATAATCCCTGACACTGGAATCACCTTGTTGTACGGCGCAGAACACACACAGTTAGGCCCGTTCCGTACGTCTGCTTCAAGGACGCACTTTACGGCCCGATTTTCGATCAAAGGTCCCGGGATCAAAGTACAGATACAAGGTTAATAATTAAACACCTACATTTATTTAGTAGTGACGTCATAGTGCCAAGACCTGTGTCTCTATTCACTGTAACTGTTATTATAAGTGTTTTAATTGTCCCTTCTTTGTTTTGAGTGATGATGGTAAGGATAAAAATAATAATATTTCGAATTTGTACCCGGAATTATGACCAACTTAAACGAACGTGCACTCTCATTTATCACTGGTATCACTTCTTCTCATACTTCAATTGTTTAAGACATGAAATATTATTATTTGAAATAAAAGTTCGCATTCAAAAGAAACTGTTACTCGATACGGTCAAACGTCTGTTTCTCATGAGACTAAAACACAGACTGCCAAGTGATGACGCCTCCCCAAACCTTATATTAACTGAGTAGTTTTACCCTCTCAAATTTCCCATACGCCCTATTCGCGGTGTATTAGAGGCACAGTAGAGCGATAATCAGGTGACGAGTGGTCTTATATTATGGTTAAGACTCTACCGGACGAAATCTGATCGCAGAATCCCTAGTAATGAATAAATAACTATCTTCAATTTTCAGCTCGCTCAAGTGAGCTTCAAGAAATTAACACGTGGCCTCTGCAACTTTCCGCTGTTATGTAATCATATATTCCTTCTTTTAACAGAAGATTGTGACCATAAAGGACGTCAGTCACTCTAAATAAGTTCGCAAATCACGAGCAGCCCTTCGGAATAGTTCTATAGTGCATTATTACTAAAATCGTTAATTCCTTTAATGTTTTAAGGATGGTTCAAGTTTACGGTGTTAAAACGTTTACCTCTGCCACTCACCGATGACTTGTGGTAGGGATAACTTCTCCCTTATTTTCACTCAGGGATTCCCTAGCTTAGAACTGCTGCGAAGTCACTCCGAGACAAAGAAATGCGCGTCTGCTTGAACACTAGCCCTTTTTCATGCCCCTGTCGGGTACAATAAGTTTACGGAAAATAATGAGTGTGTGCAACCCTTAGCCAAATGCCTTCCTGTACAAGGTTTCTAACTCAATCTAACCCACAAATAGAGGGGATACGAGATAATATCATAGGATGAACCATTACGCCGCTAAAAGGGTCGTCTTATAGTGCAATCCATTTGTCGATATACCGTTCCGTTTAGTGGCAGTTAATTTGTGAATGAAGGTCTGCAATATGTAAACATACATCTACTTTTTATGAGGATACTTATATCCCAAAACCAGAAGGTGTTACAGACGTGGAAATTGGTGTCTGGAATCTACTTTAAAATTCATGAAACACGTATTTTTGTTTCCGGAACGTCCACTTAATGGGGAAAGGGTGTGAAAAGAATTGAAGTAGTTGAATTATTTCATGAGGATACAAAAATTTCAGAAACTGATGATGTTACAGACGTAAAAATTGGCACTTGCAATCTCCTCTGAAAATAAAGAAACACATACTTTTTGCTTTCAGAAAATCCGCATAAGGGGTGAAAAGAATTGGAAATGCGGTTGAACTTTTAAAATGAGTATATCTCATAAACTTAACATGTAACAGGCGTGAAAATTATTGTTTGGAATATCCTTTAAAAATAAGGAAACACGTAACTTGTTTTCGGTGAATCACCTTAAGGAGAGGGAACATACGTGAAGAGGGAGTTGAATTATGTTTATGAGGTTACTTACATCTCAAAAACTGAAGATGTTACAGACGTAAAAACTGGCATTGGTATCCCCTTCAGAAGTAAAGAAACACTTACTTGAAAAATAAAGAAACATTCATTTTTGATTTTCCACTTGAGAGAGGACTGTTTCCCACATGAACAGTTCCATGCCGCATGTTCCAGAGTTAGTTCTGCCAGTTGCCTGGTAATC